>NC_088284.1:106604515-106932848 GCF_036013445.1 Caloenas nicobarica | reverse complement strand
AAACAACAATTCCAGCATTCCATTACTCCTTCCTTTAGGAATCAAAATTTCCTCCATTAAGCAATAACTGAAGAAAATGTTTTAGGTCTTAGTGATATCAGTATGAATTTTTGATGTTAAAGGGTGAACAACGAGTAAAAGCAAAAGAGCTGTACACCTAACAAACTAATCTTTCAGAAGGCCTAATTCTGTTCCCACTGATGTCAATTAAATGTTCTTCACATCCACTAAAAAAAAAAATTCAAATTTTAAATATTCCACAAAGAACAGCTATTCAATGGGAAATTAATGTCCTTTCACTTGCAGGCTGAGATACTGACAGATATACATACATCCACACACACTAAATGGATACAATTTTAATTCTATCAAATAAATCTTTCTCCTGAGCAAATAGGTTGGGTCTGATTCTGATAACTTCCAAGCTGCCCCAATACCTCTTTATACATGTTTAAACACACTGATGTACCAGCTCATATGCACAAAGGACTTTCAACATTCAACAAACAAGTCATTATGTGTAACAGGAACCACTATTTCGGAGATGGTTGTAAATTTTTTAGTACTGACAAATATTAAGAAAGATTATCCACCACAAAAGCTAAGGGCAAATTGCTCAAAAGGCTGAGCTAAAGGACTACAGATAGACACAAATACATTCAACACAAATATGATCGTTGCCCTAAGGGTGGGGAAAAAAAAAAAGCATGAAATCACTAACAGGGCACAAGAATTTGACATTTTGTCCATAAAGGAGGAATGGAACAGTGAAGAACATGAATGTGACTTCCAAAGCACTACTCCAACTGCTTCCACAACTCACTCCTGAATACTACTACTGCACACACAGCAGCCAATTTAGAATTTAATATAAGCATTTTTAAGAGGGCTAAGCAAACAGGAAATTTATCAGTTCTATTTTTTGGGGGGGAGTGGGTTTTTTTACCTCTAGAAGTTCATCCTCCACTTGCAGAAGACCAAGTGCTGCAGTTGGACCATCTGAAGCAATCGATGATATATAATGATGTCCATCAAACGTGTCAAGCTCGACTCCTAATCTCAAAGTGTGGATGGGCAATAGCTGCCAAAAGATAAGTATGGCTAAGCATGCATATATCTTTATCTACCACAATATAAACACATTTAGGATTCAGTGGCCAACCAAATTAAACGAAAATCGCACAGTAAGATGATTAAGTCTTCATACTGGCATCATCTGCGTTACAGCACAAGTGTCCATAATTTCACTATACAAACAAAAACAACCAACCTGCCCTTCAGGGGAAAGGGCAGTTTGAACTGTATTTAAAATAATGCTATCGTATTGGAAAAAACGCAAAGAAAAGCACCTAAAGTCTATCCTACCCAAAAGGTGAGTTTTCAACAAAACCGAAAGAAATTCCGTAATCGCCATAAAAAAAAACTCATCACGAGATTAGCTGTCTTACTCCTTTGGGAGCTACACTACTTTGGGGTAGCAAAAATATCCCTGAAACATCCTCTGCAAATCACTAATAATACCGGGATCCTTGTTTCTGCAAGGTGAAATCACTGATTTCTGTATTCGCCTTTTCCCAGTGGGCCTCCTCAATTTGGAATTTTTCTCTAGGGAGTCTCCAACCACGAGTGACTTTGGTCTGCTAAAATTAGGAAGACTAAGACAAAACTGATACATTATCCAGACAAGGCAGCAGAATCATGGCAATGTGTGGAGAAGAGATGACCGGCAGTATCTGCTCCTTCAGTTCAGCCATTTTCTGGCTTTTTATTACTTAAGCTGAAACACTGACTGTCCTCCTGGTTCCAAATTCATTCTGGATATTCAAGTAAAAGGAACAATTCATGGATCGCCAACAGTCCCTCACAGCTGTGTCTGATTAGGAATTTTTGGCCTTTCTTCACCAAGACATCCCCACAAGTACATAAACACATCACCTCCACAAACCTCTTTTGCACAATATTAACATACATATCTTGAAAATCTCTCGAAACTCTTGGAAAAACTGAAATTCATTTCTGCTCAAACTATTTTGATTAAATATACCGTGAAGGAAACCATGGTGTAAGTCATACCTTTGAGTACTTCTGGAGTTCCGAATCATCCATAATGGGCATATCCACATTTACAACCTAAAAATTGTACATCATAACATTTTTCAGTAGCAAGACAATAAAGACTTTACCAGAACTATGAATTCTGGCAAAAAAAAAAAAAGATGAACAAAACAAACTGTACTTAAACAAAGTCACATTGATGCAAAATAATTTAAAACAAATGCTGGAAAATCTTTCAGACACAGAACATTTACATTTAGGAATGTGGTGATTATGCACTATTAGCAGACTCCAATATTATCCTATTCCCAAAGCCCGAGTGCCGATTTTAGTCAAGTTCAGTAATCCTGTATAAGCACAAAATGCCATTATGTTTGACACAAATACCCAAACTGACTTGCCAATCAGAATTTGAAGAGTACGATAGCTTAAGTTATTCCTTCAGGCTACAGTACAGCCATCTAACATCTAGACTAAACCACCCTCTTCTGCAGCATGTTCCTAAGATGGCTTGAAATACATGAGTTTAATTACCAAATTTGAATGCAAAGTGGATTAGTTAAAACAGTGACAAGAAATCCTGTCAGTATTTCTTCATTTTTTTATTATTAATAAAATACCTTCGACACCAGTTTTCTTGTAATGTTCTTCCTTAACATAATTTATTTGTAACCTTAGAAGGTAATTTACTCCAATTTTACACATAATAAGATGACGTCCATGGTGACCTATAGCCCAGGGCTGGAGTTGGGGACACTGAAGTTGAATCTGTTTGGGAGGATTGCTACACTTGTTAGATTTGGAAAAATACGAAGCCCTGCAAAAAGTCAGGTAACTTTCGGCTCCTTTGGAATTTTCTAGTTTAACAAAGTAGGTAACAATTCTAAGCCTCAACTTTTTGTTTTGGCTTATCTGAAGATAAATACTTCAGAGAGGACACTCAAACCCGCAGGCACCTTCAGGGTGACTTTCTAGGAGGCGTGTAGGAGGGTAACGCAAAATGGGGACAGAACCATCAGGCTGAAATCAAACCAAATGTAGTTATGGAACACAGCCAAGACTAGAGGTAGGTACAGGCACCAAGAACTGGAAGAACCAAAAAAAAAAACCACTTTCAAAAGGGGGTGCCACAACAGTTTTCTTCTATTATTTAAAAGGAACAACCGTTAACATATTCACTCCTGCCATTTTACTGGCAGCAGCTGAAGAAGAACCAGAAAGGGCCGGTTTCACAAACTAAGCAGCTTTTTGTCCTCTGTGGGAAGCGCGACGGTGCTAAGGGAAGCAATATCAGGCTGGTGAAATGTGAGGATGGGAATACCGAGCAACTGAAGTGGGCAGCCGAACAGATTTATTGCATCATGTACATAATCCTACACGAACTTCAGATCTTAAAGGAGCGCTAATGGAAAGAGAAGCCGCGAGTTTCTCAAGGCAATTCTTAAAGCTACTTTAAATCTTCCAGCGGAGCGACTGGAACGATGGCTACTCCAAGTAGTAAAAAATAAGTGTCTCTAAATCAACCGGACAAGCATTGCAAAGACAAACAGGGCATTTTCTTGGTGGCGGTAGAGAATTTTGTAGGTCTTCGAAAAGAACGTCTTTTATCTGTACTCACTGGCTAGCACAGCACTGCAAAGCAGTAGTGAATTACAATTTTAGTCAACTCCTTATGATGATTCATCAAAACAATATTTTTCTTGGCAATTATTTAATATGAGGTGAAGAAATATCTAATAGACACTGGCACCACAAAAGTGCTCCACGACAAATTACTTCCTGTTTTCCCAGCACGTTTTAAAATCATTCTTTCATTTTTCTAATAAAATTCTAAGATACTTTGCGAAACACAGGAGCTCTATCCTGAGCCTTTTTTATCCAGTGCACAATAAAACAAATAGATCATAAATGACATCATAAAAATGCCACATATTTTAAGTGGCTGCTATGATGCCAATTTAAAAGGACGGTTAACTTTCTTAAATCACTGTTCCTGTCTAGTATCTGTACAACAACAGTATCTATACAAACAGAATTTTAAAAAAGATACTCATTATAACACTCCTATATTTCAGCCTTGATGTTATGGGAAACAAAATTTGATGTTACTGATCTGTTCCAAACACTAAACAGTTCTATAAACAGCCTGTACTGCTAAGCTCACAGATCTGTAATTTAAAGAAATAACATACGTGAGTTTAGTTTATTGAAAGATAACATACCATAACTTCATATTCGGGTCCCAGCAGGTTTTCCCACTTGGATTTCAGCTCATATGCTGGAGGGAGTGGGACTCTTCCTAAATATGAAAGTGAATATTAAATTTACAAGCATATTGTACATTCAGAAGTACATTTACTTCTAAATACGCCAATAAAAATTCAGTGTAAATAAAAGATTAGAGGGAATAATCCCAAAAAGGAAAGTGCATTAAGCCAAGTCTATCAAACAGCACAAATCAAAAATGTCTTTCTAAGGAAAACAATGCAAAATGTCAGCTACTGCTAACGTGTGATTTATTCAGCCGAGAAGCAGAAGAGGTGACGCCTGCATTGATGAGATGCGAGTTCTGTACCGTACAGTACTGTAAATAAATCATTCCTTCGGGCTGCAAAACAAATTTCACACGACTTCATAATTTGTTGCTATAAAAACGCCTGCCACTCCAGGGAGGCATCATCTCCCACCAAAATGAACCCCCTGAAGAAGCAAAACACCTGACAAGATATTGCTGTTATCAAGGGGCCGCGTCAGCACAATGCAGCCACAGAGTTTATACATTTGGCAGGTAGAAAGCCTTGTCTAGTTTAATTAGGCCACTAAGTAACATGAGCTTTAATATAAGCTCCAGTTCTAAACCAGCCTTCCGTGGGAACTTGGCTATCTTGACATTTATATCTTTGCAGCTTTCTTACTTATGCAACCAGGGCAGTATTATATTCGTGTAAGACAATTTGACAGAGCTAGACAGCATAAAATGACTGGCTGCCCCGCGTTTGACCTCGGCCAGGAGCTCAGCGCACATATAAAGTTCCACGCAATGTTTAACTGCTCAGAATCAAGCTCAAAAGCAAATTCCATCCAGCAGCTACAGCAGCAGCAACTGGGGTCTGAATTACCAAAAAGTGGTTGTTTGCTTGGTTTTTCTTTACCCAAATGACTCCAATAGTTTGTCAGATGTCTAGACACGGCACAGACCACTTAATATTGCTGATGTGTCGTACTGAAATTTAGAATGTAAATCACAACCTCAAATTTTGCACAGAAACCAGCGAGTAAAATACCTCAACAGGGGATTTTGAAGACACCAAGAGAAGCTCAGAGCCCACCTACTAGCAAAAGCCAACACAAATGGAATGTCAAGCTGGTTTTGCTTTCAACACCTTCATAGAGTGCAAAGATAAAACACGAGCTGTGCAATACAATCCTCATTACATCATTTTGTAACTTCAAACGCAAAGATTTGACTTAACTTTTACAATAACCTAACACATCGCGCTCTCTCTCCCACTTTCTGTCATGCCAGATAGTCAAATTCTGTCTGATCTGCACTGAGAAACCACATTCTTCAGAGCCCAACATCTGAGGTTTCACTTAGAAATAGCCAGAGCATCTTTAACCTACAGGCTCAAGAAAATATAGATATTTAAGGATTCCATGCAATTCAGATAACTCTCTTCTGTCACCAAAAAGAAACTCCACCAAGTATAAAAATGTGGGTTTGTAAATACAGACCACAGTTCTCCCTGAAATAAACTCTCACCTTTAAAAAAAGACAGACAAATTGTCCCAAAATTCTCAGCTGTGAGTTGAGAATTTTCTCCTCCATTCGAATTTAATTGAACTTTCTAAGAAGTCGTCTTCATGAGCCTTGTAATCAAGCAGGGGCTAATCGCTCTCTTTTCTTCCCAACTGTAGCAAAACCAGAACACAGTGCATTTCCTACTCCTTCTATTTGCAGAAATACACAGGGACAGAAATTCTTTTGTGTCTTTTTTTTTCTGCTATTACGAATTCATAGCATCAACACCCAGGCCCTAAGCACCTGCAATCCCCCGTGCGGCCCAATACAGATTTTAAGGTTCACCAGGAGTAATGAATCTTAGAGTCAAGCTCAAGGTTCAGCTCAGTAACTGTGAGCTGTGTTCAGCTGGCTGAATACAGACTTTTTTTGAGTTGTTCAGAGCAGGTGCTGACACCCATCTCCATTTGAAATTTCCCCTTTTCTTTCTTTGAAACGCACTTTGAAGTCTTTTCCTGTAACTTCCTCAGAACTGTGGAAATGTTGGCTGGAGAGATTGGGATTAAATATATTTGATTTCAGTGGTATCACCCAATTCACATAAAATGTCCCTTTTTCCCCAAACAGCTTTTTCTACATGGCAGTTTCTTTCTAGCGTCTCATCCAGTCGGATTTCTCATGACCTGAGATACGTGCCACATCTTCTAGAATGTGCAAGGCCTCAGAAATGGAAACACTTCGCAGGGTCAGCTTTCACTAGCAACAACTTCCAACATATTTAGTCTGTCCTTCTGCCTGCCCTTTCATACAGTTTTCCGCTCCTAATTAGCAAGTGTCAAGGATAAATCCTAAGTGTGTTGTAAAGATCATCTTTCCTGGTCAAAATTGCTGGCATCTTCAAAACTGGGATCTTTTTTTCTTGCAATTTCCTCCTGGTTTCATCAGCTTACTGTACAAGGATGTGGACTGTGCTCCAGTGCACTTTAACACGTTATCTTTATCTGCCCCACTGTTGGGTTTTTTTTCACCCCGCCGTCTTTAAGCTCCTGACTAGCAGCATCATCACATCTTTGGCTTTGGAGTGCTGCTGCATGGCAAAAGAAAGCAATTCTGCCCAGTCTGCAGTCATGCAGATGCAGCTGTTAAGTTAATTGCCTCTCGTCTGTTAGCAGAAAGTTTCAGGCCTCGTGCTCTTTGCATCCTAAACCATGTTGCCTTTGTAGCAAAACTGCTTAAGCGCAGCCTTCCCTGGCCAGAATTACTATTTAATACCTCTCCAGGAAACACAATATCATAAGAATTTCACACAACTGGGCTTAAAGGGAAGTAATACATATTTTATAAAACATACTTTTTACATTAAACTTCTAAAAGCATTTCCAGAGTTCAGTCGGAGCCTTAAATTAGCAGTATTTACTTTACCACCGTTTTAATGAAGTGCCCATCACCATGTCCAAAATAAGCACCTACCTTTGGAATTTAAACCTGGCCATTAAATTCTATTCCAAGGTGAAATCTTATACACCGTATTTCAGTACTAGTAAAATTTGCAACTAAGTATTTCAACTTTTTCACAGAGATACACACCCACATTTTATAGTCGCATAAAGCTTTTGCAGACTCTTGTAACTTAAAGTGGTTTTTCACTATGAAAAAACCCAGTTTAATCAAACAATGATTCTTGCTTACCATTGCGTTAAATGCTGCTGATTCATTACCCAGTTTCCAAGCCATGGCCACTGCATTATCCTGCTGGAAGGCAGAGGATATACCACACAGCAAGGAATCAACACTGGTCCCACAGCAGCTACAGATTCCAGGCAATAAAGTCCTTGCCAGACCCAGGTGCATCCGCACCACATTCCGCAGAGCTCCAAGGAAGGGGATGACGAGATTTGGACAATACTAGAATTGAAGGGGAGCCACTCCTATACACACAATTTGGTTACAAACTCCTTTTGAACTGAGAGCTTTGGAGTATTTATAGAGAGGCACCAGATCCACATCAAAGCAGTTTGGGTCTGCTATGGAAAGGGCTCAAGAAAACAGTTGGATCTGAGCTGATTATTGGCAGAATGGGGATCACTAAGGCATATCTAGATAACACACCCTGAGACTAGCAGAGCTTATTAATTTCAAGCCAGGTAAAGCAATTTTAGTTCCTGGCATAAACTGATCCTGGCATTGACATACCATATTTGCACAGCACTAAGTATTAGGTAACAAACTAATCGGAAAGTTCTCTTCGCATCAGGGCAGACACTGCAGCCTGTGACAAGATAACCCAGGCACGAATAGCCAAGAACTGACTACAGAGATACTGTTTACTTCAACAGAAAGACACCTGATGCACTGGAAGTTCCACAGCAAAAAAGGACTGGGGAAGGGACACAGGACAGCCTGTGTTGCTCTTTTCCAGCCCCTGTCATAACAAGTGTAAGTCCCCTTGGCTCTTCTGCCCCTAAACACACCCTACTGCTAAGTCCTTTAGTTATTCATCCATTGTAACTACAAATCAATATATGGTTTTCCATTCGTGCAGCTAAAACAATGCTTTGATAACCTCATGTCTCAGCTACTCAACCACCTCTGTTTTGGCTTCCTATTTCTGGGAACATGCAAAAGTCACAACAAAGGATGTCTGGTTGTAAGGCTTGGACAGAAAACTAAAACAGAATGGAACATGGGAACTGTTACATTTCTCTCGTTTCCAGGTTGTCTTTAATACTGACAGATCTCCCACAATCATACCAACATTGTTATTCATTGACAGCCATAATTTAGAATGCTCTATTACATCTACATGTCTTATAAAACACAAGGCATAAGGATAATTTATGCTGACTTCAACACAAGCTGTAGAAATTCACCCAGAAGTTCCTGCAGAAGAGCCCAGAAATCTGCAGGGGAATGGAAGCGCGCCTTCTGGAAATGCCTCCAACTTTGACTCAGAATTCAGTTAAAACCCAAAGCAACTCATGCCTTTGCGATCTGTCCCTGCACTCCGTTGCCTTTGCTGTTAAAACACAAGCCTAATTTGAGCTCCTGTCCAGCTTCCGATTCCAGCTCGGGACAAGCAAGACAGAAATTGCACTTCTAGAGACAGAACTCTCGTTTCCAATGTTAGCATGGGAGGAAGCAGTATAAACAGAATTATTAATAGTACCACAAGGTAAATAAGTTTGGTCTGGGAACGGGCAGGCAGCAAGGAGAAGTTCATTGCCAAGTGAAGAATCTCTCCCAGGACGTGGACATAACTTGCGTTAGGCTTCCTACGTCTCTGGCACTCCAGGAAATGTCAGTGACCAGGAGCACCGCAAGCAGGACAAGCAAATAGGAGCAAGGCAGGCACATGGCAGGTGAGACAGACGTTCATGGAAATGGCATCTGTCTCATTTGCGTGGAAAATGACCTACAAATGGAGAGATGTCACGAGACACGATCTGGTCCTTTGGCAAGCCCTGCTCAGTCACCACCACGCCTGAGGCAAGAGGCTCCAGCTCCGGGCACACGTTGGAGGAGGCCGAATGGAGCTGCTCAGAAGGCGAGTCTGATGGAGTTACTGCAGCGCCAAAAGAGGAAACTGCAACTACTGGGCATCACAGATGATGCGCAGGAAACCAACAGAGTATTTTGAAAAGACACTGCAGATGCAGGAGCCCGAGACTTGTGAGGGCAAGATGACAGGTATGACTGAGGTAACACTGGATTGGGAAGTACACGTGAACTCCCAAGAGTTCCATCTCCTGATGCTGTTCACTGAGCAACCTGGTTGAGGGCCCTGGCAGCAGAGGAGGATGAACAAATGTTCTCTGTCAGGAGAAGACTGCAAGCAGGACACCTCAGGTCAGAGTAGGACCAGGGCTAGGAAGAGCGATCAGTGAGCTGGAGGTATTCAGCTCTACAGAGCTGATGAGATTCATTCCAGAGTACTGAAAAGGCTGCAGCTCCACTGTCTCTACCAAAAAAAACCCCAAAACAAAACATAGCAATCAAAGGGGGATCAATAATGACTGGGAAAGGGTAAACTTTATGCAAGGAGGAAGATCCAGAGAATTATAGGCCAGCCAGTCTCACCTTTGGCCTCTTGGAATCCATTTCCAAAGACATAAATGATAAAAAGGCAAATCAGGAGCAGTTGATATAGATTTGCCAAATAACTGACCAATCTGACTGCCAAGACAGCTCTGTGGATGAAGGGTGTACTACACCTCATCTTTACCAAAGCTTTTGACACCATTTACATCAGCATTCTCGTTTGGAAACTGAAGTAGCCTGGGTTTGATGATTGCTAAATGGGCTGAGAACTGGATGGGCCACTGGGATCCAAGACAGCATTAACCAAGGGCTTGACAGCCGGTTTTGAGAGAAGGTCAGTAGCTACAGGAGCAAATATTATCCAGCATCATCATCAGCGACCTCCACGATGACACAGAAGGCACCTCCGGCACACCTGTGGCCAGTGTATTTTGGGTACAGAGTGGGGTGGAAGAGTTAATAGAACCAACAAGTAGATCTTGAGTTCAGAGAGACCTGAATAAAAAGCATTAGAGAGCAAAAGCTAAAGATGGAGTAAACCACAACAGCCCATCAGTACTGAAAATGGACTAAATTCCAAAGATCAGAGACACTGCAAGATATTCCATCCACCTGTTTTATGTAGACTCTGCTTCTTTTCAGTTTGAAGATTATCCTTCTGTTCTCGGTTTTCCTTATTCTTAGTGGCCAAACTTGTTTCAGTCCCTCCAGGGGACACAAAGGCTGGAACAGTTGGCTGCACTGTGAAAAGAGATGAAAAATAATAAATCAGATACTGCAAATTATATGAAGTACTAACACCACCTCACTAACCACTCTCTTCTTTTTGGCTATGCAGGAGTTTTACACTCAATTTTCCTGAATCTCTTATTTGTTTCTTTCCATTCCTCCTTAAGTATTTCACTTTCTACAGTGTGCCCTTAAAAAATCTAGGATCCTGTGATATCTAGTCCTAATCATTAAATTAGGTAACTGTAAATTGACTGAAAAATAACATCAGTTGCTGAAAAAAGGAAAAAAATTACCTCTATCTGAAGGTCTTTCTGAAGAAACACCAGAAGAGGGTCGTCTTCTAAGTAAGGTAAGGCGCACAATCTGTCCTGTGTTCCGCAACGCCTCCACCACTTCTTGGTTGGTATAATCCTGTATATTAACTCCATCAACCTAAACCAAGAAAATATCACATAATAGTAATCATACTCCATTCTTAGGCTGCACCATACACTGTAAGCAACATCCACATTATTTTGTGCAGAAATTATAGCGTTATTCACCCAAGAGAGCAATATTTGCAAAACAATCTCATTAAATCAGTTACATTTCACTAATTAGATAATATTTTCAAAATGCATTTCAAAAGAAAACACAACAGTAATTTCTTCTCTCTTCATGGGGCAACCACAAAACAGAACTTCCTAATCTGATACACGTGTGCGCTGATTTTTCTTCTACATTTTTTTGCTTACAAAAAGCAGCTTGAGGAGTATTGTGGATGAAGCTCCCCAGCAAGAGCAGCCAACGTGGAACTCTGTTCAGTTCATTATCACTGTTCGTTTTTTCATGGATTTCTAACATGCCCCACACAAGTCTATGCACATAACTGTTCGTATAACCCCCTCTGAACAGCCCAATTCTTACACTAATTCAGATGTTTTAATTTACACCCCAAATGCTCTGTTCACCTCACTGTTAGATCACACATCAATAGGGGCTTCTCCTGCAGAACTGCAGATAAAAAGCATAAGGTTGTTTCAATTTTTGCTCTCACAGAGGAGAAGCTGACTTTGGCAGGTCTGGCACAGCACACATTTTAAAAGTAATTTAAAATCATCTCTCTATAAATATTATCTCTTTAAACAAAAGGGCTGTGTAATTCATTCCTGCTTGTACTGTAAATGCAAAATTGGCTATTATTCAATTCACTGTCATTCAATGGTTTTAAGTTTTTCTACACATAAATCTTGGGGTTTTATAGCTGAATTGTGACTATTAACATTTTGATTGTACCCACACTATGCTACACAGTCATTAAGGACCATAAACAGTGTGCCACATCTTGCAAAATCTTAACCATCCTCAAATCTCATTCAATTCACACAGAAGCTAATGCCGCTCATCCTTACTTCAGGCCGAAAGCCAAGATTCTTCCCTCTGAAACATTTCAATCCAAATGCTTGCCTCTTTCATAGTTAACTACTACTTAGTACTCCTTTGAATATAAAAGAATATTTTAACCACAGCAAGGCAAAGCTCATTTCTGTTACAAATCTACCTAAACACATACAAACCACCAAATTATTTCCTTTGCAGAGCAGAGAAGGTTTAATTAATTTTAAAAAGTCTTTACTACATTGTTCTCTTAACACTGAGATGTGTAATGAAGTATTAGTTCTACAACAATATATAGAGACTATTTTACTTACAGCAACAATTTTGTCATTAACATGAATTTGGCCATTGTGGTCAGCAGCACTACCAGGTATTATATTTTTCACAAAAATTCCTGAAGGTTCTGTTGGCAGGAGAGGAACAGTGAGAAGTCACTACGCTAACCTAATTTGTTTCTTTTCTTATTAAGATTTTTAATTACAGCCTTTTTCACACGCTTCTTCTGTCCACAAAGTTATGACTCTGTAAACCGCCAACATTTGCATGTTACCACTCACACAGCGTGATGTAGAATGACCGAGGATCTCTTAAGGAAAAAACAGCACTGACACAAGTACCTCTACATTGACCTCAAATTTTTTTCCTTAAAATGGGTCAGAAAAGGCCACCTCCTCCATGGATTCATCCTCATGCTTACCCAGGCTTTAAACCACAATCACTTAAATCCATGCTGCATTTGATTTCAATAGGACTACCTAAGCTAAAAGTAAAGTATGTGCTTAAGTACTTTGATCAGGACTTCAATCATCTTCTTACAGCGAAAGAATTTAGTACTTTAAATCTTAATGAAAAAGGATTTTTTTTTTTAAAGAAAAACACGGAAATCAGAAAAGCTGTACTTTGTCATGTTTGCTGTTTGATTGTTAATTCTAACTTCTAATTAGAACAAGGAAATAAAAACAAACGAAAAACCTCAATCATCAGCTGGAACAGTAACCCTTCCCCAAACTCCCACAAAATATGAGATGCTGATCTTTAATTCTAGTAAATCTTGACACTTCATCCATCCTTTTCTGAACACCGACCTTCCTCAGGGGAAGGTCCATGCTCAGCAAAACCCACCTTTTCCCATTGCCTGACACGTGCTCCTCCCCAACCCAGTTCCCAGCGCTCACTGACTGGTCTGGGATTCCTGACCAGCAACACAAGAGGATCTCCAGGGAATTATTCCATGGTCTAGCATAGGTCTTTTAATCTGCTCCCAGAGTTTAGACGCTGTAAGATCCATGTGCCAAAGACAAGCACACCACCTCGCGGAGGTGGCAGAGCCACCATGCACAGCTGGGACATCCTGTACTCTGTTTCTGAAATTCTTTCTAAAATGTGCCAAATTAATTGTGCCATGTACATACCACAGGCAAAATAAGGAACAGGGCAGACGGGAATCCGACTGCATTAGAGTGTGTACACACAGCAACTATCTGTTACAGTTTAATGTCTCACACAATAACAACATAAGCAGGTAAAATTCACAGTCCAGCAGTCAAGTGGGAATTATTTTTTAAGCTAATTACAATTCTTTAAAAATGGTGGCTGAATTTCACTTAGCAGCAATTTCTCCAAATACCTTCTTCATAGATTTTTGTAGGTTATGCTGTTTCGAATAAGTGCTATCCATTTTCCCCATAGTAAATAAAGAGTATTTGAGAAGGCCCTGCCCTAGATCATACTAAATCCTGTAGAACTCACCTACATCACATGTGCCGGCATATCCAACAATTGTTATCCCCAGGCTTTGCCCATTCTTTTTTATAAGTTCAACATCATAGGTCTCAAAAAGGTTGGTATTAACCTATAAACGAAGCACAAGACCGTAAAAAAAAATATTAAAAAAAAAATCTCATTTCCTAGTACCATGACAATATTGCAGGTTAAGATTTTCAGAAGTGAACAGTGATTTTGATTTTCCTATTTTAGGAGGGATCATATTTGCAAAAAAGATATACCCAAGATTTGCTGGAAACGAAGTGTCCCTCAAAGTCATTAGCTGCTTTTAAAATTATTTCCTAATACTTTCTCCACTCGTCTGAGGTATAATGTTTTTATTTAATGGATAATAAATTTTTGTTAGACTGCTTGGGGGCCATTTCCCTTTGGATTCCACTGCCATTTGGTAACAAAAAACTTCTCAATCACTCTCACAAGGCAGCAGAAACTGAATGCCTTCAGAACTTCTCTCCCTTTCACATGTTAGTCCTGATAAACAGTGTCATGAATGCATTTCCCTGAGCTCTTTCTACTGGACAGTTATCGAGGAAAAAAAAAAAAAAAAAACATGGTATAAATACACAGTGTTATCACATCACACATTTCTGTCAGAAGTGATGCTCATCTCTCCTTGTTATCACCTCCTAAGAAAGGAGGATGTGAGGGGCAGCAGGGAAGGGATCTCCAAACAGAAACGGGTTCAATGCCCCGACAGAAACCACATGTGTACAGAGTAGGCATATCTCTGCTACGGAAGCTAATAAATGCAAATACGAGGGACTAGGTAGGTGTTTGAGCTTATTGTTTTAATGCTAGATCTGAAACCACAAAACTACTCCAAAAGTCAGTCTTAGACACAGTGTAAAAACTTTGATATGATCCTCTTCAGATTTGAACGGTACTAAACTGCAAAGAGCACTGGAAGCCTCCAGGTTGTCTAAGGCAATGGGAAGCAAAAGACTCATTAGTTCGCATTCAATGAAGATTACTTCTAAGACTTATCAGAGGAAGAGGGAGTATTAATTTGTAAATGCCTTATTGTTGAACTAATAAGATGACTTCTCATAACAAACAATACTTGAAAAGAGAAGCACATAATATGACCTGTTCTATAAATCCTCCACTTACTACAATTACAGAAAAACACCACATAAAAGCGACTCGTTAAGATTACAATATGATCTGATCTTACACTGGAGAAGCGTATGGAAACCAGTCCCTGCAAAGCTGGCCCCAGTATGTCCCACTGTGCAACCACTCTGCTCTGACATGTAAAAAAATCAAAACTGCAAACCAGAATTCAAATAGGATACCCTAAAGATGTTGTTGCTACCGAGGAGAAAAACAACTAAGAACATAGATCTGGGGTTGCAAGGGATAAATTAAAATACACACAGCTGTTTGTTTTCAGTAATCAGATATGGCCCAATGGAATAAAAAAAATGAGGAGATCAGAGTAAGGTCTGTTAAAGCAATGAAATCAAGAGGGATGGTGTCACTGCCAACAGCAAAAAATGGTAGAGGAACCTAGAAAACACTTCTTAAAAGAACAAATAAAAGAAAAGTTTAATCATATGATTGCCAAATATGAGCTTTGGAAGAACCTATTTAAAACAACAGGCCAAAGTTCTGGCCTTACCTATTTTACTTTTCCCTGAAAGAAAAAAAATCAATGGACAGCTATCTCCTTCCTATCACACACCCCTCCACCAGCCAACTCGTTAAGCTCATTAAATGCTTCCCAACTCTCTTGCTCTACAAGACACCGATGCAGATGAAGATAAGTTTTGATGCACTGTCACTTATCTTAAGGAGAGGGAACCAAACCAGCAAATAAGCCTGTAGCAACATCTGAAATGGAGCTGTGGCCTTGAGAGTCCTGCTGTTTTATCAAGTTAGTGGCCTGGCCCTACAGAAACCTATTCTACGTAATGTTACTGGTAGAATGCAAAACATTAGCAGTAGAGTGTGGAAAAATCAAAGTACCGAGTCCTAAAACCAGTCAGCACGAGTAGGTTGCTAATATTGCTGTCAGTGTCTTGGAGAGTACAGATAATATAACTGCTTTCTTGTGCCCATGCACAGACATAAGTAATTTCAGTTATTGTCTACCACAGGAAATGTAAAGGAAATCAAATATTAATATAAAACTGAAAAAACCTAATCATATTTTAAAAATGCCTTTCTGCTGGTTTGTAAAAAAGAAAAATATTTTTTATTCCAAAGCGCACAGCCAGTGAAAGTAGCCAGAAATTAGAGAGAAACTAGATTACAAGGAAAAGTTCTGTTGTAAATCAGACCCAAACTGAAAGGTGGACCATTAAAATCATCAAATTAATAAATACATTCAGATTAGACACTATTCTTGACTTCACTACATCTCAACACCAGAAAGAGAGGTTTCTTCAACTCTAAATATGAATGCACTATTCAGTTCAGAAAACAATAGATGACATTCAGAAAGAAATAGATTAAATTGCGACATGAGTCTTTTCTTCCCCTCTAAACTGCGTAGCAGGAATAAGGAGGACACTAAAAAGACACCAGAAGGAAGAACATTTTAGAAAGGCTAATGTGACAAAAATGTCCGACTTTGAGGCAGGGAAGAGAGAAAAATAAGTACTTTGTAGAGGAAAAAAAAAAACAGGACCGTGTTATTTTTGCCTAATACGGGCTTGGAAAATATGATACGGCCAGAAAAGAAGTGCTTCATAATGATGTTGCTTCTCTAGGAAAGCCTTTTTTTTCAGTGTATTAGACAAATAGTTTAAGACTCCAACCTTATGCACATAGATTACCCCCTCCCATCCCTCTGCCACTCATGTTTCCCACTGCACTGACCCCTCTTCTGAGAAAAGGAGCTCGAGATGGACCCAAAATACTTGACCGGCACCTCCCACCACGGGATCAGACACAAAGCTCACGGCCGCCTTTGCGGGGACTGTGCCCAGGACATGAGCAGGTGAGTTCGTAACAATAAGACTGCGAATCTGACCTTTAAAAATAGTGCTCAAAAAAAAAAAAAAATAGGTCTCTTCATCCGTATTTGAGAAACTAGACAAGAAAGAAAAGGCTACTCAGATTCTCCACCTAACTCTAAGCAGCGCAGTAGTAGCAGATGGTACACAAGCACAGCTTTGTTTATGTTTCGAGACCTACTGTACACTTAGTGTAGCATTTGTTGATTTTAATTACTCAAAACTGAAAAGAATGACTTCAAAAACAAGAGACTTTGATGTGACCATGATAAGATTTGCTAAAACAAGTTTCAAAATTTTTAGATATATTTCCTATCACAGACAGTAGCGTAGACTATGAAAACATTACACTTCTGTTTCATAAGAAAGATGATTGTGCTGAATAATTCTGGTGCGGACACAGCACTCTGGATTTCAGACTAGGGAAATTCACATTCAAGTTTTAAATCCACTTACAAATGATTGATTAGCAAAAAATTTCATGAGCTAAGAAGGAGAACTAAAAGTACCATTTATCGATAACGTTTATGGTCCTGGTAATTAAATTACCCGCTCTGAAATAAATTCTGTAAAGCTGGTCATTCCGATCCCAAGATTATAGGTATTAATAACACACAGGAAAAAGGGAAAAGTTATAGAAGGGAGAGCTATAATAACGGCCACTTAAATACATGCATATGATACCTGGAAATTCAAAAGAGAAGTAGCTTTAGGTCTCCAGAACACTCTGTTCTCCTCCTTTCTGACTGCAAGCCACAAATATGCTTTAAAATGTCAGAAGTAAATAGCAGATACTTACATTTCCATTTTGAAAGGCAGGTAACGTGCTGACTGGCCAGCTCACAGGAGCTGGTGGAGTCTCCATAATTTCACACTTTGGGTCTCTGGCAACAATCATCCTCACAGAGTTCCCACAGTTTCTCAGCACTTGGGCAACTTGTTCGCTGGTCATTCCTTGCACGTTGGTGCCTCCGATCTGTAAGATGTGATCTCCTGTCCGGAGCCTCCCATCCTTCAAACAAACAGAATTGCAAAATCTTGTTCCCATCTATACATAAAATACCTTTCCGTTGCAAAATTGAAACTGTGTACAGGCATCTTCATGGCCATGAGAGCCAATGCAAGAAAATACCATAAAATTTACAAATAATAATTCAAGGAAGCATTTGCACAATTATGTCTGTTTTTTCCACAGTAGTTAACAGTGGTAAATCAACATTTCCAAAACTGAGCAAGATACACAGGTTGAATAGCACCATTCCTAAGAAATGGGTTCCTTTCTTCATTTAGAACACAGATGACAACAATGTTTTATAATCTCACAGGTTATGTATTGTTGTTACATAGAATACTCATCGGACAGGGGTCAGAATAAAAAGCACAGCATTTTGATTTAGGACTTCTTAGAGTTTTTCCTAATACTTCTATATTAACCTGGCAGTTATTTGCTCATATGACGAGCTCCAAGTCCAGCGAGTAAATCCACTGAAAGAAACAAGACTCCATACAAGCCTTTTTTCACATGATAATTATGATTCATGACCTACATCATAATTTCTATTATAAGCAAGCATTCATAGAACCAAATCCTCAGCTGGTATTGATCAGCACAGCTCCACCACCTTAGGGGCTTTGATTTATAGAGCGATCATAGCAGAGTTATTCCCAGGACTAACTCAAGCTCATTTACAAACTCATCCAATTTTAACATGTATATGTGCTCATTATTTCACATGTTCTTAATGATGTCTCATTCATTTGAGAATGATGTGGCAAGTTCTTAACTTACATGCTTCATTTGTAGCCAAAACACTTTATTCCTTACAGCAAAACAGGTGTTACACAATAATTAAAAAATACTCATTTATACATGACAGGTTTGGAGGGAGGCAGTCAAACAAAAGCCAACGTTTTCCAGTAAAGCTCCCCAAATTTCCAGTCTTCATTTCCATCCTATACTAGAGGAAGTGCCTTGGTCTCTCTCCTTTGTATGTCACCAGTTCTTGCTCACACAGGTTCCAGACCTCAAATATTATAACTTGTCATGGCCAAATTCACATTAAAAATCCAAATCTGGTTTGCTACCACACGTGTTCTACTCCTGAAACATAGCAACACTTAGTGCTGAGTCTTTAAAGATTAGCAATCAAAGGTTACAAACTGTACCTGTGCAACTTCAAAGTATATCAGTAACTTCCAAAGTTACTTGGCATCAGTCCTAAGTGTCTCCTAAAACTGGTCAAACCGCAAGGCACAGACCAAAACCCCTTTAAAATGAAACCCACTAACAACAGGACATCTTCAATCTATAAACTGAATTTTGGAATGACTTCAACAGGGCAGATTCTCCTGCCTGACAATTCATTTGGAGAGTTTGCCCTTATAGATGTTGCCAAATGTGCCAAATTCTACAGGGATGTGCAAATCCACTAAGAGTATTTGTCCTTTGAGACTGACCAAAGGCTGAAAATATCAAAAATACTGAAAACATGTGAAGGTTAGACAGCTTTTCAGAATTTCTGCATGTTCGACAATGTTATAAAAGTCAAAGCATGTCTGAGAAACAACTTAATTCATATCAGGTGCTGACTTTTTCCTCAATCACACCTTCAACGTATTTATTTATAAAGCGTATGTTGGCATTCAGACTTTGATGCTATCAGCTTCCTTTTGTTTAAGTGTATTAGTTTATTTTAAGACTGTCAAAACCAGTTAATTATACCTCACAATCAAACAAGAAGTGACATAATATAACAAATTACCCGATCTGCTAATCCCCCAGGAACAATTGTTCTTACAACTACTCCACTCGACTTTCCTCCTACAATTCCAAAGCCTAATCCTGAACCGTCGTTAATCAGCTCAACGTCTTCAATGTGGCCCCAGTGAATCTGCAATTAATAAAAACAGGAGAATTTAATTTCAGTCGATCGCTAATGTTTCTCACTTTCACAAGTACCAGGAATGGCGAGCATTAATCAAAGCAATTTTCCCTCTCTACCCAACATGTTGGAGATCTGTTGGATTTTGTTCAGTCAGCTTCATTTCCTTATAAACACGCAGTGGGATTTCTCATCTGTTTTTAAACATACATTCTGTCCTTTGCTTTCAGGATAACAGGATACTAGGAAAAAGCTTGACTAAGAAAAAGCAATTTTCAGGTTTTCTTGCCAAAATGAAAACTATCCTTTTAGTTTTTCATAAATCAAGAATACTGCAAACAACAGAGCAAAACAGAGGCAAGGAACTGGCCCAGTTCCCACTTAGCATTGCCCAACTTCTTAGTTCTGTTATTTCACTTACACACTCTGAACACCACCAGTACATGCTGAATTAATAGCACAGTACAATATTTTGCCATACTGAATTGGAAGCATGTTTCTAAGCTACATTGTACCGTGACCTTATGTTCTACAAGACAATCTGAAAATAACAAAGCTGTTAAGCAACCCAAACTCAGCCAATGTTTCCGTCAGATTAATATCTCATAGAAACCAAAACGGAGCAAAGTAGGCAGATTTAAGTCTTCTGCAAATAAAGGATTTATTAGCACACTGAAAATCTTTGCCAAAGCCAGTTAAATATCATAAAAGAAGTTTAAAGACCCCCTGTAGAGATATATATTTATATTTTATTTTGTTAGTCTGTTCAGTGCAGATCTTTCAATGAAAAAGCAGTTAAAGTTTAATTCTTTAAAATTTTCAGTGCAATAAACAATATTGATTATCCACTAAAACCTTCAGATTTCACTAGCGCTGTAACAATCATGGGGGAAATAATTACTGAGAATAAGGCAAAGCACTGCTCTTAACCAGATTTTCATCAAGACATGCTAGCGTAATAAATTCAGATTGCAATATTGCAAACCTTGGATTTAGGTGTGCAGTGCAACCGAATTCAGTGAGGCCACTTGGACCATATGGTTTGAACACAGATGGAAGTTCAGCCCTAACTTATTCCACATCCCAGTGACAACCGCTCCTTGTTCAAGAAAACAAAAGGGTTCACAATCAATGAAATTTGCAGATAAAAAAAAAGAACAACCGAGGGATCCCTCAGGGATTGAGAGGTTCTTTAACAGATCCTTCTTGTTTGTTTTTAAAACAAAGACAAGGCTTTTTGTTTTGAGCGGTTTAAGCTTAAATTGGTTGGGATATTTCAGGCAGTGCTCACGATGGGTTAATGTTTGCACTTTAAGATGTAATCAGAGCATCTTTAATTCCTGAGCACAAGTAGGTTTCAACTGGGTATATTTGTTAAATACTTTACCCAGCCTGTGCTGAACAGACCCTGCTGCTAAGAATATGCTGATCTACTAAAGCTTCTGCTCTCCCCTAAAAAGCCAGGTTCTATTTTATAACAACTCCATGCAGCTTTGCAACAGAAGCCTTATTGCATGACCAGTCTAAATGAAATGTCACCACATATAAAATCTGATTAAAGAAAAAAATCCCTCTATGTAAAGCTTGCTAACACAAACACAACCACAAAAAAAAAAAAACAGCATAGTTCAAATCTGATTTTGACAGTATTACAAGAACTCACAGTCTCAGGTGGATTTATATCACTTAATGAGACAGCCGAAGTTCTGCTGTTTCCTTGCACTGGCTCCCTAGCAACAACCAGATGTAGGGATCCTGTGGATTGCTGGAGGAGGGCAATGGCGTGCTGATGGGAAACGTTCTGATCCAATGGGGTGCAATTAATGGCCAGTATGTGGTCATTTTCCTTCAGTCTTTGATCCCTTAACAAAACATTAAAAGACATTTTAAAATGCAGCACAGTGACTTCACAACACACTTGTGTAATTTAAATATCAACATTTAAAATACAGTTACACAAGGATAAGTATTTATATACGAAAACAAAAATCTGCTTATTAGGCTGTGTTCACCAACATACAAACCACATGCAACACTGTACTGAACTGCCCAGACATATTTTGTTCCAACTTTATCATGGTACAGAAATTCTCTTTTTCCCTTTGCTTCTATTCAAAATTCAATGAAATGCCCTCATCCTTTCGTGATGATATTGAATTACAGGCCAGAAAAAAAACATTTTTGTAGTTGTGCAATGAACTCGGAACTATTCTTCATTATGTTTAGCACTACATGATACTATCTCCAAGTACCCATAAATCAAGCTATGATATTGTTTTGTATCATTATTTAATCGAAAGACCCATGAGCTGCATCTTTTTATCTTACTCAAAATTTACAGTATCAAACTTCAGGCATCAAACTTTCTTCAAGCAACACACAGCTCAACTTACACCTTAATATAAATTCCACAGTTAATTCACCCTAGTGACGAATTTAGGTTTGTGACAAGAGAGAACCCATCACTCATCTCCTTTGTTAAATATTCATTCTGAGCACGAGACCAAACTGTTACATAGACAGACGCTGCCTTCAAAGCTCTGTAGGAATCCAAAAAGGGCTCCAGGAGATCTTGTCTCAGCAGCAAAATGGGAAGCATGCTGGGGAAATTTATAAGAACTCCGAGACAATATAACTGCACATCCTAACCAAATGCATTCTAAACTTCCTTTTTTAGCATGTGACGTTTAAGATGTTTCCCAGAAATCACTTTTCCTTGAGGACTAACCATATTTTCAGTTCTCTCATCAAAGAAAGTGAGCAGCAGGTCATCGAATCCTAAAGTGAGATATTCGCCCTCCTCTGACATCCGGATCAGTCCATCTGTCTCCACTTTGAAAGAGCCTAATATGCTTTTCTTTAAGTGTTCTCTGGTGTGTTCTCTGTGGGCCCATAGCCATTATCATTCCGACCTCTCCCCGCTCTTCGTCATCCTGTGTTGGCACTTCCTGACATATGTTATTGAAAAACTGACACCAGTGCCTTGAAATCTAGACACACTTTCTTGAAACATAATTCCAAGCACTGTGTTTGTCTCATGCCAGCTCTTGTGGTTTTACAATCACATTTTATTTTTTAAAGGATTGCTCTGCCTTTTGTTGTTGGGTGAAAACCCACAGACAATACAGAAAGAAACTGCCTGAAGCCCCAATTCTATGATGACATCTGTGCAGGGATCTGTTGGGAGGACTGGATCTAAATTTGCACAGGAAACAAACAGTAAAACCAGCTATAAATAAGGCATTGTCATAAGCACATAAATAAACAAACAAGGAGGGGGGAAATCTTTCGGGGACACAATACATCAAAATTAAAAGGGTGGCTACTTTTTATTTCCCTTGTATTCTTTTCTGAGTTTTCTTTTGTTTTTTAATCAGTACTCAAGATTCTCTTAAGTGAGTCACGATTTCTGGAAATTCCATTTATGAATTGCTTGGATATTTAAAACTCATCTGAAAATCCAATCCTCAAAACACGAGTTCATTGAGTTGAAAAGCCAGAATTCAAGATACCACCAACAAAATATCCCACCAGATAACCCGGACAAACATGTTAGTCTGACAGAGTTCTCAATGTGAAAGACATAACTATTCCCTTCATGGAAATACTGCAATTTTCCAATAAAATTATAAAGATCTCACCTGTCAGCTATGCTTCCTGGCTGGACTTCCTTGACAAAGATACCAGCTTCTCCCAAGCTGGGATTTTTAAGGGCAACCACACTAAATCCAAGACCTCCAACAGAAGGCTTTTCAATCTTTATTGATTCTATTTGTCTCCCCTAATAAAACAGGAAAAAAATTATTTACTAATTTTTAATGCAATAGAATGAGCTAGTTTAAAATTTATGAACACTGGGAAAATTATTCTCCTCTTAAGACTAAACAAAGGCAAAATACTGACTATGTTATTTCTATAAAAGCTCCTCCATTTATTATTTTTAATATAGCAGAGTATTGGATATGCAAGCACTCCGAGGTTCTGAAACCCCAGGGAATTTAAGAGCCACTTTCACACTTCATTCACATTACGAGATGAATTCCAAACTGGATGAAAACTATGAACGAAGTGCTGTCTAGAGCAATATGCTTGAGATTTCTGGAAATGCTGCACAGCTAAACTAAATTACTTGTCTTTTGGCTCCCCTTGCTTTAAATGCTGATTCTTAGGTGCATGTTCAAAAGACTGCAGCTTTTAAATAAAGAAATTAATTTCCTTCCCCTCCCTGCAACTTCACACTTTGAGTTTACTTCTGCGGCCACCTGCTTTTCAGTTCTAATACAAGACTTCTGGGGTTGTTTACTGGGAAATATTACTTAGAGAATGCACTGCTATCACAGCTGTTTTATCCAAAATAATGTGCAGTCTTTACTGCTGAGTCTTTTATCTGATGAGTTAATGACACACTAATGAGGAGAGTTATGCTCAAAATATTACAGCCACATTAAGGTAGTCAATTAGCAACAGTTACTTAATATAGAAAGGCATGACTAACCAATTAAATTAATGGTTCAAAGTAACACGGAACAATACATTTATGTTATAAATGCCAATCCCACACGGGTGGATGTCTGCACCTGTACAGCTTCATAAGCATCTGGTACATGCTACTTCCCATGTTAATGAAATCAGCATCTGTCTGGCAAAGTTAAGACATACTAAATTAAGAGTTAAATAAAATATTTACATGCCAGTTCTTTTAATCATTTGCACTGTTCATATATTAACAAAGCTGGTACATTTCCAATTTAAAATGAACTTGATAAAACAAGTCTCTCCATCAAAACAAGTTTCTGCAGAAAGTGTTGATTTTCAATTAAGTGTCTTCAAATACCAAAAAGTTTTCTGGCAACTGACATTTCTTTTCTACATTGGCGTGTGTGATAGAAAGACAAAAAAAATTGGCAAAGAAAAAATAAAAAGCCCAAACCACTTTCCATTATCTTTCACAAGGAAAAGTTATCCTCAGAACTACACTGTGAGACACACAGCAAAAGAACACATTTGAAAATGTACTCCAAAAGAATGCAAGAAAAAGTTTGACATTGAAGGGAAACAAGTTTTGGTCACTAAACCAGAGAGCCCTACCTTTGCCATCTGTTGGATGATTGCGTTAAATTCATTAAGTCCCAGGTTTGGAGGAAAGGTGGATGCTGTGGGTTCAGGTGAGCTGCAAGGTGTACGCACGCTCCCAGCGGCAACGGATTTGTCAGCAAACACTAGTAGCCCTCTCTTAGTAAAATCAAAATCTACTGAACGGTCTGGAGGCATATAATTAAGCTGTTGAATAAAGATGTAGAAAAACTATTAAAAACAAAAGAAGATCGTTTCACTTACATCATCTTATGTGAAGACCGCCAAAGCAGCAACTGTACACATGTTCATATATGCCTATTCACACAGATATACTCACTTATATAAATTAGGCAATGTTAATATATAATCTAAAACCAAGCCGTCATATCAAGTTTAAATTGTTTTTCAGAAGGAAAAGTTTACTGAATGTTTCAGCTGTGTTTCTACTCCACTCATTCTCTCCACTTCTTTCATCTTTCTTCTCTGCCTGTGCCCATTATCCTCTTTTCACCCTGATATTCCAGAAACAGCACATGCAAAAGCACCAGACATTAAAGAGGCCCTCGAGCACTGTTGCAACTGTCAGGCAAACCTAGACAATTTTGGCACTAGAGTCCCAATTTTTTAAGAGTCGCTCAGGAGCCAAAGGCCTGGTCTGTATTATATCCTCCCCAGAGAAGGCCTAGGGAACAAACTACCATTGAACATGCCATCATTGCTCGAACTTACAGTTCAATAATAAAGATAATGAAGAAATGCAGAAAAATTCCCAGGGCGACATAGTAAACTGAAAATCCCATGCTGAATGAAACTGCTCGCGAGGGACATGCTCAAAAAGAATTTTAAGTAAAAATAAAATGCTAGCTATGATAATTGTGAGCATTCTGGATATAAAATCCATTATGTCACAGTCACAAAGCACGATCTTAGATATTTTTGCATTTTCATACATTTTTTAATAGTTTGCAGACATGCAGCCAAGCTTTGGAAGGAAGGACCAGGAGCAGGTACAGCACTTCGGCAAACATGGGAAGAAGGGAGAACGAATGGTACAACCACCACCACGCCACCCAGGCAGGAACATGTGGCGATGGCAGCGAGGCGGCCTCGTCCCCCTGACACCCACCCCACCACATCTGCAGCTGGGCAGGTGCAGTAACAGCAAAGCAACAGTGACGGTGAGAACTGTTCACACAGATCTGTCATTGATGCCCATGTCCACAAGTTCTATGTGTCAGTTGGTGTTATAAACCAATTGGCACAAGTTCCTTCTGCTGCTGGAGCCAAGTCATCTTAAAGTTAGCCTGGGTACGTCTGCATCAGAGCTTGGCAAATCTTCAGAGGTGGTTTTCTAGATGTTATTTCCCCAAACAGGTTAACCATTCCTGTACAAGTCAGCAGGAACTAAGTGATGATGTCTTTTAAGGAGAAAAGATGCTGCCAGTTAGCTGATAAACAGTATTTAGCTTCCGTGAAAAACAAAGGATCCCCGTTCCAGCTGTGTTCAGAACTCAAAGTACTAGAGCTGATGTCTTTTGCAGACGCTTTTTTTTTTTCAACTGATGTGATTCTCAACCCCCTCTTCTGCATCCCTTTCATAGCACATTGCCCCATGACCTGTTTGTTGCAAAGCCACTTCTCATTCCAGCAGTTGACCAAAAAAAAGGAGCCAACATTCATTCATACCAAGTTACAGCTTATTAATGACAGCGCCTTCATTAACACACACCTACACACCCTGTTTCAAGTTTCAAGTTCACTATAATTATCACTGCATCACTTTTACACTCACCTGTTCCTTCAGTTGCTTGATGGATTGCTGGAGGGTCAGTATCTGGTTAAACAAAGGGCTCCTGAGTGTGTTACGCAAAACAGTCAGGTTTTCGTTATGTTGGGAATCTCTTTTCTCACGAAGTTTTGTTTGCAGACGATCAAGGATCTGCAGCACCTGCTGTTTATCTGCACCACAAAGTAGTACATGTGAGGAACGGAGCTTCATTTCTCACCGCTTAACAGAAGTCATCACATTCAGACTACATACCTGCAGCAGGATTTTCAGGCATGTTGAAGGGTATTTTTGGATTTAGTGTAGAATAACCTAGATGAGGTTTAAAAAAAAAAATCGAATTAATAAATTATATATCTGAGCAGGATGCTAACAGATACACAGTCAATACATGCAATAATAAAATACTAAGCTAACTATAACAAATTTAATACAAAAATACTACTACCCCCTGGTTTTTACCCCAAGCATTCAACAACATAGCGAGTTGCACTGCAGCCTCAGCACATCCAAAGTCTTTCCTTGTTCTGTGTGCTTTTTCTTTCACACACAGGAAAGAATATGAACAACTCTTTCAAAATATGAGTAAAAATGCAGGTTATAAAATCAAACATTGGCCAAGAAAACTGAGAGACAGGTATGCTCAAATTATTTTGAATACGGACATTAAAGCTGCAATCTTTTCAAATATATATAACAGTTAAAATCATCCTATTATTTAGAAGATACCTTCCACCCAATTAGTTATTTGTAGACAGTATTCTTATCATGACAGCTCCGCCGTGCTGCGTGGCAATATAGGCGAAACCTTGCATCTCTCTATAAAACAGTGAAGTTCCCTCCACTCAGGAGACAGCATAGAGGCCCCAAATTGGCCAAATCAATCCCTAGTCCCACACATTCCTAAGGGAGGTCAGCTTTAATTGCAGCCTGCACGCTGAACAGGTGAAAGCAGCTCATTCTCTTCTGCATGAGCTTGCCTTTCTCTTTATTATGTACATGCCAAGCTTTGAAGGAACAGAATATCCTTCATCATGCTCCTCTACAGTGCCAAACAGAGCAGGTCTCCAACTGGGGGTGAGGTTGATGGCAGCATAAAAACAGACTTGCAATTAGCAGCAATGATAAATCTGTACCCTTACTTGCATGTTGTTATGTTGATGTGGAGCCTGTCATTCTGAAAACTATCAAGGCAGTTACACCAAAACATACACAAGAAACAAGATTTCTTCACTTAGTTTGAGCTCCTCTGAAAGAAGTCAGCATTTAATAGCATAATTTTAACTCTACCCAGTATATAACGGTGTAATTGCAGGACCTCTGATCCTTTCTGCTCTGTCTCTGATGCTGTCTGTGCCAACACTGAAGACACCTTGAGTTCTGGGAGGACGCTGTTGTATTTAGCAAGATATTAAAATAGTTTCTCTTCTCCTGAAGAGTCAGATTAAGCCGATTTACCTAATAAAAAAAAAAGTGGAGGCGTGTCACAAACCACCATTTCAGATTTATGCACCCTTTACCTATCTGAGCAGCTTTGGCTCATGGAGGAATTCCTGCAGAACTCTTGTGGGTTTGCGTGGTTTCCACCCAGAGCCAAGTAAAATGAGTCGCTTTGCAAGGCTGTTAACAGATTTAGGAGGTCATTTTAAATCAAACTCATAGCAAGAGTTGAAGCAGCAAACCCATACAACCCCTAAAAGATTTTCAGGAATGCATCTGTACTTTGCTAAGTGCTGCAGCTTTATTTTCTTTTCCATTCAAAATAAAACACTTTTAAGACCACAGCAGCCTTTGATTCTGTGCTGAGATCTGATTCTGAAGAACAGATGAATATACCATTTCCTTGTACATTCCTGGGTCTTCATTTAAACCAAAAAGACAAAACTTAACCTCCTTGACTAAAAATATGGCATGAATCTCAACAAAACAGGACAAAGAATACGGAAATTTGTTCTTTCTTCCCAATTTAACTTCCCTCCATTCACTTCCCTCATCTGTTTTTCTACCTCACATCAGCAATCAAAAGAGAAAAAAAAACTTAAAGCAATAGAACCAACATCAGAAAGGGACACAAAATAACTCTTATGAGGAAAAGTGTCTTGAAACACCTTTAAACCAGCAGCAGGGTGACAAAAAGATTAAACTCAGAAAAGAAATCCAGCATGGCAGGAAATAATACCAACTTGACAACACCGTCCCCATCTAATAGCTGAAGCCAAGAGGCTGGTCCAGCCCTCCAGTCCTCTTTGATGCATTTTGTTCTTCCCCTTCCATCTGCGCCCGCACTCATTCATCTGATCCCACAGTGAGCTGGAACGGGGAGCTAAACACGCAGAAAAAAAAACCACAAACCCTTCCCATTTTGGTAGGGTGAGCTTTCTGCCCAGTTAGCTCTCGATTGCCAGCGCTGGCACACAGGAGGGGGCCCAGACATGCCAGGGAAGCAGAACCGCACCTTGCGGCAGCGGTGGCGGCTGCAGCTCAGCTGCACTGGCAAACTGCACCACAAGAAACAGCCTGCATCGCTCAAAAAACGGCCTCAAAGTGCCGTGCCGACAGTCTCCAAGATTAATCTTTTTTTCCATTACGGCAGGTGTAACAATAGCAATTATGATGACGGGTACAGATCCAAGGAAGAAAAATTGAAGCAGGAAAATGTAGGTGAGAGATCTGGCCTCCAACAAACGCACTGGAGTCCCCGCGAGAAAGAGGTGTAAAAGAGAGGAGAAAAAAAAAAAGATATCAAAGAAAGTTCCACCTTCCTGCTTGAGCTGCTGCAAAGTGTTGCTAAGAACCATTGCAGACCCCTCCATGTCCGTGCCGGGGGATGCCAAAGTGGACCTCAGGTAAAGGTTGTGTCACAGTTCAAGTTCACGCAGCACTTTGAGATTCCCCATGATCAAAGGTGGCCTCCAGCCAGTTTACAATGGTTTATTTTTTTTATGCAATATGTTGAAACCATTCTCAGTATTTCTTTGTTCTCCGTTCTTTCACAGAAAGAAAGTGGGGTTGGGGGAAAACAAGTGTGTTATATTTTAAAGTAAACACCTCCTTCTGGTCTGAGGAGATCCCTGAGAATATAATTCAAAGTTTTCAAGTAATGTATAATTGAGGACAGGTCTCTAAGATTGGCTTTTGGGCACCAAAGAAACACACAGCTCCACATACTATTAAGCTGTTTATATCTGGGGGGCCAAACAGCTTATCCTTAAACAATTTCCAAACACCAATGCTAAGCCCGAACAGGGTGCCAACAGACAGTTGCTAAATTAGGATGTCCCTTCCTAGGCAATAATTTTTAAGAGTGATCCAACACACTACTGTTTGTCTGGTTTAAACCAGTTCACCCACTCAGCTTCCTTAGCTACATGCTCTGATTTCTACAGCCAGTTATTTATCTTATTGGTAGACAAAACTGCAAACCTCAGTTCTAAATGTATGTTACAAATCCCAATATGACTGTAAAATCGAGAAAAAAAACATGAATTTCAGAGAGTTTAGTATTTTCTAATATCAGAAAAAACCCTCCACACTCCAGCATAGCATGGAGCTGGGTTTTTACTGTCTTCGCTTTTGAGAGCTGAACTCAACACATCATAGGGAGCAGGAAAGTTTCATAAGGTTTTGTACAAAATCCCAAGACTTGGATCTTCTTCAAAAAGCAGCCTAAGAAAAAAGGAATTCCTCCATGCTGGTGCCAGCAGAGGTCATCAGAAGAGCTGAAAGGTTTAAGTCTTCCATTGCCATCAGCCCCAGCCAGACACCTGCCACTGGCATGGGGACACGGGGCACTCAGCCCTGGAGCCAGAGGGGAACACAACACCCCAGCAGCGGCCTTGACAAACACCTGCCCTCCACAAAGCGCTGCTGAAAGACAAAAAGAAGGGTTTCCCTCCTGGGGTCTGGAGGAGGACACAGTTTAGCCAGCAGAGATTCTTCTTCCCATTCCTCCCCACTCACCCAACAAATGCTTCTGCCCTACGTCCTTCACCTTGGCCTCCAACGACCTGTGTCCTTCCACAAGTCACACCTGCAGGGGAAGTTCTGCCTCATGGGAGGCTCTCCCCAACCTTCTGGGACATCAAATACCACAAGCCCCTAATGCACAAATGCTAACTGCTGCTATTTTTCAAAGGCTTCTTGCCGTGGCCAGTCTGAGCAGCCTGCCACGGGAACAGCCAGGGGTACATCCCAACCCAAAGTCACCTTTCTGCACTAATGCCATTGTAATTTTTCCTGGCCCTGTTATCAGGAGCGACCAACACAGCACATGGCATGTTCTTTGTCAGAGAGGAGTCTGACTTGGAAAATTTCAGCCCAAACAGTTTAAAATATGATAAAGGCAAAAAGAAAGGGAAAACAACATTTGTTACTGTGATTTTAATCCTAAATTGTCCTGACACAGCATCACCTGTAATTTTAGATATCAAAAATTATATAGTTCACCTGCCATCAAGCAACTACGTACTGTGAAAAAAACCAACACTATTCTAACACATTTTTCTGTCCTACACGTTGTGCTTAGTTTTCCATCCTGGTAGCGCACAGAAAAATTCAGTCCAACCAAGCTTAGCACGTACATGCCTTTCATATGAAACCACTGAAACATGCCGCTCCGTGCAATGCTGCAGTATTTATAAAGAGCGCTATAGAGCGTGTGCTGACACTGCTCTGGGCACTTTAAAGAAGGAATCAACCAAGCAGTGCTGTGAGTGCCTGAACACAAATACACCACACACCTCCAGGTGAAGCAGGTCAAAGCTAAATATTGTTAAATATCAAAAAATTTCTCCATGTGCACACTGAGCATGCCCTGTTACATACAATTAGTGACCACAACATGAGGAAAGTAAAAAAAAACACAAACCAAAACCAACCCAAAACAACACTCTGCATGTGTGATTACCAGTCTCCATGCAGATCAAGAGGAGTCTTACTCACTCTAGAGGCATGTGAACTTTTAACAAGCAGAACCTGAATTCCTGCGGACTTCAGCCTCCTGGGAAGCGCCGGTGTGGGTTCTCTGGTGTCTAATAGAAGGGTGAGCTCACACCGAAGCCATTCTCCATGGAGCAATAACGTGGCCTCAGAAACCTGTTCTCACAAAGCTGGAGAAAAACTTGTTTCTGAGATCTAAATGCTGTCACATTCTAGTGAAATTAGTCAATAAATCCTAGGATTACTATGACAGTGTACATGGTTAACAAATCACTTTATAAGGGAGGACCTGCGTACACCCAGGCACAGGTGAGGTGCCGAGGATGCAAGGGGATGGTGGGAAATGCCTCTCCTGATTATCTGTGCCACGTAGAATCATTTCAGTTGGACGAGACCCTCAGGATCATCGAGTCCAACCATACTCTAACTCTGGCACTAGCCCATGGCCCTAAGAACCTCATCTAAACGCCTTTTAAACCCCTCCAGGGATGGTGACTCCACCACTGCCCTGGGCAGCCTGTTCCAGTGCTCCACAGCCCTTTCCATGAAGATTTTTTTCCTAATATCCAATCTAAACCTCCCCTGGTGCAACTTGAGGCCATTTCCTCTTGTCCCATCACTTGTTACTTGGGAGCAGAGCCCGACCCCCCTGGCTCCAAGCTCCCTTCAGGCAGGTCAGAGATCCGAAGTTCTCCCCTCAGCTCCTGTTCTCCAGGCCGAACAGCCCCAGCTCCCTCAGCCCCTCCCCAAGCACCAGCACTATCTGAAGAAGCGATTAAACTCCTCCAGAAGAGCCCTCACAACGAGCCGGCTCTACCCGCCAGAGACGCCCCCCCGCAGCCGCCACACCCGCCGGCTCCCGGGGCGCCGAGGGCAGCGACCGCCCCCCAGGGCCACCCCGGCCGGCAGCCAGCCGCCCCTCCGCCCTCGGTACCGGCAGTCCCGCCCACGCCGGTGCTGGGGGCCGGGGCCCCGCGGCGGGTTTCCCCTCGGCGCTGGGGGCGCTGCTGAGGCGAAGGGCCGGGGCGGCTCTCGGGGCCCGGGCTGCCCGCGGTACCTGCGGGCGGGAGGCGGCGGCGGTCGGAGCGGCACGATGGCCGCCGGCTCTCACCTGGGCGGAAGCGGGAAGCTGGAGGGGGCGAGCCCGCCTCACCTGCGGCGCAGGAAGCCGGGGCGGCGCGGCGGGAGAGCCGCCTCCCGGGGGCCGGCCGGGCCGCAGCCCCGCGGCGGGGGCGGGGAGGCCCGCGGCTCCGGCCCAGCGCTGCGAGGGCTGGGGCGAGCCCTCGGGTGTCGTGGGGAAGAGCGGCTGGAATGTGTTCGGAGGCTCCGAGAAGGGCCGGGCCCGGCGTTTCCCCCCCACGAGGATCATAGAACCGTTTCGGTTGGAAGAGACCCTCAGGATCCACGAGTCCAACCATACTCTTAACTCCAGCACTAACCCATGTCCCTAAGAACCTCGTCTAAATGCCTTTTAAACCCCTCCAGGGATGGTGACTCTGCCCTGTGCAGCCTGTTCCAATGCCCGACAGCCCTTTCCAGGAAGAATTTTTTCCTAATATCCAATCTGAACCTCCCCTCTGTAGACTTCATTTAAAAAAAAAAAAGCTTCATTTGTACTCATATTCAGCAAATCGGTGTCCAAATATGAATTCAGAGCTATTTTGAACTCAAGACTCCCACAGAGGCCTCAGCAGCGCAGCCCCTACCATGTCCAGAGGGGAACAGCAAAAGCTGTAGGACGAGGACTCGGATGGGGTTAAGGGATTTTAACACAAAACCACTTCTCTCAATGCTCACCAAAACCAGCTCTGCTCCCAACAGAACTCAAACAAACCACATTACCTGCAGCTTTCAAGAAACACATTGCCTGGGATGGCTGGTGTGCAGCGGCAGCGGCTTGAGTCCCTGCAGAGGCAGCTCGAGAGGAGGGAATAAAAGCAAAGTTCTGCTATTGCTAGTTGCAAAATACTGAACAGGCACCATTTTAGTTGGAGTTCACTGCAAGAACTGTGAGTGCTTTCTACCTCCAAAACCTGTATGTTAGTCTGCTTTCAGGTTTTTTTTTAAGATATATATGTACACACACATAAAATGGTCAAATGAAGCTCTCGAAAAATAATTTTTATTCTGCTACGCTGTTTCACTAGCTCATTTGCAGCAGCTCTTACACAGCTAGTTGCATAGGATAAGGACTATAAAAGGTTTAGAAATTAATCTCGCCTCATAGCTTCAGATTGATTTCCCCTCTTCCTAGTGCCAGTTTTACTAAGCAGTAGCAGTTGCACTAAAGCATGTAACACACTGAGATCATACCACTTCACCCTCCTTTTTAAAAATTCAGAATCCAAATGCCCAGATACTTCCCAGTCTTTCCTCTCAATTTTAATTAGTGCAGTGCTTGTAAGAAGTGACAATTCTCTTGACAGCTATGTACAGCAAGCTGTATATTTATTTGTCCAAGAGATGCGCGGCAGACAAAAAAAAGCCAAGCACTTTTCTCACCAGTGCACCTCAGTCTCGATCTCGAAGGGCCAAGTTCATTGCAGAGCGCACTCTGGCCCTGGCCTTTTGCTCCCAGTTGCTGAAACGAGTATCAATTTCCATTTGCATACTTTGTCTGCTGAACTCCAGACTGCCAATTCAGCTTACACAAGTCTCCCAAAAAGCTGTTAGATGGCAATATTTCACATCACTGGCTGAGGTCTTTGTCAGCCATCCACACATTTTTAAATCCATGTTTTTACTGATTCTTTGAATATCTGAGACTGTGACAAATCTTTCATTGGTCCCACACTCATATACAAGTTACTATTCATTCATTAAAATAACGACCAAGAAAACCAAAAGACTTCCAGAAGGACTGGGTAATGACAGTGTTCTCTTAAACACTATCTTGGAGCTGCTTTCAGCCTTTTTTGGTTTCGAGTTCCCTATTTGTTTTTCAGGAAACACAGATGTACACTTCAAATAGTAGGGCTGTCTTTCTTGGGTATGTTTACCCTGAACTGTCTCTCCATCTCCTATAAACAGTCCAGGATCCCCAGCAGTTCATAACTGAAAACCAGAGCCTTCAAAAACAAACACTAGAAAAACCATGAAATAACCTTTAAGGAAGTGAGAAAGTGAAAGGCTGGTCATCACCACAAAATACCTTACAAAGAGTAAACGCTGAGAAAGATAAAGGCTTGCCTGCTCTGGGCACTTCGTATTCATTTAAACAATGAAACAGAAAGCATTTTCAACAATACAACCACAATTTTATGTGAAAATAAATGCAGGTGGCCAGCAGGCCGCAGAGGGGCAGAGGCCACCCCTTTAACCTCTCCTGTGCTTTTAAAAGATATTTTGAAACAGCCAGCGCGCTCCAGGGACACCCACAGGTACCGGCACACCGAGGCAGAACTTCACCTGGTGGGCTAAAGTCACAGCTTCAGTGTTTGGGAGCGCAGGGAGGACTGACCTGTCCCCTCCTCAGCATGTGTCCTCACCAGCCCCGCCCGGGCCCGCCCGCCGCTCCAGGGGCCGAATGAGGCCTCCCCGCAGCACCAGTACAGGGCTCGCATCCGAGAGCCGCCCCAGCTCCCCTCCGCTAGAATTAGGCTGCCTAACACCTTCCCCTCACCGGCTCCACTCCACCCGGGTACGAGAGCCGAACAGCTGCCCCTCATGGCCGACATCTTAAGTAGGGGCAGGTGGGCGGTGTCCCGTCAGGTGCTGATGGCGGGCGCCGCCATATTTACTCCGGGCAGGAGCCCGCCAGTCCCCCCGCTGGGGCTGTACGAGCGCCATCTTTAGTAGGGGCACGCTCTGCCCTCAGCGCTGACCGCGCGCTGCCTCAGGAGCCATATTTGCTGAGGTCAACCTTCCCCCCAAACCCAAAATCCCCGAGCAGCCCACAAACAAGCCGCAGGGCCGCAGGCAGGGTGGCCTTTCCCCGCGGCGGGGGCCGCTCCTCCCCGCAGCGCCGCCGAGTCAGCTGACGGCAGCGGTAGTTCCATCATGGCCGCCCGGGCGGGGCGGCTGCCGGCGGGGCCGGGGCGGCGGAGCGGCGCGGCGGAGGCCCGGGTCCTGCTTCTCCTCTGCTTCGCGGGCGCTGCCGTGGAGGGAGCGTTGGGCACGGAGCCGCCGCTCAAGTGCGACGAGCTGAGGCTGGGGCAATATCCTCCGGAGCGGGGCTGGGGCGGGCGGCGGGGGCTCGGTTGCTATGGCGCTGTGGCCCGGGAGCGCGGAGGGGCGCGGGTTCGGTTCCGCTGAGGGGAGGCAGCGCGTCCAGCCGCCCCGGCGGGCATGGAGGTGGTGGGGGAGAGGCCCCTGGCAGCACGGGGAGCCCCGGGGGGACAGAGGCCTCGGGTCAAGAGCCCTGAGGCGGGTCTTGAAACAGAAATAAATGGAACAGGAGAGTCAATTATACTGTTAAGTGCTGGAGAGCTCTGGGGATCATCCTCCATAAGTGCTCCAAAGACTGGATGCTGTTGTGTTGCTTATATTCACATAATTATTACATATGCATTACAATTTTTGAAAATTTTGACATACAATACCTCTCTGTTAAGGAATAGTTGATTATGTTAGTTATAATTGTTTAGTTTCTTACTGACAATAACATCTATTAATTATTAGTTAAATATAAGCTAAGTGCTCTGCTTCTAAACAATGTATTACTTAATCTTTTGTCTCCCTCTTGTCATGCAGAAGGATCTAAAACTTGAAAAATATCCCCTCGTTTTGCAGGTGGTCAGAAAGCATTTATCATGTCATTTGGTTAATGATGGGTATGTCTTTTATAACTTAATCCCAGTATATGTTAATTAAGCAGCTTCTCATCAGTCTCAGCTGGAAGGAGCAGGAGAGGGCACGTCTGCAGTGGCCTAGGTTTATTTTGGGGGTGGTACAGTGTGTTTGCAGGTTTGGGGTACCCCCTGTTTTCAAGGAGAAAACCCTATGGGATGAGAGACCCCTGCCCCTCTACCTTCTTATTTTTTTTTGCAGGAGACTCAAGTGGGACTAGTGGCTTTGCAAAATGTTGAGTGTTCCTCCACGGCCCGCAGGAGCGGGCACAGGTGTCGGGCTCTCGCTTCGAGGCTCCCGGCTCTCTGAAGGCATCAGGCCTTCCCCAGAAAATGTTTGTTGATTGTAGCTGACAGTTATTGATGTAGCTGCAGATGAAAAGTGTCAGGAAAGCACATCTTGGAAAAGTGAACTTCATCTGCTTTACTTGGCCATGGGAGTTCGGACCCCTGGAAATTAGTCCCTGCTCAGGTTCTTTCTAGCTGAAATTCCTGGCACTTCAGATGTTTGTTTTTAGGTGTTCTTTGAATTTTGTAGGTTTAATCTTCTCAACCAAGTGCCTTGATTTAAAGGTACTCTGATATTGAAATAAGGGTAGAAGACTAGGTTAGGCATGCTACCTTGTTGTCTTTGAATACAGAGGCCATGACTGATAAATATGGTATTTCCTTTAGGTAGCGCTGACTGCAGCACTAATTAAATGTGCAGCTTATGCGATATATTGGTGTATTAAATTGGATTAGCAGATTTGCTGTATGGTAATGTGCTGTTCCTGTTTTGGGGATGCGTAGGAAGGTAAACTGCATCAAGGTGCATCTTAAATCCTCAGCGTTTGAAGAGGGTGGAATAAATTGCTGTTAAACCTGTTGTAGTGTTTGATATGAGAAACGTTTTCCTCAATTACCTGAACGTATGTGTGCGATGAGCCTAAAATAGACAATAGTACACAAGAACCAATGAATTGTACAAATCACACGGCATATGGTAAGGATTTCTATTTTATTTCTGTTTTCCATTTTTAGTGTTCAATTTATGCCTTTTTGTATCTGCTAGATGAGCTTTATAAAACATGGGATTAGTAATATCATTGGCATGAAAACCTAAAACATTTCTGTGGATTGGATGCCCTTACTAAAAAAAAATACATACAATGTCTCTGGTACATTTGTAAGTGAGGTTTCTGGTAAATCTCTTCAATGTATGTTCTATCCTCTAGGCTCTGTCCTGCACTACTGTGATTAAAACAAACCATTCCTGTCATGCTGAGTTTTGCATACACTTATTAAAAGAACTGACATGTGACAGAACAACCTTCAAAATCTTCTATTTTTTTAAAATTCTTTTTAAGGAAACGTGGTGCCTTCCATCATTATGAGTTTTTGGTACCACAAGGCTCTGTTTTGATAGCACTTGCGTTTATTTTGATGTTAAGTTCTTATGTACTTCGGAGTACAACAGGAAAATGCTTAAATTGATCAGTTGGTTTACTACATGTTTAGCTTTTCTGATGTTCTTGGGCGTTGAAATAAATGGTCTCTGTGTTAGCTAATAGCACAACAGTTTGCTTTATGTGCAGTCATGTTTAAAATGCATGTATATGTTTGTTTTCCTTCAGATTTTTGTTTTCCATAAATATTGAATGATTTTCTTTACCAGGATGCTAGGGATAGTGAAGGTTTTCCAAATACTTCAGAGACTGGGTGAAAGTGCTATCCAAAATGCATCCTTTTTTTAAAGTTATTCAGTCCTTTACATCATCTTTCACATCATATCTCCCCTGATTATAAACCTCCAGTCAGTGAGCAGAAAGAATATTCCGTAGTTTGAGATTGATCGCAACTGGAATTGTTAGTTGTCTAACCAGTTACCATGTGATTGTATTTAATACACTCTACATTTGAACAGGAGATAAACTTCAGGGTGGGAAAAGTTGCTAAATTAATTAGTGTTATTTTCTGTGTCTGTATGGAGTATTTTACACACGTAGCAGCTTTTAGATTCTCCCCACAGTATTTGAGTCGCTTCCCGTTTCAGTATTATCTGAGTAATAAAAAGATAATCTTCTGGCTCATGCTCAAAGCACTGTCATTTCTGAACATTTGTCTGGGATCCGTCACCCAAATAGGGGCTTAATTCAAAGCATCCAAGTAGCCTCATTGAGTAGCAGATTTCTAGTCTTACAGGTGTGACATTGACAGGAAAACTGTGGCCCTTCATGTACTAGTATGCTTAAACTGCTGTGGGTTTTTTATAAATAAAAGAAAACACTGCTTGCTTTGCTTATATGTATTTTTTTTTACAAGAAAGAATGCAATTTTTTCTAATTGTCTTCGATTAGGCACATTGATGAATAACGTCCATGTAGACTATAGCAGTTAAGGCCAGACATAGCTTGTATTTTTTGGCTGTTACTGATACTGATGGCCTGAATTTATTTAAATTTTTTTTCTGGTTTTTTGGTCCCTATGCATAGATATTAAAAAAAAAAAAATCCAAATCCTAGTCCTCTTGCCTGTAGGTATTATTGGAAAATCTGGAAAGAAATGTTGAACCTGGCTTGCTATTTTGTTGGAATCAACCAATAGGACTCATAAATGCTGAAAACTGATAGAAAGTGGGTAAAGGACTGGGATTTTTCCCTTTAAAACAACAGACTTCAACATTGGCAAGTGACTAACATTCTGCTAATACATTGCAAACTTTCAGCAGATGTCACTTCGTGCTGTGATTTCCACTTTGGTTCTCTCAAGCCTTAGCTTAGAATAACAGAATAACTTGGGTTGAGAGAGACCTGAGGAGGTCCTGTATTCTGGCCTCCTGCTCTGAGCGGCATTGGCACTGAATTCGGACCAGGTTGCTCAGGGCTTTGTCAGATCTTGAAAACCTCCAAGGATGGTGATCACACCAACCTCTCTGCGCAACTTGTTCCAATATTTGACTGTTCTTATGATGAAAGTATTTTCTGTATGTCAGGTTCAGATTTCCCATTGACTTATAACGGAGCCAAAATGGAAATTGCAACAGAATTAGGGCAGCAATTAGGTTTGTATGTTTTGCTTAATATGTATCATGCAAAAAGACAAGTTAGTCATAGGACTGGCTTCAAAACTATATTTTTTTAAAGTTGTGTCTGTGTGCTGTATATCAAGACGGTTGCACAGTGTAACTTCATTTCTATATTTCACTTGTTAGAAAACACTACAGTACACAATTGGTTACAGCTTAATTTCAAATAATTTTTGTGTCCTCAGTTCAGTGTCTACCAGCACCAAATATTACTTGCAAAGATCACCTTGGCATAGAAAAAGTCTTTACAGGACATGAAGTTGGATTTTACAAGCCTATTGCGTGCCGCAATGTGTAAGTACACTGTGGGTTTTTTTGTAATAGCTTGTCTTTGTTTTTACATTGAAGTGTTTCTAAAACTGTGATGTGTTGACAGAAGGAAAAAGATAAGTAAGGTAGAATCATATACATGTTGCCCAGTACTTAAGCCTCTAATAAACACTGTAAGTGGTATAAGGATACCACATGCATGTTTATAAGTCAATCTGTCTCTGCCTTGGACACTTTTTTCTTTGTTTGGCTATGTTTGCATCTTTGCTTTACCTTAGTATTTCAGTTAATACTTTACCTTGGCTAAAATTTGCCCCAAATGCTAAGGCTACGTTTCACATACGCTTAAAATCCGCACAGGTGCTGAAAAGGGCTGTCCAGGACACGTCTCCATCCCTTTCCCCACTGCCTTGGATCCGTTCCCCAGTTTGAGTCACAGAACAGTCGCTCCCAGTGCTGGTGCCAGCACGAGGCTGAGGGCAGCTCAAGAATTAGAGAGACTGGAGCAGGGTGGACTGGGCTGGTCTGTGGCAATAACGCTTTGTGGCAGTTTAAATTGTGCCTGTCGCTGCAGCTGAAGTTGTAGCGTGCATGAATTTTGGGGGAGTTTAAGTCTCTTTCCGGTTTCTCAAAAAACCTCTTTTAATCAAATCCTCTGTGTGTTTTAAGAGCCTGTTTCTGAAACGTGAAAATGATGGACCTAGTTTTTCTAAAGCACCTTGTGAGCAATGGAGAGCTCTGGATACCAATGAACGTTCCAACTGGCCAATGCTAATGATCAGCGAACACCTGTCAGTGCCATTTGTTTCTCCTTTTTGTGGGATTCATGCAGGAGCCTTTCTCTTTTGTCCTACTGGAATCTTTGGAAATTAAAACTCCAGTAATATTTGCTGGTTATTCCTTATCACACTAGTGGACAAATAACTCTGATGTGATACTTACTGCTCAATAATTTGCCTAACTCAGAAGTACAGCTCTGCCTCTTCGTTTCATAAATATTTTCTCCGTATTTAGTCTTCTCAATAGTCAAAGCTCAGCAAATTGAAGAAAACATATTATTACATCTAATCAAATTTAAATGCTAGCAAACTAGACTTCAGTCACATTTTTGTCCAGAAACAATTGCGTTTCAGCCCCATCTGTGATGGGTACTGAGAATATGATGAGTCATACTAGTTTAATAAAATCGCTTCGTCTTTGAAGCAGACAGTAATTCTTATGTTTGGAGTTTTTTTGATAGATATTTTTTGGTTTAATATATTTTCTAGGAGCATTTTTTAAATGTTTATTTCATTTACATTTATTAATTGAAAAAACAAATCTATGTAGGCTGAAAAGTGTTATCCTTTTTATGATGTCTATTACTTGATGTTGGCTATTATTTATGATGAAATAATCAATGGTTACACTACCAAAAAAACTCGCTGTGGCTTTTCCAATCCTGTGACTGCTCGTATGGCAGAAGAGGAAGAGGACCCTTCGTGGGCTTGCTGAAAATTCCAGTAAAATCTAACTGTGAATGTAGGAAGATGTATGTGAGCATGCCCTTGATAAAGCCCCAAAGCCAGTTAAAAACAGCAGCAAGATTAATATTGCCATCCTTCATATGTACGCTTGTTTAAAAAAAAAAGTGATGTAATCACTGTGCATTTTGTCAGCCTTTTCTAAGGCATTTTGATTGTTATCCGAGTGTTAGAAACATCATTTTAAGCAGGAATCTCCAGCTTGGTATTATAAGAATAGGCCTGCCCTTTCTGCTGCTTTTGAGAGATTTTCCAGCATCTTACCTGAGTTTTGATGGAAACTTTAACTGTCTTCTGGCAGAAATAACTGCACAGAAAAATTGGTTTGAGAAGGCATCTTGCCAGAGCAGGATTGTCCCCAGAGCATGGGGACAGCAGGTTCACCTCTATCCCTCGCTTTTGGAAGGAGCAAATCAGCCAAAAACTGTAATTTAACAGCAGCCCAGAGAACAGTTGTGGGATCCAGTTGTCTTAGAGAAAGACCAAGAGATCTTGTATGTTTGTATACGTGGATGTGTTCAAGTTGCTCCTAGGACTAGTTCAAGGAAGAGCTTGTAAGCGCCAATAAGGTTACTCCAGCAAAGAAGTACTCGGAGTCAGGACTGCTTTGGTTTGCTTTTAATTTGATGGTTTGGAAGTAGATATTTTTCCAAATTCTAGAATTCCCCAAATTGATACTCTATCATGTATTTTGCTTAATGTGCGCGGGCCCTGATTCTGCCCATTGTTCAAGTATTGCCGTTCCAGGCAAGTAGCCCATAAAACGTTACTCTGTGACATGCGTGACATCCCGTGTGGACAGATCTTTGTGCAGCGCTAAGAGACCCTGGAGGAGCCCAGAAGCCACTGTGGCCAACAGCAGTACCTGCCTGTCATCAACTGGTGTGGGGGAGCTGGAAGAAAAAGTTTTTAATGTGGCAGCTGGAAAAAACATATGTAGAAAAAAAAAATTGGCTGAGAAGCAAGAAAAATCAGAACAGCAACTGAATATAAATTCCATCTTTTACCCAGTTGTAGAAATCACAGTTTAGATGCCTAGGATGGGTTAATTTGCTCCTTGCTGGTTCAGTCTTCAGCACGTACACAAGAGTAGATGCAGCCTCGGTACAGTATTAACATGCTTTCCCTTTAGATTTCTTCTGCCCTTCGTTTTGATGTTGACCAGGATGCAGAATGTTCTGCTTTTAAAAGCATCTCATTGCATAGGCAAGCGCTCAGTTTCTTACTGGTTTTGATCAGGAGCATCTCAAACTAAACTATGTTCCCACCTTGTATGTAAGAGCTCTTTTTATGCTTTAGAGTCCTTAGAGGGTTGTTGACACTTTGTAGTTGATGAACAATGTCCAACAGCTTACCTCAACTTTCAAATAAAACCATTAGTGTTCTTTACAGTGGAAACAAGACAGTTCTAAAGATGATAATTTATGTTACATTAGGTTCCAGGAATGCCCAGTATGTTCTGTGTTGCTAATAAGCACTAAGTAACAAATGTTAAGGTAAGAGTCATGATTTAATCACTTAATGATGCCATTAAGTTTTAAAGTCAGTAAATCTAGATAATAAGCAAAAAGGTAGATCTTTCTTTGGCCTTGAAAGTGCTTAATAAAGGTGCTTGGACCTTTCTCAGCTACTGTCTTTGTGAAGCTCTGAATTTTATTCAGCTGTCAACCAAGAGTTTAGTTTGGGCTTATTAAGTAATTGCTGGCACACAGTAGTGCACGTATCAAAACAGTAGATTATTGAATATTTTTAAAGTTCTAATTACATTTGGGTTTGCTTTCCTTTGCAGAAGATATATGCTCGCCAATGCAGCAAAGGATGCAGCAGTTTCCAGTATGGGCAGCTCTGTGTTTCCAGCTCTCTTATTAGTATAAAGTTCCCATCAGGAGTGACAAGGTTCCAGGTGTTTAAGTGGCCACATCACTCCAGCTGTTGGCAATAATGGTACCAATGAGGCTACCTCTCAAAAAGCCTTTTATATCTGTTTATTTTGTATGGCTAACCATGGGATGCTTCACTTTAGAGTACTTCTCTACCCCTGTATGTCTTTGTACCATTGGCAGTTCTTTTCATTCATGAGTTTTTCCCTTTAGAGTGTCGTCAGTGGGTACATGACTTGCCCTTTTTGTTGAATCCTTCCTGCAGCTTCTTCAGCCAGTGGCCACAGTTCATTTCTCCTTCGGATCTCATTGCAGTTCCTGTCTCTGCTGACATCCCACCTGTCTGTCCTGTTCCTCTCGATTTGCCTGCGTGTGAGACTAATGCCTACAGACAGTACACGTGCACCTCTCAGCTTTCTAGGCTTGTCTCAGTAGGGCTGAACCGTTAGGAAGTGCTCTGTAAAACTGGGAATGTGTCAGCAACTGAATTGTGTCTCTCTTGAGAAGGGATCATGATTTAGTTTCAGAATAATCTGTATTCTGCAAGAGTATACTTGAGTTGCAACAGCTGAGGTTGCTTTATGGAGGATGCCTACCCGATTTGAAAGCTTAACATTATCAATTCTGTGTCTGCTAATTGAAGATAAATAACAAGTCTGCGTTGTTGGTTTGTTTTTTTTTTTTTAAGCTGAAGCAGCAGGCAAATGAGTCACTACTTTAATTTTCAAAAGTAGAAGTTAATGTATTTTGCAGTCATTGTCTACATTGCTTGTTTCTTTTGGCAGAAATGGATACTCCTACAAAGTGGCCGTGGCTCTGTCCTTATTTCTTGGGTGGTTGGGAGCAGATAGATTTTATCTAGGCTATCCTGCATTAGGTAAGTTTATTTCTTATTTTTTATTTGAGGTAAAGGTTATTGTTATGACTGAGTTGTAGGTGTATATTTATATTTTGAGTAATGAAGGCTGACAGTCATGGTTTTAATGTTTACAGCTAGAATCATTACTTTAGTGTCAAGTAAGATAAAATCCTGCATTATCCTCAGCCTGCTATTCTGCTGGATTGAGTGGTGACAAATGGATATATAGTTGTCCAACAGATAAAATCCTAATAAGCAACAATGATTATTGCTATTCATAATTTTGCTTTCCATTTGCTTTACATTGATGTTTACCACAGCATTCTTTGTGAGGCACTGAAGCAGAAGTGGTTTTGACTGGTACGCCAGCTACTGAAATGATGCTTGATTTTACCAGGAAAAGAGTGGAGAAACTTTACAGTAAATCTAGTGTTCTGGGATATGGAATTTATTCTGGAAAATGCATACTTGCAGTATAGCTCATATTATCAATAACAATTCTGCAGAAGCTGGGACCTTTAACGAGACCTACCTCTGGCTGGTGGTTTTGGGACTTGATTCCCAGGGTGATGGTGCCACTGGCTCTTAAATAATGGAAATACCTCGGCATGTTAGAACTGCTTTTACCGGCTTTGTTTCTGAGCTGGACAAGTGGAGTAAATTTAAGTCTAGATAGCATGGAGCAATTAATTGGAAAAAGCTATGCATGTTACTGTCACTTCAGCTAGGAATTTTGAGTTTCTGCCCATTAAATGCAAACCCTTGTTATTTTTAATAACATTATCTGTCCTTCTTGATAAGCTTGTGTTAAGATGTGCATCTTTATTTCCCTGAGATTCTATAATTAGCACTTACTTTGTCCATCTGTTTCACAAACAGACACATTTTTGGAAGCGATCAATAAGGTGCACCTTTTTGTTAAACAATTGGATTTGGAATAATAATTTGCAGTAATTATTTTGTAATGTATTGTAGTAGTATAGATTTATAAATCCTTCATTCTTATATAGAAGTTCTTTATGGCTCGTGCTTTTTAACTCTGCTGGAATATACTTGTAGCCAGTAACCAAAGTTAAAAGACTTAAAATTAAACTCTTGCAGAGTCAAGTTTTCAAGCTTTTGGAAGGTAAAGAAGACAAAAGCAAATAGACAAGAGTAGAATTTTTTTTTAAATCAATAAGTTGGATTCCTTCACAGTGGATGGTTGGGGATTTTTTAGGTCATCCGTGCCTTGGCAAAAAATGGTAAAGAAAGATAATAGCATTGAAATATTTTTTTGCAAGTGTAATGCAGACTGTAAATGCTCTTTGGTTTTTTTCTTTCCTTCTCTTGCTTAAAGAGAAGACAAATACAAACAAGCTATTGAATATGAAGAAACCAGGAAGGCAACCTCTTCCTCTCCCACACGCTGTGAACTAAACCATAAGTTATTCCTGCCTAAGAACAACTATTTTTTCCCCCCATGCTTCGGAGCAGTTTATTTTCTCAGTGTGATCTGCTTGTGGGGAGGGAAGTGAGGAGGAACTGAAAAATCCACTTCACCCTGCCCTCCAGAAACATACGCCAGGTTCATAAACAGTTTTTCTACGTCCAGTGACATAATGGAACAGCCAGTTCCTCAGGTAAACTGGAACTGCTGCTGCAACCAGCAAGGTAAGAGGTCAGGACCAGAGCTTGAGAGGAGATGGTATAAGGAGCATCACAAATAAATATCTTAAATGGTGACTGCACTCAATGAAGATAATGACAAAGTAAACTGTTCACCAGAGTTTGTTATTTAATCGTCCTGTCGTTTCCTGAGGTTGACATTTCTTTAGGTGGCTGTTTCCTCACGTTTTGTTACTGATCCCCAGGCTGACTGTGCCTGCCTGCTGCAAGTCTCCCGCATCGGCTGATGGGAATAAGTTGTTTTAAACAATTATATGCTTAGGTTTTTGCACATTTTAAGTGGCATCGCTTTAGCTGTAATACACTCAGGCTTTTCTTCTAATCCACTGAAAGTCTGTCCTGATATTACTATTTCATCTTTGTGGTCATTAGGTGTATTTTCCCTATTCTGACTACTATGTGGTTCAATGGAGAGATTAGAAACTGTCAGCCTGGAGTTTATAAATCGGGGCAGTTTCATCTTCTCAGCCCTGGGAGCTTTATCCAGAGGGTGGGATGCTCTTCCCGCAGCCGATACGCAGTTACCGTCCCCTCAGCTCCATCCACAGCCTCAGGACCAGGAGATGGAGAGGAGCTGGTTTGTGGGACACACTCCTGCTTCTGAGAGAGGGGGAGCACAGATATTCTATATATTGTATTCCTTACTATATATATAGTACTCCTTGTATTATATCAATTGTACGAGAAGCTGCTGATATTTAAACAAAATAAATAAACATTTTAAGACAGCCTCCTTCTTCTGAAGGCATTTTCCAAATTAAGTCTGCCTTGCGTGGCAACTTCCAATGAAACATTTATCTGCTGGTTGCTATCCCTGTATATTTTCTATTAATCTTTCATTTATTCGTACAAAAAATAACATTTTTGAATACCAGTTTAAAAGTGTTTATATATATATGTATATTGAAAATAAATTCCTATTTCAGCAAAACATAAAAATGATACAAAGGATGGTTCTCCAAAGTAGCACGTTCTGGAAATCAAATCAGTATGTGCTGCAGCTCATGAGATGGTAGAAAGTCTCTTTCTATTCATAAATAATTTTGCAGCTCAAGTTGGGATTTTTTTCTGTCTGTGCCTCAGTCAAAGAATGGAAAATTTCCAGTAACTTGATTCTCAGCTTTTGCCTTTCCTTGTTTAAAAATATTTGTCTGATTTTAAAAAAAATCACTAATGTTTAAAATCTTTGAAGTATATTCAGGATGTGGAAATATGAATATGCAGTTTGGTTTTTTCCCCCTGATAATTAAAGATCTTTAAGTTAAGGTCTGTTTCTTAAAAAAAAATAATATATATATATATGCATATTTTTATATGCATTTTTTTGGATAGGATGAGGAGAGAGTTGGGGTGCGATTGCCACCAGTAACCTATGGACTTCTTAGTGGCTGGTTTAAAGCTACAGTTACATTTTATTTTTCCTTTTTTAGGTTTGTTAAAGTTCTGCACCGTAGGATTTTGTGGAATTGGTAGCTTAATTGATTTCATACTTATTTCAATGCAGGTAAGTCAGGGCTTTCAAAACAAGATACAAATCTGTGTTTTTTGAAGCTTTGATTTGATTGCTAATTCTTTGTTAGCATTTTACCCTTAAGAACGTTGGTGTATTGAAAAATCAAGGCATTTGGTTCAGCTCTGTTTGTAGATTGAGGTTGTAGAGTATGGATACAAAATATCAATGTATTTGTTGTTTGAACTAAAAATTAGATTAGCCATCTATAAATACTTGTCACGGACAGCTCGGAAGCTATAGCACCAAGAATTCACTTTGTCAGAACCTATGATTTCTTTGTGTGACTCGGAGTGTTGGAATTTGCATGACATGTCCTGCCGTCCCTAGAATCCCGTGTTTGCATGTGCTTTATAGGACGGAGCGTGTCACCCGGCGTGTCCCTGCAGCGTGCAGGAGGGAAGACGTTGCCACTTTTGTTTCTGCCTCTCCTCCAAATACAAGTCCCACGTCACCCCAGAGCTGTAACTGTAGGATTCACGATGTTTAAATCCCCAGCTGGGGTGATGTCTTGTGACATCATGAAAGTGCCAAATTGTCTTATTTGACATTGCATCCATTTAGCGTGAATGACAAATTGCCTATGATGGACTTAAAACGCATTGCGGGTATAGAAATTGTTTACATGGGTTTATAGAAGAATATTTTTAAAGTATACATCTTTGTATATGTGTCTTTTAAAGTAAATGCATTCCGAAATTCCTTTCTATGCTATCAAAATGATCTTGGCTCAGATCACTTACAGACACAGTTGAGAGTATCTTTCATCTCTCCTTACTCATCTCCCTGGTTACCCCACATCAATTTATCATTTCCAGAACAAAAAAAGCCATGATCTTCTCTCTTCTCCATTCCTTACCTGTGCAGTATTTCAAAGATACTTGTCATCAACCTAATTCTCTCCTGCCTGCCCTCCTTTGTTCAAGAAAAGCGGTGTGGAGCCCCCTTATTTGTTAGCCTGATTTTGTGACTCAAATCCTCATCGGCTTAACCCAGCACCAGCGCCTGGCTGTGTAATTTGGTTGATTAGAAGCCCTAGGGACATGTTCCTTCTGAGACAGTGCTCGCTAAAATAGTTATACTACAGCATAACTTCAAAATAAATCTAGTTTCTGTTTGACTAATTAAGCATGACTAATTTTATGATGGGAAAATTAGCAGTAATTGAGACATTAGCACAAAGTGTATGTTTCGCTTCATATTGAAAAGTCTTGATTCTTTCTCCCTTGTAGATCGTTGGACCTTCCGATGGCTCCAGCTACATTATAGATTACTATGGAGCCAGGCTCACTCGGCTCACAATTACCAACGCAACCTTCAGGAAAATGCAGACCTATCCTTAACCCTGGCAGTAAGTGTCACAAATGCGGAGGCGCATTTTGTTTTTACAAAAGGATCCAGTTTTCCACTGATACTGCTGATGACTTTTTAATTAGACTGCATCAGAACCGAATATTAAATATACATTGAACAAAGATGATAAAATATGAAAATTCATTGAGTGTGTTTATCTGAAAGGTGCCAAGTTTTTGTGGCTGCTCTATTTCCGTGAGCACGTCGTTTGTTGCTAAGTCGTACCATTTGTGAAATGTGCAGACTTGCGATTTGCACTGTTGTTCTGTGTCTGTAAATATAATTTAGAGTGTTACAGAGAGGTGGAGAAAGACTTGTTCAGAATAACGGTGCTGATCTTTAGTCCATTGAAATTTATGAGACTTTTAGCATGGATGGCCCAGGATTACACTTGGGGTCTGTTTTGTAACTATGTGTGGCAAGTTTGTAAATGAACATAAATATCCCAAAACCACAGAAACTGCCTTTCTTACTATCCTGTTAAAATCCAGATGGCCCTAAATCTTGTGCTGGTGTATCCTGTGAAATTCTATTAATTGAAATAATTGTTTCTTTAAAGTTTAAAGACAAATTTTGATCCAGTTGCAAAATTTGGTCAGTGCTTGATCAACAGTAGAAATATGGATTCATAAAAAGAGAATCATAGATGACACATCACAAAAAAGGAGGGTGGATGCTGGGATGCCCTGAGGTTAGAACAGGAAATAATTGTTCTACTTGGTGGTTTTTTTTTTTTTTTTTTACTCCCTTGCAACCATCCCCAGTGAAATATATACCTTCTTTTTCCGAAAAGAAATTGGTGCATGTGTTTTACAGCTACAGAATGTCAAACAGTGAATAAAGCCCTTAAAAGGTTCTTATTTTAGATCAGTTGTGTGTTGGTGAAATAAATTCTATGTCCCTCGAAGTTGTTTGACCGAAGTCGTTCAGACAGCCAGGAGTTACCTAGATGTTTCTTTAGAGAAAAGTATATACACGCAGAAAATGTCAACAAAATCGTCATGTTATTTGACTAATTTTAAACATTCCCTTCACCTTCTGATTAAAACTGGTAGTAACTGAGTGAGAAATCCATGTGATAAAAACTTCAGCGTCCATTCTTTTTCAAAAATTTGGGCTATTCTTTTGGTTTTCAGCTGAAACTTTGGAAATATTCTTAATATGTCCACAAGTGGTATTTTTAAGGGAATAACAAAAAACGAGCTTCCTAAATTGATTTTTTTAAAGTGCGATTTTTGGGTTTTAGTCTCTTTAAAACATACATTAAAACTGGTGCACAGAAAGCTTTGTAAACCCGTTTTTTTCTAAATCAGCGTTACGTGATATGTCAGGTTATGAGAATAAACCACAGGTAATACTTTGTGCTTAACATCAATTCTTTCCTTCACCCAAGAAAGATGTATTTTTTGAATACTTGCTAACGTGCGTTTTACTTGTGTGTTCAGAGAGATAAGAACACGCTTTCAGCTTCGTTCACTTGCCTGATATTTGTTGCATCTCCCTTTTGTCTCTCTTTTCACTGACTGCTTTTTGTTCATATCAGTTTTCCTTCCTGAGATACTTTCAAAAACAGTCAGGAAGTGGATGGGAAATAAGTGTTTGAGTGAAAAAAAAATGCCATGGCTAAGATCGTCCTGTGACTTGTCTACTTTTTGGGTTTTAATCGTGAAGCTGATAACATACCTTTGAAAATAGGAATATACTATGGATATTATAATAATGAAAAATATTCTTGGGCGCACAAGATCACGTGAGATTTCATTCTAGAATGTATCTCCATGCGTACAAATAATAGAGGGCTTGGCTTAATGATTTCAGCAGTCCATCTTGTGCTGCGTTATTTGTAAAATAATACAGGAGCTATTTTGTGTGAATCAGATGAAAATATGATGAGTTATAAGGTCCATCGGATAGTTTGTTAATCCCAGAAACCAAGTAGCCAGCAGAAAGAAGGGCTAGATATTCCAAGTAACAGCATTTCTGTAGAAATGGAAAATGTGTGTCAACCTTCCAGGAGACGGGCGCTGCTGTGGGATTCTTCCATCCTGCTGCTCTGGTTCGTGGTACTGGTCCACGCTCTCATCAGGACCGCACTGCTTTGTCACAGCAGTCAGAGCGAAGCCACAGGTGACAACAGAGCAATATTTTAGCAGAATTTTATTTCTCTTCCCTTTAGATGGTATTCCACTTGATCGTCTATCTTCTGCTAACAACTTTCCGCTTCTTTCACAACCGTCTGCTTTGTCTGTAAAGCCTTTTGGAAATTAGTGCCACAGACAGCGTAACCTTTGGAACTTGGTTGCTGTTGGAATGATGTTCTGTATCTGAACACGCATCTCGGTGTTTCTCTGTGCTGTGTAGTTGCCCGGCTGAGGTGTAGAGAGGGTTAACTGAGCGAGCAGATCGTGCTGCGGGGCCAGGAGAGAGTTAGTGAGGTCTTTGTTTTCATCTTGTAATTGTCAGATATGGCATGTTTACCATAAGGGCTGCGAAAAGTGTGATGCAAGATGTAAAGCTGTCCCACTGTGTTAATAATAAATTGGCGACAGTAATATTTATCGAAATGTCTGTCCTATGATGATTTTCTGTGTTGCTGCCTGCTTTAGCATTCTCCTGTCGATCAAGTTGTCCATCCGAGTGTTTGTGTAGTTGTGATTGCTCTGACTGCACTGGAATAATCTTCTGTCTGGATTGTTTTCCCCAAAACAGTTGCAAAGCAATAAAACTCATTAGACTATGAGTCCATGTCATCCTTCTGCCGCATTCCCAGATAAAATGATATTTGCTGGCCTTGCAGATGGTAAGGAATCCTTTTAACATTCCTACGAGACAGAGATGTATTATTCTGTATCTGTAAAAATAAAGAACATAAAAAGTAAAGCCCAGAGTTTAAAAAAAGAATTGGAAGTGCCAAGACTTTAAAAACCTGTATAAAGCTGTTCACTGAAGATGCTGCAGATCCAAGCCATGAGTTAAATCCAAATCTTCCCTAAGTACCAGTGCAGTTCAGTTATGCACAAATGACTCCATAAACTTGTCCTTTTTTTTTTATGTCCATTCTAGGATTTTCTGCAATGTGCTTAACCATGATCTGAAAGAGCAGTAGCTGGTAGGAACATTCACCTTTGGGCACTTTGCATTTCCTCACACAGTGCAAAAGGAGTTGTACTCTAGGCGTGCTCCCTGTACTCATGAGTTACTCTGGATTGTATTTGTTCGGTTGTGTCAACCTGCACATCTTTCACTTGTGTTTAGAGCTCATTTTCCAAAAGACCAGATTTAGAGATATTTTAGAACAAACTCTCTGACTAGTTATTCCTCCTGCGATTTAAATCACAACTCTGCTATGGCAACTCCTGTGACAGTATTTTGTTACCCTCACCGTTTCCCCCTCCACCACCACCCACCACTTACTACATGAAGATCTCACTTCTGCTTTCAGGACCTGATAACACCTTAAAATGTTAGGTTTTATTATGTTTCCAAAGATGTATTACTGTACGTCTGCCAGTAAAACTTCTCAGCTCCACAGGAAGGTCTTTGTGTTTGAAATGCTCCGTTAGAATTTTTTTTTTGGAGAACATCTGTTGTCACCCCATCAAGAATTGTTTCCTTTGTTCCTCAGGAGTATATTCAGTTAGATTTGCTTACACAGCTATGTCTATTCAGTCTTCTTGCATCTCTTCTCAGTGTTTTGTGGGTGGTTTTTTTTAGTTTTAGATTCATTAGGTGTTTAGTCCATTTCTACCATTCCTGTTGCTTGCTCTGCAGTTTTCAAACCTGTTCACTCCAGAAAATGATGTTGAATACAGTAAGGTTGGGTGCTTAAGCACCCAGTTGGGGAAATGCCAAGGATGAGATTTTGCAGGCATCTATATGTTTCCATTGCCTTATAGGACTGTCACTAATTGTACGATTGCCTATTAATTCCTTAATACATCATACAGTCTTTCAAACTCATCTCTGACTACTTTGACATTTTCATTATTATAAATGGTGACTATATGGCTTCTTTGAGAAATGCATCATTTTAATTCATTTAAATCATGCATTTTAACCAGCTACTGTGTTCTGGGTTCAACCTGCATCAGTCTGCCGGGAGGTGAAGCGCAAGAGGTTATTCCATTTGCATCTTCTGCCTGGATCTGAGGAGAAAAAAATACCTTAACGTTAAGCATATGCTTAAGTGTTTTGCTAGACAAATTTGATCAAGACTCTTCCCACTTTCTTCCTGTCAATCCATCTGTGTTACCCAGAGAACTTCCCTAATCTCTGTGAATTACAAGAGAAAATTGCATTCTGTATGGAAGCCTTAGTGCTGACAGTGTGAATGGCTGATATTTGATACGGTGACAATATTTTTCACCTCAAAGCTGCTTTTTTCTTACTTTTGTTCATAGATCAGTTCTGCTCATGTATCAGGTACCTTTGGTCATCCTGACACAAGTTCTCACGTACCTCTAGGAGGAGTTGGACTCTTCAGAGCTGCATCAAGTATGTCGAAATGTCAGAGCACCAGATCAGGGAATCTTATATGTGTATGAAGCAAAGACACTTTGGGAAGCAGTAGATGACACTAAGAGGGGGTTGTAGGCTTCAGTTTCTGCAGAAAGTATGTCTGAAACTTAAAACCGTGTTGTCTCTTTGCCTTCTGCTTCCTGAAGGTGGAGCCAAACCCCCTATCAGATCTCTGAATCTTCGGAAGTTGTTCCTTATCCTACAGCAAAGACCGAGCACTTGGGTATTTTTCCTTGCACGACAGAGGAGTCTGGAAAGTGGATGTGAGGAGTCTGTCTGACCAAGATGCATTTTGCACTGTGTTCACTCTCTAGACCTAAAACTGTAGCGAAGGAAAAGAAAAGAAATAAAAGAATAAAAAGGGCAGCCTCAATGTTGTTTACACCCATGTGACAAAGATCTACTTTCATAAACTCCCAACAAAAGAAAATGTGTAAAAAATACTGCTTGTCTCAAATGCGAACTGAGGATTTCTGATTCTTACTCTTTGTGCTTCGTTAGAATCTCGAACATGCTCATGCTCCGATAATTCTCCATTAGATGTTTGAATGGCTGCTTTAAAGACTGCAGTGCTCTCTCCGAGAAGCGCAGTTCTCAGGCGCTGCAGATGCGTATGACACAGCAGAATTTTAGGCAGTATAAAAATTATAAAGATCAGTTTCCATTACCGTAATTACTATATAAATCCTATGTTTAAGAGGCTTAGAACAGGCCTATTTAACCTTGGTTTGAGCTGAGGCTTGGTCCAAGTCTGCTAAGTTGAACACCAAATTATTTTTCTCTTTTTTTTTTCCTCTTCTCTCTGCAGCATCAGAACTTAGTGGGGAGCGGGGTGGGGAGGGAGGTGGATCCAGCGCAGCCTCTGCACTCTGACAGGGTGATGGCTGTAATTTGGCAATATACCTGTCCCCAACCAACAGCAAGACAAAATGAGATGTATGTTTTGTTAGATCTGAAAAGCACCATTTCTCCCCTTGGAACCTGTGGCTGCCTCTCCACCCCAGCTGTGCTCCAGAGCAGGTGTGGGAGACGGCTCGGAGGCAGACGATCCACAGAGCACAACTAGAAGCGCTTGGGTAAACCGGCAGATCCTACACTTCTTGGAGGGCTGTAGCAGTAATTCCTGGGTTTTGGGGGATTTTTTTAATGTCATTTGCACCCCCTCGATGAAAGCGAAGGTGTTGGCTGCCCTGGTGCTTCCCCTTGGGGTAGCTGAGACGCCCAGAGCTGCCTCCAGCTGCCTTTTCGGTCAAAGCATTCAAAGCTAAGAAAGGAGTTGGCAGCTCCACGTGCAGAGGTTGGGGATCTCCTGCTCCATCGCTTAAGCATGCCAGACTCTTAGCTGTAGGCCAGGGAGCAGCTTTGATATGGATAGCCATGCCTTACTCAAAAGAAAGTCTGGCGCGGCGTTTTCCATGTCGTGAACCTGTTCTGCAGTGGGCGCTTTGCCCCCGAGTCAGTAGAGCTGTAGGAATGAATTTATTCATGTATTCTGTTTCCTTTATGCAGAGTCGTCTTCAAAGTTCCTTGGGTTTACCGTGGGGAAAACATGGTGAGAACATGTAAGAGGAGCTCGCTGCCTGCAAAGAACTGGCGGAGTGTTCACCTTGAGCCTGAGGAGACTGCCCACCATATGGATTGTGTTGGCAGAGGCAGCAGCCTGGGGAATGCAGAGGTGGGGGGTAATTTTTAAGGCTTTCGTTCCATGGTCCCATTGATTATAACCCTATTAAGAGGATGATGCATGTGACTTTTAAGTTATTTTGTTAACTAAGTGTAAGCAATGGATGTGTCATGCTAACAAACACAATTGCTGGTGTGTCTAATACAGTGTGCAAGTACAGTACAGTGAATTTAAAAGGTGGTGGTAATCTAAGAATGTTAAAAGGGAAATGTGTGCCTGGGGAGTGTGGGGGCTGGGGAGAAAAACGACTTACTTGACATTCACTGTCTTCCTCCCAACTCCTTTGCTAAAGTAGGAACAGAATCGGAACAAAAAAATGTTTGTTTTACAGCTGTACCAAGTTACGGCGTGGACTCGTGCTCCCCCCCCTCCTCTCCCACTTGCATCAAGTACATCCTGTACTTTTGGCAACATGTTGACTGGATATTTAAAAGCTGTGAACTGTTCTGAAAGTTTCACATACTGGGTTATGGGCCATGTGTGTTTGATCAAAATTCAATTACTGCACTGTACCATGCTTGGAAACCTATCATCCCAAGTTATGAAGTATGACGAAATAGGCTAATCTAATTGGTTCAGTATGGGAGCAGTATCAACCAAGCTTGTTATGATAAATAGCTTCCTGTGTTAAAGGTTCTCTAGAGCTTAAGTATCTTGGCTCACCTCCCTCTACAAAATAAGAATAGTGTTCCCTGGGAACAGTTACATCACTGTCCCTCTCCTACATTCACAATTAAAGGTTTGTGGATTTTTTTTTCATCTTGCTATTCACTGAATAGATAAACCGTGGCCGTCTACCCCGTTCCCCACCTTCTTCTCCTTCCCCTTTCCTCAGGTTCGCTCATGTCGTGCTGACCGTGACTCTGCCTGTTCTATTTCAGGGCTAGGTAAGGCAAGCTTGCCAAAACCCAGCCTGGGCTGGAGGCTGGGCTTTGTGCGCTGGTGTGTCAGTACATATGACGTGTCTGTTTGTACAAGGAGTTGGAATTTTTGATGTTAAGTTAAACGGAGAAGCACTTTAATCTTTCTAGGCATCTAATAAAAGAACTTTTGTATAGTGAATTTCGTACCTATGGATGTGCTATTATCTTCTTGAAACGGAAATCTGAGTTCCTCAGTAGTTAAACGCAAATCCAGCGTGCAAGTGTTGGATTATGGCTAGGGAAGGGCTCTGTTCTAAGCCTGGATTTGTAGTCACTAAATTTGTCACTAAGACAGTGAGCTGTCTGCCATGAGATGATACTGGCTTCATGATTTTATCTGGTCCATCTTTGGCAAGAAGTACTTAGCTGGGATTTTGATGTGACAGTAATAGACAGTGTCAAGGAAAAAAAAAACCCACACGGAAAAGTGGTTCCTTATGCTCTGGTGATCCAATTTTTTTCCTTTCTTGAACCACACTCCCACATGCCTCCTAACTCAGAGATCTTCTTCAGGCAAAATAATTGTGTGCTGATCATTTTACGGAGACGTAACATAGGCCTGATATTACAAGGGCCTTTAACACTGGCGAAATTTCTCCCAAGAATAAAGATATTCACTTATTTAAGGGTTGGTAGAATGAGTCCTTATGTGAGTCTTCGTATTAGCCCCAAGACTGCCTAATACCTGGATTAAGCCTGCAAGGTGATTAATGCCTATTTACTATATCTGTTATCCCACTGCATTTTGCTCTTCAGCCTTGATTAAGCCCTTTGCTTTACCATTTAAAATGTCCTGCTTAACCTTCTGCTTACAAACGTACATTGTGCTGAGGTCTGCATTTTTAACTAGAACAAGTTCTACCATAAATAATAGCATTTAATTTTAAAGTGCAACAGCTACAGTCAGTCCTTGATTAAATGACAAAGAACAGCAATAGCAAATGGGAACACAGAGTTTTTCACAACAAATGTCTGCGTCCACGTAAGAGGAAAAAATATACCTTCCTACTGCTGATTAGCACTTTCTGTGCAGTTCTTTATTTTGCATGTTTAGAGAAAATTATTACCAAAAGAGCCTAAATGGTGACTCTCCGCGATTTCCCCAAATATCTTTTGAAGGAGATAAACTAGATTAATCCCCCTTTATAAAGTTCCCACAAGAAAGCTCGGAGACACAGGAGCTTTACCTTCAAAAATAGAATGTGACTGTAGGCACTTATGCTAATCTCTTTTTTGGCAAATCAGCTTTTTTTGTATTGAATCTTGCTTGATTGAATAGCACTGGATCTGCCAGAGTAAATGCTATTATCAATGTACAGTAATTAAGGAAATAGTCCTTGTCACTCCAACAGTGACCAGGCAGTGCCTTCTGTAATAAAGTTAAATGATAAATAAATTTCTTCAGGGTGTAGATCCTGGACTGGGGGAGCTCTTGACATGCAGTAAAATAACACAGCGTAGAATTGCAGGTGACGGGGAAAAGTATAAATGCCCGTGGAATTCATGCTAAACGCATGTTTGATGCTAAACGTCTAAATAGATGCTCAGCCTAAAACACATAATTGTTTAATTTGTCATGTAATTTCCTGACTCAGGGCAGTTGAGCATCTCCCAGTCTCCACCCTTAAAAAATGTGTGTGAAGGAGAGGAGGGGGGAGACCCTTCCATCATTCCCCAACTTCAAAGATCTTTTCCCCCTTCAGGCATCAGCCTGCACAAACGATAAACCTTGCCTTAAGATCAGCAGAGCCGGGCTCTGCCAAATCCATTTGGGGAGAGAATTTCAGTAAAAAGGACTTGTCATTCCTTCCCCCGCCCTCCCGCTTCACTTGAAACTTTACCGCCTAGAAGTACTTGGGGGAATCGCAATTGTTCCTCCAGCACCCGAAGAGAGAAATTCCCCAAGGAGAGAAAGAGAGAGAAAAAACCTTTGGGCGTCTTCTGTATGATAACCTTATCGCATGCACCAAGAAATGTAAAATGTAGTCAAGTAGGGTAATTCTCAGATACCAGAAATGCCGTTTAATAAGCAGAGAGCCCTGATCTGCTGCTGGAGTTTTCTCAGCTCCAACCCCATGTGGAGATCGTTGCAGTAAAACCGCTCTGGCCTGAGACATGCTGAGCTCTGCACTGGGTAGCAGAGATCTTTGTGTCCGACGGCGGTACGTGCAGAAGATATGTTGTTCAATGTGCAATAAATAACAAGGGAAGGTATTTAATCAAGTGTGCCGGGAAATGCTGCTCACGTTAAAATACACACATTTCAAAAGGTACGGCTGGGGAAGCGAATGCTTGAAGGGACGTGAGGGAAAGGTGCAAGAGTCCGTAGTGAGGCTGCTAAATTCCGTCCTACTCCTTGTACGACACGCGCAGAAAGATTCTGGCCCCACTCTGATTTTCCCCAGCAGCCTATGTCTTATCTAAACTCTGTATAATAATTTTCATATTTCATAAATCTGGCAGTTTTCCTTGGGTGTACGTTATGGGGGATTTTGACATTCCCTGCAACGCTCCGTTTTAATGCATTGACATTCTGAAGGCTGGGCATCGTAACCTCGCCGTTAAATCTTTGACACAATGAAGTGTCTTCTAAATAAAATAATTCAAAGGGATCGATCCAGTGAACTTCAGGGTGCACCTTTTCAATTATTTCTTAAAGACGGCAGTGTTTTGTGCATATCGAGCGCTAGATTTGTGGGCCTGGCAGGGAGGGGAGTCGCGTCTCGTGAACGGACCTGAGCTCCGTGCCAGCGGCATCTCCCAGAAACGCTGGAGGGAAGCGAGCGCACAAGCCCTTCCCCAGCTTCCCACACCGCTCCGAACTTGGCTTTCCTGGATCCCGGCCTCTTTTCCATTGTACGTAAAATATTAATGTTCTATATATTGTTCCTATATATATATTTTTTTTTTTTTTTTTTTTTTTTACATACTCCTAGCTCGACCTTCAGGACGGTCTGTTTGAACTTGAGCAGAAGTGCTCTGGTCAGAATTCAAAAAGGTTAAAAAAAAAAAAAATGACAGCCCAGGCAGCGGGTTTTTTAATTGAGGCATGCCAAATACCACAGGCAGATGCTTTTTCATCCTGTAGCTCCTGGATACGCGGTCTACTTTTCAGTTTCAAGGACAAAGGAAACACTTATCCAATTAGATGAGGCATGAGATTGTGACATACGGGCTCTTTCCTTCAATAAAAAAAATGTTGGAAAAAGATATTTGACCCTAAGTCAACAAGTGCTATTAAAATAATGAATACTCCATAAATCCAACTGTATATACAGCCTGTGCTCAGAGCCGCGCTGGTTTTGTCGCTGAGGAAGCTGCGAGACCGCCCAGGCTAAAGCCCCGCGCAACTCGCTTGTCCAAATCGCATTTCGAAGGCCTTACTTTTAAAACAGGATCTACAAAAGTGTAAGCCAATTAAACCGCCAGGCAGACTTGTGCTATCTTCTCCCAGCTGACGTCTCTATCGAGTCAGCCCGGGTGATATCAAACATGATCTGGTTGTCAGAACAGCTGAATTTCCCCCACGCGCTCAGCGACGGCGAGGGAACCTCAAGGTAACGCGGCTTTTATCTGATGTCGGGAAGAGATGGTTAATGATTTATCCACGTCGCACCCGAATCCGAAGCGTTCTAGAGGCACACTTGAATTTCTGCACGAGGAGCGTCACGTGTCCTTGTGGGAAGCTGGATGTGTCAGGGGCTGTGGCGTTTTGCTCCCTGTATCTGGAGACAAGGGCAATGGTTTAACTTCTAAATAATTACAGCTCTTCTGTTTCCAGCCTCAGAGCCATGATGTGTTTGCTTTAGTTTTCATAGTTTACCAGGCAGCTGAACTGCTGACTGACAAGTGCTGTGAGTTTCTGGTCCTCCAAAGAGCCGAGGAGCTTCCTCCCTCCTCCGCCTGTTGTTCATCTGATCTGCTTTGCCGAAATTGTTGAAATTAGTGTGGTCGACACTGCATGGAGGACTCGAGTCTCAGGTGCTGAGAATTAACGTTGCCTGTTTAATGACATCGGTTTGCAATCTGATCTGCTCTCTGTCCTTCTTAACGTAGCGTTGCTTCAGGCGAAATTGCCGATCTCTCCTCAAAGCGAAGCGGGACGCAGGGCTGACGTTCCTCCTGCCGCCCAAAGAGCTGGTAGCACCCAAAATGCCGCTGAGCGTCCCCTGGACCCCTCTGCCCGGACCCCAAAGGTCATTGAGACCACTGGGAGCTGAGATCGATGGTGTGGCTTTACTTTAGGCTCTACTGCCTTAGGCCAGCTCAGTGCTCTCCACAACGAGCTAAAACCTCATATAATCACATTACTATTGCTCCCATTGCTTTCAAGAGAGCTCGTACAAAACTCTTTTACTTCTGCAGTTTGCACGCCCAAAACACCATCCAGAAAACAGTGAGGTGGGGAAGAAACACCATGAATTTTCATCACATGGGTATTTCTGGCACAATTTACATCGCGACTATGTCCCTGATGAGGAGGAGCAGTAAATACCCTCTGCAGAGCTCAGATTGCGATGGATGGGAGAGGAAACAGCGACCCGAAGGGTGTCACATTCTGGAAACCCGACCTGGAAAGAAGGATCCACAATTAATGAGATGGGTAAGGGAGCCTCTGGGTCTTAGCACAGCCCTTTGATTATCATAAGAAGAAAGTGGGTGCTAAATAGTTTTAAAGCATCCCATGTGTTATCGATGACTTTTCTGTCGAAAGGAAGAATTCGAAGGGTTGCTATTGGCATTCTGGGCAGAGAGGGAGCAGATCCATAGCGCGGCTCTCAATAAATACATTGCTGCAGTAAACTTCTTTAGCTCTTTGCAATTCACATCTGATCTCTGCTGACCTTTTTTTTTTTTTTTTTTTCCTCCTAATTAAACCTTTAGCTTGCAAATGAGCCATTTCCTACCTCAAACTGCTATATGGCAAAGGAGGAAATTCTACCTGCGATTTATAGGAGTTGCCGGTGACCTGTCTATCACAGCCTTTTCTAATTGATCTCTCTTTGAATTAAATTTGACCAAGTGCTTTCTCTTAGGTGAACGAAGATAAGACTATCCTTAAAAGCAAAGCCGGGTGTAACATGGTGGCTGGAAGATGACGATCCATTTTGTGCAGGTAGCGAGGACGATGAAGGCCAACTGCCTCCAGCACCCAAAACCTCTGCTTTTCTCATGCGGCTGTTTTCCCAGAGCGGTGTTTGTTTGAAGAAGCGGGTTTTGAAGGGATGTGCGTGGGGGTGACTCAGACTGCAAAGGGAACACAAGCCCGCCCGTGCTCCTGCCCTGGTTTTGGAGCTGGATGACCAACCATGTTGCTCATGCCCATGGTCCTCTTCCAGCAGCCTTTGAAGTCCCTTTCCAGTGAACCATCCAAGAAGAAATCCCCCAAATTACGATCCAGCCGTGCCTCCACGGGTCTGTCTCATGATGAGGACTTAGAAATGAAGTATCTGAGATGGGCGTAACAGCACGATGTTGAACTGCTGACCTCGAGGGTTCAGGCGTTCCTGGCTGCGCTGTGTGGTGTGTCCAGATGAATCCCTGACCCTCCCTTGCGGCCGAACGGCCGGGGTTTGGCGGGGGCAGCGGGGATGGACCCTTCGCTTGGCCGGACGGCAAAAAGCCAGAGCTGCACCAGCCAGCAGTGACACAAACAGTTAAATCAGTCTGGTCCATTAAACAATCATGAGTCTCACCTCAAAATCATATTCACAAGTCTATTTTATCTGATTTTCCTTCACCTCCCGGCTCCAGAGCCTGCATTTTCAAGCCTTGCTTCTGCAGCTGAAATGATTAGAAGTTTCCTTTCGCAGGAAGCCAGGAGGCTCCGTCCGTGCAGGACTCCGCGTGATGCTGCTGCTGCTTCCCAAGAGGCACCAAACATCATCAGGCTGCGAGATTCCGCGCTGCTGCTGCCCCCCTGCCTGCCCCATAGCATGAACATCAGCGTTTCCAATGGCATTGGGTGCAAATGCATCCAGGGTGGCCCTTCTGAAATCTCTCCGGTAAAATGCTCTTCCTCTCCGGGAACACCAGACACCGTGTTGGGTGTCGCCGCCGGCACTGAGAGCAACGGCCAAGCAACTTCTCCTCTTCCAAACTACCTTTGGAGAGAAAACAAAAAAACCCCCACCCTAAACACCTCCCAAAAGGTGCAAATAAATTCTCTAGAAATAAGAAAGATGTCCTGACACCCCAGGTGTGGGACTGTAAAAGTGGGGGGGTCACAGCCCAGTGACATGGGCTTTCCATCGGGGAAGGCTTCCAGCTGAGAATGTGATGGTAAAATGGCTTTTCCTTCATCCAGGTGGGTCGTGGGAGGGCTCTGGCGTGGGGTGCTGAGGGAAGAGGGGACCTTTAGGAAGATTTATGTGTTGGATCTTTGTATTGTCCCTCCTGTCCTTTTTCAATATGGAAAATCAACCCATTTCACTGCCTGGAAAAACGGAGGCTGCCTGGTAGCCCTGGGGCGAGGGAGGTCGGTGGGTTCCCCGCTCAGGTGCATGTTTTCTAAATAAATAACCACCATGTGCCCCATCAGGGTGTTTTTCAAGCCTCAAACCCCCGCTTTGGGGTCTTCTTGGTGTCACCAGCCGAGGGGTGCCCGTGTCCCCTAACCAAGCCCCCACTGGTTCCTACACAAGTCCCATCAGCAGCCGCCTTGGGTTCAGAAGGTTAAAATTTATTAACTGAAAATCAATGGAAATAAAAAGATCCCCACCTGCCGAAGTGCACAACTCGTTCCCCCGACCCAGGAACAGCAGCCGCAGCCCCGGCCGTGGCTGCGCAGCGCCCGGCCGGCCCGGATCGCAGCAAATATTAAAGCTTTGGAGGCAAAACGGCCGGTGGCAAATCGCTGGACATTAGGAGCAGACAAACGGCGTCGTTCCTCGAGCGGCACCGAGTGCCAGCACACACCGAGCCCAGCACTGGATGGAGGTGAGGAAAGTTTGCCAAACCACGTGAGCAAACTTAGGAGGTGAATATTCATTTCCTTCCAGCATCTCCTTTCAAGTGCACTGGGGAGAAAGAAAGAAAAGGAGGAGAAATTAAAAACCACCACCATCAAAAACAACCAACCGTACAACAACAAAACCCAAACTGGGCAATATCCAGCAAAAGGAGAAAACAATGAGAAATTGTGGTGATTTTTTTGTGACCGTACAGAGGGTCCTGCTCCCCCCGGGAGCCGCTGGAGCAGCATTTGCTGCATGCGATTAAAAGTATCTGTGGAGGGGGGAAGAGAGATCTGGTGTAAAGTCAATTCTGGCCGACTAGCTGGGTAAAAGGTTTACTTGCCAGAGAAGTGATTAAAAGGTGTAACGCGGCTAACTTTAGATAATATTACAGTTCTTAAGGGCTGGAGCTGCTCCCTCAGGCACCACCGGGATGCCCGGGGGGTTCTTGGCCCAAATACCCCCGAAAGTCCCAAGGCACAGAGTCCCTGGGGGACGTGTCCCCTCCAGGCAGGGTGCCCCTGCACCCTTCTGGCTTCATCCCGTACCTGATGATTTTCCTAAATCAGAACCAAGTCCATTTTAATGAAATATTTACTAATATTTAACTACTAATACCGAATATTAAGTGAAGAAGAGGCCGAAGCGGTGACCGGGGGTCAGGCCGGGCTCACAGTGGCACGTCCTGGTGGCTCTTACATGATGACAAATTGCAAACCAAAATATATATTCCCATATATGTGGAAATACGCAGCCAGAGGTGAGGGAGCTCCTGGAGCATCGCTGTGTTTCTGCTCACATAACATATTATCTCATGAGGAGCGAACAGGGAACAGAACAGAAATGAAATAAAAATTACTATTTTATTAAAATGGACAGTCAAGAAGAGGTGGTCCGTGGTTTTGGCCACCGATGGAAATGGCCCAACGCTGTTTCTACCGTCAGGGAAGGCTCCGGCAGGACAGAGAGCGGAGGGGATGTTATCACCCGCCGTCCTCTCCCAAAATCCATCCCCCCTGGCACCCCCCAGCCCAACCCTGCCACCTCAGTAGGTATTAAAATGAGTTATGGAAGTCCCTGTGTAAAAACAAACAGCGTGTGGATGCCCGTAAATAACAACAGCAGAACTCGAGGAAAATTTATATCGCAGCCAGAAGACCGAGGAGGGAGTGCGGAAAATGTCACTTGCTGTATAATGCCACCCCCGAGGGCCTCGGGGGGTCTGGCAGGGCTCGTTAGTGCCGGCAAAGTGCGTTGAGATCCTCCCGTAGACGGAGCAAAATTAGTTATCGGGATCTTTCCTCTGGGAAAGGAATTGGTAGGGATCTGCTTCACCCGGGGTGAGCGATGCTCTGGGTAAAAAACATCACCTTATTCTGAGATTTGCTTCCCAAGCGGAGGTCGGGCTCACCAACCGCAGCCCAGGCGAACTTCGGCAACTGGAAATCCTCCAGTTTGGGGGTTTCTGGCCCAGGTTTGCTGGTGGAGCAGCCCCCACCCCAAGCCCTCCCCAGCCCCTGGGAACGGACCCTCCGCAGCTCCGAGGGCTCTGGACTCACCCCCAGGGCTCGCCCTGTTCCTCCTTTGCCAGAAAATATCACCAAGCCCCGTTCCCCGGTATTTTGGCCGGGTTTGGCTCGGAGCTGGCCCCGCGCCCGGTCCCGCTGCAGATGCACCGAGCGGCCTTCAGCTGGCACGTCGGAGCTGTAATTGCAACAGCCTGAACCGCCACACGGCTCCGTGTGCTGATATTCCGTGACATTTTATGTACATAATCTGCATACGTTATTTTTAGCAAACTTTCTCCCTGGGACAGCCGCGTGTGTGCCACATCTGATTTCCATGAGCATGTGCTGCCGTTGGGAGTGGCCTGATTTTTTTATTTTTTTTCCTCTTTTTTTTTCTTTTTTCCTTTTCCCTCTGTCAAGACTGAGTTTTGAATTGCAGAAGCGACACATGCAACGTAATATTTTTCTTTCTTTTCATGAGGTTGCTTTGGGGAAGGGGGGAAGCAAAGGCGAGCGAGGCAGCGCAGCTCGTGTTTCCAGGCATTTGGAAGTGATGCTCTGGGGTGAGTTACCATCACCCCAAAAAGAAATAACATCCTTCTCGGGTGGAAATAGCAGCATAGTGGTAATAGCATCATTCTTGCTGGAAATAGCATCCTTCTTGGTGGAAATAGCATCAGTTTTGATGGAAATAGCGTTCTTGATGGAAATAGCATCACTCTTAGTGGTAATAGCATCATTTTTGGTGGAAATAGCATCGCTCTTGGTGGAAATAGTATTGGTTTTGGTGGAAATAGTGTTGATCTTGGTGGAAATAGTGTTGATCTTGGTGGAAATAGCATCACTCTTAGTGGTAACAGCATCATTTTTGGTGGAAATAGTATTGGTTTTGGTGGAAATAGTGTTGATCTTGGTGGAAATAGTGTTGATCTTGGTGGAAATAGCATCACTCTTAGTGGTAACAGCATCATTTTTGGTGGAAATAGCATCGCTCTTGGTGGCAATAGTATTGGTTTTGGTGGAAATAGTGTTGATCTTGGTGGAAATAGCATCACTCTTAGTGGTAATAGCATCATTTTTGGTGGAAATAGCATTGTTTTTTGGTGGAAATAGCATCGGTTTGGGTGGTAATACCATTATTCTTGGCGGAAATAGTATTGCTCCTGGTGGAAATAGCATCGTTCTTGGTGGAAATAGCATCACTCTTAGTGGTAACAGCATCATTTTTGGTGGAAATAGCATTGTTTTTTGGTGGAAATAGCATCTTTTTGGGTGGCAATACCATTGTTCTTGGCGGAAATAGTATTGCTCCTGGTGGAAATAGCATCGTTCTTGGTGGAAACAGCATTGCTCTTGCATATTTTGGGAGCAAGACACCCGCTCATCCCCTGGCCCTTGGGCTGCTTGTCCCATTGATGAGGAGAGTTTGTCAAAGCCAGGAGAAGAATTGGTTTAACTTTGGCATCTCGCTTGTCCTTCCTCCTGGCCTGAGTCTCCTGCACGGGATACCGAGGTCCCCAGTTAAAAGCTCTTCCCAAGCGCTTGGAGCAGCGAAACCTCTTTTTTTTTTTTCCTCCCAAGTCCTCGTTGTGTACTAATGAAGCAATAAAATAAACATTTGGTAACAGACCCAGCATATGGTTATTGTTTGCTGCAAGGACAGGGGAAAACATGAGTCCGCAACGTGGCGAAAAGGCTGCAGCTGCAATATTGCATTACAGCCCCGCGCTTTATTTAATGAAGACTCGTCCTGCCAGCCTTAACGAGGTTTTTTCCTTCCCCCCCGCCAGCCCCGAGAGGTGGTTTCGGTGCCTTCTGCCGCGATGGCCGCGGCGGGGCCGCATGTGCCCTTCGTTAGCCGAGGAATCTGCTTTCAATTCCGGCCCTTCGGATGGTATTTTCGCAGCGACTCATTAGTCACCGAACGCTGACAAGCCGCTGTACGTGTGCCATCTCCCTCATTGTTTATACGCAAGTGCAGCCATGAAAATGATTTATTTAGGTTTTAATTAAAATTTGTGGATAGACCAGTGATTTTTAGCAGTGCCGTTTCTAATTTGCGGTTGCGGGGGAAAAAAAGAAAAATTTTTAAAAAAAAAAAAAAAATCAATAACGTTACCGAATTTATATTTTTAGCGTTACCTGGGGCGGCTGTAACAGGGCGACTGCCCGACCACACAACCAGGGCTGCGTTTCAGAGCCGGGAGAGACGAACCACCGGTGGTTCTCATGGCAAGACACACGCCTGGGATCGCCATGGCAGGTCCATCCACGTCCCGCGAGTCTCGCGGCGCCTGACCAAGGGGACGCAGAGTTGCAGCAATTTCAGGGCATTTACTTAATTGTGGGTGCAGCATCCGAAGAAGACGCTGGTAACACGGGAGATGGACGAGCCTGGTGGTCCCCACGAGCAGGAGCACCTTGGTGTTTGGAAGCAGAAGTCGTCACTTAAAAACGCTTTGGAGGGTGTGGGTCACCCTCTCCAAAATAACCCGGGGTGCCTGGGTGCGTTCCCGTCACCAGCATCCTCCGTCCCCACGAGCCCGATCCCCGTGCAACCCACAGTGAAGGTGACAGATCTTGCCGGCCGCTTACTTATGACTCTGAAAGAACCACTGACAGCAGGATGGGGGGGTTGTGGCTGGCAAGGATTTGGGGGCATCGCTGCCCCCCACGCTGTGTGGGACCCCCCGAGTGGCCTCCCAGGCGAGGGCTGATGCTCTTGCTGGATGAAGACGGAGATTTTCTTGCTGCCCGTGATATCAAGATGCGTTTCTATAAGGTGCAATAAAGCCCTGCAAGACTAAACTCCTGCTCCCCCCCAAATTATGGAAGTTTGGAGCCTTTCTTGGCCTAATACCATGGCTTGGAGAAATCCCTGCTATTACCTGATGTAAATACGTATTAATTAAAGCACTTTGGAAATGCAGAGTATTGACCTAACAGGCCGTAATGGCTCTTCTGGAGCCATCACCATCTATCATACAGCTGCAGATTTCGGGAGGTATTTTTTTCGGAGGCGCTTTATTGACCCGCGGCCCCGGGCACTTTCCTCCCTCGCACAGACCCGCGGGTTCGCATCCTTCCCCCCACCCGGGGAAATCGATACAGGGGCAGGCCCTAAATCCTTTAATTTTAATAAATACGACGTATTTCATCCTACCTCCTCTCCCACTCCCCATCGCCAAGGGAACTTTGGAGACCACAGACCCTAGGAAGCACCCGGAGCAAAATATTCATACATAAAAGAAAAACTTGGTCCTTTCCAGTGGTGGAAACCCTTTTCAAATAAAGCATCTGTCTCCTGAGACTTACACCTTCTAATTTAATTTTCCTCTAAATCAAACAGGGTATTAATCCCCAATAGAAAACATGTTCCAGTTACACAAACAATATTTAAATGGTATAATAGGGACATCTTTTATAAATACTTCTAACAAATCCTGAAAAAACCCAAATGTGTGTGCTATAATTAATGGAAATGCCAAGTGCCAGCTAACCAGGGAAACTCCAGCACCATAAATCTGCCCCGAGCTTTCTCACACATGCTGATGGATGGGGACTTGCAGCTTAAATATTTAACAATCAATAATTCAAATACCTATCCTACCCTATTAAATTTGTCACATTTATTTATAAATGCAGCATCCAGCTGAAGTTTCTCTAAAACTTGTGCGCCTTCCACTCAATAACACAAGGCAGCATTTCTTTAGCTTTGGCTTGTGAAATTTCTGTGGGGAAATAATGGACAATGGGGGAAAAAAATTAAACCCCATATACCGAAATAGTTGGCTGCATCTCCTTCATCCTAATAGCTTTGGATAATGCAACGTGCAGGCAGGTGTTATGTTGTGTGAATCACATTTATAGGAACATTTCCCAATTTTTTTTCACTGCCCAAGGCAGGGAGCTGCAGTTTATGCCTGGGCAGATGGATATTTCTGTGGCACAGGGTGGGCTGCGGCCCCCGCCCCTGCAGCAACTCCTGTCTTAGGCAAATCGTGAAAAAAAACCCCAAGAAAACTATGAGAAAGCAGGGGTTTGAGTCTCACCTGAACCGTGGCGACACTTTGCTTTGCCCCGTGCGAGGGAAAAGTGGGACAGAAAGAAATAAATGCTGGGTCGAGCACTGGCAAGCGAGGGGCCATTCACTGGCTAATAATAATAATAAGTAATAATAATAATAATAGATCTTGCCAGTTTGCAGTTGCGGCAACCTGCCTCTGCATTTCAAGGGGTTTTGGGGAAGCAGGGATGGTTGCATGCTTTTTCAGGTGTCCCCTCTGCTTTCCAGTGGCCTCGATAAAAACAAAACTGGGGAAATCTCGGCTCCGTTTCCATCCCTCCTCGGAGCATCCACTGGAGACTTGGCCTCGCCAACAGCAGCAGGGTCCCTTTGCCCACCCCGAGCATCATTTATTTTCAAGCAGCACCAAAATTGACCCAGAAAAAGTCACAAAACTCCTGGATCCACGCTTCTGGAAGGATTTAAGAAAACCTCTGGGCGATGGAGGGGGCAGCGCCGGCCGTGGCCCCGCCGGAGCACGCCCGTGGGCCCAAACAAGTTACGGTGGCGTAAATCCCCGTCACAAATTTATTGCCATAATTTATCAGCTCATGTTGCTGAACAGCCAAGCAGTTAATTTTGAAATGAAGTGGTGCTATTTTCATTAATACTCTCGTGCTAACTACCTATCAAAACACGCAGAGGCAATTAGAACCGTGTTGCTGAAGTACTGAACCAATAAATATTTCCACTCTTGGCTTGTCTTTGGCACATAAATGACATCGGACGAACCCACCGGCTCGGTGACAACTCCCCGAGACCCTTTCTTGTTGCATCATCAGGAACATTTACATTTAAGGAGTAAGGAGCCAGATTAAGTAGCCAGATCCACCGGGAACGGGAATTTAAAAGGCCGATGTTTCACGACATGCGAGTAATCCCTTCAGGATATCTGTGCAACAACAATAAGCTCGAGAGAAGACTGAAAAGTCCTGAAGATTATATCGCAGCAACACAAAAGCAATTTGGCACCATTTGCATTTGGGGAAAGAAAAGAGAAAAAACCCAGCGTGTCGAAATTTGGTATAAGTGCTCTGTCACCACTGCGCTCGCTGCAGCTTCATCGCCCACCACACCACAGAGCATCTTCTGAGGGAAGAAAAGGCTCGCGTGCGACTTCGGTGTTTATGGCTGGAATGGGGTTTTCAGCCTGTATTTCTTCCATTGATGAAAAATCCAATAGCAATAAACCAAACCTCCCTAAAAAGTGAGAGTAATGGGTTTTGTGCTGTACAAGTCTCCCTGTAAGCACGTCCCACCGCTTCTCCCTCCAAGTCAGAGCACCAAGCGCCCGCTTCTCTCTGCCTGAGCTCCACCACGTACTTTTTTCCACCCAAAGTTTTAAATTTTCTGTTAGGGGGCTATTGCGTATTCTTCTTGCATCTCGAGCCAAGCTGACACATTTTGATAGCGATAAATAATAAATGGGATCTATTTCCTTAGATGCTGATGGAGACCTTTTCTTTTGCAGGAAGAAAGAGAAAGTGAGAAGGAGAGAAGGCAAGAAAAGGAGCGAGAAAGCGGGAGCGGGTGCCCAAACCCCGGCCCCAGCCCCACGGGTGCTGGTCCCACCAAGGTTCACCCCGAGGGACAGGGCCCGGCCACCTCCTGAGCCCCTCCTGGTTCTTCCAGCGAAACCCAGGGCAGCCTCAGCCAAGGGCCTCCATAATAAAGGGTATAAATAAATAATATGGAATGATTTTTGTAGGGGGGAGGTGATGCATGAGAGCGAGGGTGCGGGGGCCGAGTGCGAGGAACGGGTAATGTTTAGGAGACGTCAGTGCTGCTTCGGCCACAGATGAGGCAATGGGGAGAGATGGCACTATTATTTTTTCCTTCAGCCAATTTCCGTTATTCTGTGTGTATTCCTGTGCCTGGACAGGTCCCCGTCCCTCCCGCCCCTGCACCGCCGCTCGGAGCAGCATCCAGCTCCCGCTGCCCCGCGGGGCAGGCTGGCAGCTTGGCCCACGGCTGGGCTGGTTTCCAAGCCAAAGGGGCACCACCGCCTTTTGGGCTCCTTTTTGCAGCCTTGAGAGTTTTGAGATTTTTGCCTAAAAGTGGGAGCTCTTTCCTCCTTCTCCCCCCTCCTACAGGGGCTCATAGGACTAAAGGGGAAAGCGCCGCCGGTGAGCCCCTGCTTGGGGCACCGCATCTTCTGCGAGGACAGATTTGGCTTCTGCTTAACATCTAGTTGGCTTCGCAAGGAAAACAAGCCGAATCGAAGGGGCTCCAACCTGTCCTCCACGTACATCAGTGGGTGCCAGGTCTGAAGCAGCAATGGGTACAGACGGGGCCCCCCAGGATGGTGACATTGGAGCTGTGCTCAGCCCAAACCTCCCGTCCTGGCCTTGGAGCCTCAACCGAAACGACGTGGAGGTGTGAGAAACGAAATACCGGTGGTTTATGAGTGTCGGGTAACTGTTAGAAAACACTAATTTCCCATAAAATAAAACGGAAGAGCCAGCGTTGCAGCTGGTGCTGCCCTGGGCAGGGCTGGGTGTCGCGGTGGTCCCTGTCCCCAGTGCCACCTGGCTGAGCTTTCTGCAAATATTCATCTCTTCGTGTATCTTTGAAGAAAAACGTTTCGCGGACTAAAAAACTTTGACAAAAACTTTAAAGGTCGTAAAGAAACCCAATTTTTTTGTGTCACACACCCACAGAAGCCTGCCTGGGCTCCGAGGCAAAACACGGCCCACATCTGGTACCGGGGCTCTCCCGAAATGCCGTAATATTTTTAAAGTTTATCTACATTTGAAGATATATTGTGGCATTTGCAGAATTAATTAATCTCCTCAGCCTTTACGAGGTGTGCTTCGTGTCTTTGGAGGATTTAATGTGCAGAGGTTCGCTCAGGATTAATCTGTCACCGTGCGAGGAACGATTCTGTGTTGACGGGACACCGACGGCAGGGGAAAGCGCGGCCGACGCGACACCGGTGACGCGATTTAACCAAATATCCCCACGATTTGGGAACAGCTACTGGCCCGGAAACCCCAAACCTGCCCATGTTGGAGGTCCCCAACGCGATGCCCCACAGCCACACCCCCCCATGCCCAGCTAAAGTAAATAACACCACAGCCCGTTAGCATTAGCAATTTTTTATTTTCCTTTTTTTGTTGCATAGGAAATGCAGTACTTGCTTCCAGTAATTGTATTGTAATGTGAGAAGGTGGTAGCACTAATGGTTGAATACAAGAGTTAAACTAATCCACACCAGCTCAAAAAACCTGCGGAGACTTAGTTGAATAAGAATGGATGCCCACAGTGATTCTCAACCAATTACAATTTTTTTTTTTCACAGAACACAGTAAAACTAAAATGGTAACTATGAGAGTCAATACAAGTATACTAGAGGCACGAGGGGCCTGACTCATAAAAAAAAAAATGAACACGACATGGTATTAACACGGGTGTCAAGTGAATTTGCAGCGGATCTTTCACGCGGCCGGTGGAAATTTTTAGCGCCCCGAGTTCCCAATGGAGGCCGCGGGACGTGGCCGGGGCCGGGGCAGCGCTCGGCCGGGCGGAGGAACCGCAAAGCCGGCCAGGAGGGAGATTTCTCCTCGATTGTGTTGCCGAAGCAAAGAATTTCGCAGCCCTTTTCCCAAGGCCGCGGTCGCGGGCGGGCACGGGGCGCCAGCAGCGTGGGCACGCGCTTCCTACCATGCTCTGTCTGGAAACTCATCTTTTCGTTGCGTTGGGTTTTTCTGTTGGTTTGGGTTTTTGGTTTTTTTTCCCCCCCTCATATTAATTTGTGGATGCAGATAAAAGGGGCGGGGGATTTCACCCCGCACAATTGTTTTTGTTCATGCTCGAGTATAGAAGATTAACTAAGTGGAAAATAGTCTTCCCTAGGAAAAAAAAAAAAAAGCACAAAAAGTACAAAAGTTCACATTGTCTACGAGCGTTCGCCTCTACCCAGGTTTTCTCCAGAGCTCAGAGGTAGCGACCAAGCGTCATATTTTTTTTATTTTCTCAGGTGGGGGACAAGATCTCGTTTGTAACCGAGTGGCCTCATCCCACCGCGTCACGACCCCCCGGCTGCCCCTTTCCTCGGGGTGCGGAGCCTCGTCCTCGTGCCCCGTCCCACCCGTCCCGGGTCCCCGCTGGGATTTGGGGGGACGGAAAGGGCCGGGAGGGGGCGAGGGACCCCGAGGCGAGCGGCCCCCGCCTGCGCGCCGGCCAAAATCCACCCTCGATTTGGAGGAGCAAAGCCCACCAGCCGCCCGTGTTAATAGCAACGCAGCTTTTATGAATCGGGCCCAAAGTTTGTACAGAGTTCGTCTGAAGAAAAATATTGCAACTGTGCATGAAACTAAACAACCACATGAGGTTTTTTTTTTTTTTTCTTTTTTTCTTTTTTTTTTTTTTTTTTTTTTTAAAAGGGTTTTTTTCTTTCTATATGAGGAAGTCTGGTGTGAAGAAGGGTCAAGCATGGGTACCTGGTTAACCGCTGCCCGTTAAGAAATCTCTCCAACGTTTGTGGATTTAAAAGGGCTGTCCCTTAAATTTGAACTTGAATGCGTCTTGTTCTTCAGAGCAAGCTCTCTGAATTCTTAGGGTAGCTTTTCGAGGCGAAAATTTTACCAGGCACGGATTTCTGGTCTCAAACACCATGTCCTGCCCTCTAGGAAAAAAAAAAAAAAAAAAAAAAAAAAAAGGAAAAAAAAAAAGAAAAAAAAGAAAAAAAAAAGAAAAAAAACCCAAAACACAAGTAATACTGAATTTAAGTAAATGTATACCTCCAAAATACTGAAAACACCCCAAATCAAGAAAAGACAGAATTTGCGTTCTCAGTGAAATATCTTTAAACCTATCTGACAAGAACCGAGTCAGAAAAAAAGACTAACATAACTTTGAGTAATATTCATACAGCTACTAAGCATTATGGAATAGCATGCATTAATATTGTACGGTTATTTTACATCACCTATATCAGAAGGTTCTGACAGACAGCGAAGGCTACCGGTGTAGAAAAAATCTTACTTCAGAAGAGCAATATAATACAGATTTCACAGGCACTACATTTTAATATATCAGGTATTATGCTGGTTTTCTTATAATTCTTTCTGTCCTAAAGCTGGCATTATAACAATGACCGAAAAGGCAAGGATCGAAGTAAACGGAAAGTAGATACCAAAGTTGATATATTCTTTTCTTTTTTTTTTTTTTTTCAGATAGATTAGTGCATAGTTTCCATGCAGATAAACACTGCTATGCATTTACATTGTTGGAAAGCAGAGTGAATTGAGCCCAAGTTGTCACATTTTTGTAAATCATTTTGCCAGCCTGTAATAGCACCATGTAATGGATTTGCATTAAACATTAAATTGATTTCAGAATTGGTGACACAGTATTCACTACAGTTAAGTGCTATGGAATAGCTTCAATGTTACCTGCTATATATCAAAGCAATTTTCATCCCACTGCTTTTTTATTGGAAAAAATAAAAGGAAAATGTACTCGATACTAATTAGACTATTGCGCAGCCTTGGACTTGATGATGGCATAGCTGGGTTTACTGTCAAACAGTAATACATGCATTGACTTCAAGACAAAATTGGCATTGTAAGCTTGATTTAATGACAATCCTGCCTAGCAGGCAGTGTTAACTTCACAAGACCTGCCTCCGACAGACCTCATGAGGTTGATTTTGTTATTTATTTATTGTTTAGGTGCCATTGAAGCTCTCCTTACATTGTCATGCCGGTTATGGTTTTAAATTTTGTTCGATGGAGGCCTTCTACCAAAAAAAAAAAAAAAAAAAAAGATATTTCCAGAGACACAATGCAAAGTACAATATTAACTGACATCCTTAAAAAAAAATAAACTTCACCACAAGGAAAAAAAAACCTGTTTTAGGCTATGTATCTGGGTTTTCTTGTATTTTTGTACAGTAAATATTTCATAACACTGTTACTACAAAGCTGCAAATATATGGAACAAAGAGAACTAGAGAAAGAAAAAAAATGTTAGAGGGATTTTGCATATTCCTGTGGGCTGACTGAATACTGTGGAGTTGAGAAAAACTTGGTGTTTCTTTTCCCCTTCGACCTTAAGGGGAGGGGGAACAAGCAACAGAGACAAAGTGTACCATGGCTGCCTACACTCGAAGCCCCAAAGTTGTTTTACTAGAAAGGAAGAAGAATAAATAATAATAATGGCATCGCTGGGGTGTGCGGCATGATAAAAGCAAGTGCCCTCGCTCAATTTTTTTTAAAAAAGAGGCAAAAAAGAGCGGAATTAACTTGAGGAGAAGTCAATCGGTGCTAAGCCACGTCTCGGGCTTTCAATTTGGGGGGGTGGGCGCAGGGCAGAGGATTTTGTGCGTCTGACGGGGGCCGGAGAGAAGGAAACGGGGCGGGGGGGGGGGGGAAAGTTGTTCGTGTGACTCTATAAAAAGGAAAAAAACCAAGAAAAAAACGCGCGGAGCGACTGGGAGGGGAGCGGGATGGTCACTCCTGCCCCGCTCCCCAAACACTGCTTGTTCTCTGCCGGGAGAGTAAAGGTGAAGGAAAATTCAATTTAGTGTGTAATACTTTACAACCCCTGTTGGTGAACACCCTCGACCGCCTACCTCATGTTTTAAAGCCTTTAAAACATTTGTGTGTTGTTTGTTGGTTTGTTTGTTTGTTGGTTTGTTTCTCGCGATTCTGCTCAGAGTTCCCTAACTTTAGCGTCATCAAACTTAATATGACAAAAATACCTTCAAAAATACAGCATACCTGTAATGTCCATTTACAATGGTTCTTCAGTAGCCTATACTTCTCAAGCATAGGAATATGCTATACCATTGAGAGAAGAAAAATAACTGTATTTAAATACATACAAAAAGGAAACGGGAAAGTTTTTAACTTAAATCCAGTTCCCAAAGGAAAAAAAAAAAAAAAAGCAATTCTATGAACGCTGCCTTTATAACGAACAATCAGAAATTCCACTAAGCTAATTTGACAGAAATTTTTCCTCATTTAAACAACATTACAAAAGTCCTGCATTATAAAATAGGGTAGAATAAATCAGTGTAATCAATAAAACTATACAACATACAAATTACATATCTTCTGAGTGGGCAGTTTAATTCTCTCTCTTTGCAGCCATGACTACAACATGCTCACTAAAAACAACTAACTGCCCAAACTATTGCTTAGTTTGTTTTGTTTAAAAAAGGGTGCAATTTTATTGTATATACAACCAATTTACTGGTAATACCTTGTCTCATAGCAAGGTTCTGACAAAATGTTTGTCTAGGCTTTTTTCCCTTCACTGTGAAGCACTGAAAGCTGCTATTTTTTTTTTTTTTTTTTTAGTGCACATATGTCTTAATAAAGTAATGCCCAGCTAAGTGCTATAGGGAAGGCAAAGGATGCTGGCTAGAGGATGTGATACCATATACTAACAATCACACAATACAATAGAGCAAAATGACTACTCAACCACTTATCAGACACATATGAAAATCCAAAACATTTTATTTTTTTCCTTAAATAGAGAATAACCAGTAAACAATTTTCAGAACTTGGAAGTTTAAAAACGTGCATATAAAAATGGGCATTATATACTTTTATTGAATGTGGATTGATTGCAGTCTGCTAATAAAAATGGGTGTGGGATCTGAAGAAAAAGGAAGTTTGTATTTTTTTTTTTTTTTAAGGCTTGCTTGTGAAAGGAACAGTTGTAAAACAAAAATTGCTTGAAGCAGGGTTCAGCTTAGTGCTTCACAGTTTGACTGCTTCTCTAAGAAGAGCCCTTCCTGCATGTGCATTCAAAAATCACAAAAGTACAAAGACAAACACCTAAAACACACTGCGTCAAGTGCAGCACCAACTTTGGTCAAATAAAAAAAAATTCAAAGAAAAATTAATAATTGCTAAGCTTTTCTACATGATATAAGCAGGTATTGCATATTTTCATATATCTGGGAGAAAAACAAAACAAAAAAAGGAAGACTCCAAATAAAAGGTAAAATGCAGCAACATCCAAAAATACTGATAATCTAGCATCTACAGATCTCAGAATAGCACTGCCACTGACCATACAGGACAATAAACACTACTCCTATCTGCGGAACAACTAACATCCTATTTAATTCTAGATGTTGGAACTGACGATGGCTGACATAAAAGTCACATTTACAAAAAGTGTCTCCAAATGCTTGACTAGGGAAAAACCCCTTTCAATATAGGAACATGTGCAACAATTCCACAAATAATCGCTATCCAGGGCAAGGCACATTGATATGGAATTTTTTTTTCTTTTTTTTCTTTTTTTTTTTTTTTTCTGTTTCGTGCAAATTAAGAAAACAAAACAAAACATTGTTTCAGGGAAAAGATGAGGAGCAAAGTGTCTTCCCAAGAATTTCAGTTACTTGATTGTATAGGACAGTAGTAGAAACCCTTCTGAAGGGTCGAACAAACATAGTTTAAAGGCAAGTGCCTGGAATAGGGATTACAATATTGTGTCTTAATGCACTCTACTTTACCCTACATTAACTATATAAAAATTAGTTACTAACACTAGAACATGCAGAGACTTTCTCTGATTAGCTGGACTCGCCAACCAGAACGTATATATATGTATAGTATAGGAAACCTTCTTAAAGTTGCATGTGAAGCAAAGGGGTGCTCCGCTGTCTGATAGAAAAAATCACTTGCACTCTTTTTTTTTTTTTTCTTTTTTTTTCCTTTTTTTTTTTTTTGTACATAAGATACAGGACGTTTGGGGTCCAAACTTTTTTTTCTTTTTTTTCTTTTTCTTTTTTTTCTTCTTCAGCAAGTGCCCTTGCTTTGAACTGGCATAAGTTGTAAGATCAGCATCATTCGTTTCTGTAATGTTCTCTTCGCAGTCCAGAAAATGCACCAGTTCAGGGACACGAAGGTGTTTTACTTTCTGGACCGTTCTCTCTTATTCCCAAGGTGTTTGAGAACTGATAAACCCTATATTGCCGGAAACACGTAAAATTTGTCAGAATTGGCATAATCCATTATAGTGACTTTTAGCTTATAAAATTAACAGATATTATGATTTCATTTTAGTTATGTGCTTTGATAACAGAAAATGATTAATTAGCATTTAATGTAGTTAACATATTGTGGTAAAAGCACCATTAGATTTGTATTTTTTTTTTTTTAATTTTCCTTCAGTTTTAAAGGGATACAAGTTCAACAATAAAAAACATAAAAAGCAAAAATAGCTCCCCTTTTTCTTGCAAGGCTGTTTTTTACCCCAATAATTTAGAGTCCTGGGGTGGAAGGACTTGGAAAACAAAAATAGAATTTTCAACAATCTCTATCTTACAAAGATATTTAGCTATCCAATGAAATTGCACTTTACTCAATTCAAAATTCGATTGTTTTGATTGATTCCTGTCAGTTTCTGTCAAAACAGACCAACTTCCCCATTTCTGCGTGAATTTTTGTGTAATTGTTGAAAATTGTTGAAAAATGGTTTTTTTTAAATGTAAGTGCAGCATTTCAAACTTTTTTTTCTTTTTTTTCTTTTTTTTTTTTTTTTAGTGAATAGTAGTAGTTCGATGTTTTAAATCGCTCTGCAATTGAGTGGAAAAAAATTGTTGACAATGCTCTTATGGTTCATGTTACGTATCTAAGTGCTGATTGTAAAAAAAAAAAAAGAAAAGAAAAGAAAACAAAACCACCAACAACAAAAAGAATAAAACCTGCAATTTTTTTTCCCGATATGTTACAGAAAAACATGCTCTATGTATGTCCGGTAAGTTATATATTGCAGAATTCAGCTACTACAAAAGTTATAGTTTAAGTGTGTTTCATGATTTCTCAAGAAGTCTCACACCTGTATGGGAAAAAATCGATGTGGATACTGTAAAACAGTTAGGCTCCATATGGAAAGTGTGTTACAACAGCGAGTTGGTAAGCAGCAGCAGAGGCTAGTTCTACTCAGTGTCACCTAACGCCTACACTACCAATGAAACACTTCAAAAGTTATGAAGCCCAACCATTTCCAGCACCATAGGAGAAATTACAACAGTCCTAAGTTGTCTAAAAACAAAACAAAACAAAAACCCAAAAAAAAAAAAAAAAAAACCCAAAACAAAACAAAACAAAAATTAAAATCTCGAAAAAGTTACGGCCTTTGCCATTCAACCATAACGTTTGCCATTTCCATGTACGAGTTTGCTGTCGGTGTCTGCTCGCCTCCCCTTCCGATGTGAAGTCGCTGCGCTGCGATGCTGCTGCTCCGTGTTACAGAGGTGGGAAGGGGTCTGGTGGTCTGTCCGGTGGGTGGTGGGAAGCCGAGACTTTTATCCCAGGTACCAGGACTGCAAAAGAGAAAGAGAAGCGTCCGTCAGACCCCTCGCCCGCTTTCGCCGCTCCCCCAAGGGCTCCGGGCATCGCCGCCGGCCTCCTCCGCCAAGAGGGGGGCTAATTGACACCGTGACGGATCGACCTAATTACAAAGCTTAATTAAAAATACTGTACAAATCAATATATATTTTTTTTTTCTTGTCGCTGGACATAGCTACAGCTGAAGGCGGGGGTCATGTCACGTTACAAGTTATCAATCTTTTTAATAGATTATGGCTTGAAGATCCCTCCAGTTCACTTTGGTCTAATCCCCTGAAAAGGCGATACACATTTGCCTCTCTGTGCCGTTTATCACCCTGCAGTCCGGGTTTTCTTGGGTATTTAGGCATGTGCCAGCATAAACATCTGTTGCTTTATACTGCCCTGCTTCAACTGTCTCGCTGGAACAGATGCACAGAAATTCAACAACAGGGCTGTTTTCTTAGGAGAAATGTGGATCGCTAGAGAAAAGCCAGGAGAAAGCAAATCTGGGAGAAAGTGGATCAGTGAAAACGTCCCGTATCTCTGGCCATACTCTTCTCTCAACACAAAACGTGGCGCCCAACTAATAGATTTTCTTTGGGAAAAGTTTCGTCGTTCTTTTTTTTTGTTGTTGTTGCTGCTCCCCCAAAAGGGAGGGAATTCCCCGGGATTTCAGCTCCGCAACAAAACCGTCCTTAACCGCGCGGATGCCCAGGGCACAGAACGCAATTTGGCTCCTCGATAGGAAAAGAAAGGCGGTGGGAAAGCCGGCGTGGGCTGCGCCGGCGCTGGGGCAGCGCCACCGCACCGGGGACCCGGCTCGGCCCCGCGGGGTCGCACCGACCCCAGCCCGCCATGAATAAGAGCAGTGTTAGGGGCCGTACGCGCAGGGGGATGCTACTTGGCAGTGACATATAGCTGTGGGAATACACCAACAAGCGGCAACTATTTAGCCTGAAGTAAAGTAACACAAGAAAGATTCAGGTATTAAAGAGCTGTTGCTGATACCCCGCGTTTTTACTTCGGCTCCCGTAATATACGAGGTGCATATGTGCGCGCGTATAAAGCGACGACAAGTTTTACCAACTTTTCCCTCCGTCCCTTTTCAGCGTCTGACGTGATTGATAGCATAATCAACCCGGGGAGGATTTATGAACATTTACAGAAGACTCTGAGGCAAGTTTCATGTGGGACTTGGAGATTATGTGGTCTTGCCACGGAGGTAGGAACCGGTAAAATAAATAGCACGACGGGAGAAGTTGTCCTGCTTCCAATACACCTCATTAACTAACTCTTCCTCTGCTCACCCTTCTGAATACAAACACGCCGGTCCCGTATCGGCTCCATCTATTGCCTACAGATTTTATATTTAGACTTAACGCAGGCTGCAATTAAACAAAATAGTTCTCATATGTAAAAGTTCATAAACAGAGCAAAGTTCTGGCAGGATTTGTGAAGCGGTGCCAAGTCCCCTTCCCCTCCCCGACTGCAGGGCCCTGTAGATTTTAGGCGGGCGCGGGGGAGCTGAGCGGGCTGCGAACTCTTCCCAACTTTGCGGGGTCGTCCCTGGCGCTTGTCACTTGAGCGTGACAGTCTTTGGCCGGGCTGGGAGCTGTGGAAGCCCCCGGCGGGGAGCAGAGGGGTTAGAAATTCACGGCCGACGGCTCAGATCTATATTGCAGATGTCCGGTTGGCCCCCATGGCCGCTGGCCCGGCCACACGGCCCACGGGCCGGCGGGAGCTGCTCGGGCCTCGCTGCTCCTCTTTCCCTTCAACAGGAGATTTGAAGGGAAAAAAACCAAAAAAAAGGCAAAAAGCAAGCGGAGGTGGGGCTGTCCCCGGCTCCCCGCCGCCGCCCCCCCGGGTCAGTCCGTCCGTGGGTCCGTCCGTGGGTCCGTCCGTCCCCCCGCGGCACCGCCGCTCCTTCACGCATCTTGCTATTCAGCCTGCGCCTTGCAGACAAGGTTACCCCAGAGCGGCTCTGTAATCCTTCACTGAAATAGGCTTTATTGATTGCTCTGGTCTATTGTTCCCTTTTCAAGTCCCCCAAGTTCAAGTTCATCCTGGTGTTACATCATGTCTCGTTGCTAGGGGCAACCAGACAGCCCCAGACGTGACTATCATTAGCAAGAGCCGCGCTGCGCCCTCCCACCGCCCGCCAGCCGCTCTGACGTAGCAGCCCCGCTGCAAACACATTGAAGTATTTATTCTGCCTAATTTATGACCTCCACAGCAAGAGAGACCCCCACTCCAAAAACCAACACTGTTGTATATTTAATTAATCTGTCTTTCTCTGGCACTTGGGAAAGTTAGACAAAGGTCTAATTATTGTGTGTCGCTCCCCACACTTTTCTTTTTGGGGTGACTATTTGCATGGGAAAAGAAACGGCGAGGCTGGGCGCGAGTCCCCTCCCTCCAAAACACCTTTTTTTTCCTCCCCTGCCCTATTGACATTTCATGAAATACTTTAGCTGCTTAAGGGAATTAGAAAAAAAAAAAAATCTGATGTGAATGTAACTCCTTCTGAGTTGGTATTCAGTAACACAAATCAACTCATGACATGTTTAAATTTAAATGCTAACCACACACTCTGCGAGTTACTTTAAAGGTTAGTTTTTAATCAATAGAAGTTGCTGACTCCGGAGTTTTGAGCGGCGCAGTGCAGCTCTGGGGCCTTTGTCTAGCGCTGGGCTTTCAAACTTTTTTTTTTTTTTTCTTGAGATGATTTTAGCAATGATTTGCAGACACAGAGTGCTATTGTGCTCCTGACTAGCAACATGTCAATAAAGGAGTAGAGTTACCGTGCACTAGGGTGTCAATATGACTCCTGCAGACACCGCTCGGCCTTAATACCAATGAAAAACTTAATTAACCCTTAGAGGATCGACCCAAACCGCACGTCTTATTTTTTAAACTTCCGTGCCGGGGCTCTGGATCGCCTTTACTGAAAAGCTGCCTTTACAGGACCCGAACTCTGCAGCTGCACCCCGCTCGGCCCGCTCTGCAACCCCGCTTTGGTGAGATGTTTTAGGGGCCGAGGCAGCAGAACAGCCAGCCAGAGAGCGCGTTCACCCATCCGATCCCACCGGCACCGCTCTCGGGACACCGGTTTAATTTAGAGCGTCTTACGGCCGAAACGCACACAACAGAATGATCCTCCTTTTCTCCTAATCGTTTTAATATTAAGATCTCATATCCCCCTCAAGCCTCCTATACACGTCTGAGTCTTCCCGGATTAGGGCTGAAGAGCACCATTGTCCCCCCGAAGCACCTGCGAAACTTCTCTGCAAGCGGAGAGGAGACTCCGCGCCTCAAATGAAAATGTCTAATAAGTGCATTATGCATCCGAAGCTCTGATAGCTGCGATCCGTCAAGTTTTTTTTTTACACGATTAGGGGGCTTTGATGGGTAAAAAAGCAGCCTGGATCCCTACGTTCGGACGGCTGAAGTATTTTTTGCCTTCTTTCGGGGCGCTGGGCTCTCACGTCTGTAACCACCTGATCCATTTTATCCCTTCGTGTTCTGTAACTTACCCAGACGGAGAACAGCGTATTGCCTTTCTTAATTTAAAATCTCCATTTAAATCATGTGCACAATCACAATACGGCCAGGATGATATTATCACCGTGCGTTTTCGTAAAAGAGCCAGTATTTTATTTCCCCTCTATTTACTCTGCGGTACTATTCTCCCAGCGAGTTCGGAGCTAAATGAATCCACCGGAGCTCAAGGTCCTGCTCAGTAAAGTGACTGTCACACAGCTGTCGGTGCCACTACGGGTCTGTACCGTCCTGCCGAGCACCTCGCTGTCCTTCCCCAGAGCTCAAGGTGAAACATCAGAAGGAATTCTGCAGTCCGGCACGAGATCTTCGCTTCCCTCTCTCCAGTCAAATGAAGAAGTAATCTCATCAGGTTGAAAAGTGCTGACTAAGGATTTAATAAAGTGCCTGCAGATGTGTGTCATCTCTAAGGTATTCAACTCATGTAATGCAAAACAGCTCCACACCGAATGTGCTTATAAAATTCCATTTAACCATTGCAGAGCTCTATTTTACTGTTCTCGGAGGAGTATTATCACACTTTTTTTTTTTTTTCCCCCTAATTTACAGCACCATGAAAGTTGAAACTCTGTGCTGCCAGTATCTGAGAATCCTCACAGTAGTAAGGTTTTATGAACCATAAACAATATCTACTTGACTGAATCCTAAACAGGAAGTCTGAAATGGCAATTAAGTTTCTTTGATAGCGCAAGTCTATTTGTTTCCTATGCTCTTCTGGAGATAGCAGAGACACACAAAAATCCTCAGGCAACGATGTACAATCGGCCCCTTTGTATGGGAAGAACGGCGAGGAAACATTCTGTGATTCAGGATATTTAAAAGGAGAAAAGCTGAAAGTGCCCCACTGACTCCGGTAGCAGTTTCTGCCTGCGTCAGGAGCCCAGAAACGGGCCCATTTGTTTATTAAAATGTTCTTGAACCAGCCTTCCTGTGGGACGTGTCTCAGCCCCGGCTCCCAAGCCGAACCGCGACACCGCTCACGTGTTTCAAGCCAGAAAGGCAATCAAACGCAAACTAGTTAAATTTACTTCTACCTGCGCATCTCCTGCCCTAACAATGAGACCTTTCAGCTCACACAAAAAGTGAGGGTTGTAAAGCGGCCCTATCTGTTTTTCAAATTAAAAAGTTAAACAAAAGTCCTCAAGGGCAAAGTTTAACGCTGCGGAAGGAGGTTGTTAATGTGGAATCCAGAACTGGGTGTGACAGTTGGCTCATTTCTCCGGGCGATGCAGGTTATTTAAGGACATTCGCACGTTTGAAACCCTGACAAACTCCACACGTAGGAGCTTTTGCTTCACCTCATCCACTTTGGGCTAAGACCTGCTCTGTTCTAGCCGATTTCTTCAGGTTTCAGCCCAATCTGGCTGCCCGGCGGCGGGACGGGTTGGTGCCATCCGGACTTCAAAGGCGGTGCTGGGGCCGTTGCTGCCCCGGGCACGGCTGCGCTTGCAGGAAGTTTTCACTGCACGGGCCCAGAGGGAAAATCCACCTTTTGATAAGAGCCTAAATAATAATAAAAAAGAACTTGCAGCTTTATTGCTCGCCGGCAAAGCGGCTGTTTGAGCAGCTGAACCCGAGCCACGGCCGTCGGGCACCTGCGAGGATTCATCGGGGCGCACCAGTTGGGTTGTTTTGTTCGGGGATGACACGTCAGACATCTCAAGAACTTCAAGGCGATCAAAAACATTAACCTGGGGAAGGTGAATTGGGGTAACGAGTCCTTCTGGTTGCAAAGATAAAAGGAGAATGTAAACACCTAGGCAGCAAACTGGTCCTTTAGACATCACCTCGTCAGAGGTCCCGGGAAGGCTCTTCCCTACGGCGGGTTATTTAAAAGCATTATTTAAAAGCAAAGGGCCAAAACTGGGGCTTTGATGCCGTTTCAAAAGGGTGAGTGAAGGCAGCAGCAATTCGGCTTCTGGAGGGCTCCTGCAGATAACGCAACTGCTTTTGCTTTACCCCACGTCTGAATTGGTCCCGTTTTTCTATCGGTTTCTCCAGAGTTTCTCCAGGCGTGAAATTTTGATCCTACTGCGTAAACCAAAAGGTGAACGCTAAAGACAAGGTCACCTTTGTGCCTATGGAAGTTATTTTCCTAGAGCTGGGATTAATTATTTAGTAATTATATTTTCCAACATGAAATACCAAAAGGGACGCAAGTAGCATGTTGGTCATCCCCAAAGGGACATAAAACAGTGAGTGAATCTTCTGGTTGTCCAACATCCACACCCAAGAGAGTCGCCCGCCCCACTACGAGCATATTTATACTGTCTTGAGGAAGATAAAACCCATCCCAGGAGGGACACTCGTCTCCAGGCGATGTGTACAGTAGCTCCGCATCCAACAGCTTTTGCGAGAACGCCAGTTGTGGCAAACTGCATTAAATTACGTGCAATAATTTTGTAATACGGACTTCTGCCTGCTGACTATTAAAAATGTATAGTAGTCCAAACCACTTCTCTCCCGAGACCAACAAACTCACTTCAGGCAAGATTTCTGCTTGGGTTCAAACCTCAAGTTGGGAACAGCTCGTGTCTTTAAACTAAGTCACCCCAACCCCTCCCCAGCCTATGAAAACACGCTCGTACAGTAACTCCTGCTGTTGTTCCAGACATCTGAATGTTCCAGCAAAGTGTCCCAGCTGGCCCCAGATGTTTCTCAAGTCTAAAGCAATGCTTGGAGCGCCGGACCCCCCGCCGCCCAACCTGGAGCTCAGCGGATTAAAGATTGACTGCGCTATGACATATTCGCATTTAGCCCGAATATAATACAGCCAAGACTTATCAATGGCAAATGTTTGAAATGTAATCCAGCCAGCAGAGTAGGCTGGCACTTTGAATATGATGTATAAATAATGTATGGGAACTTAAGATCTAAATTAGATCTACAGGAAGAAAACTTTCCCTTTTCTCTGACTCTAAAAGCGAGTTCTCTCACAATGAGGTCATTTTTATGTCCTTCTTTCAGTTTACAAGTTTGCTTTTAGACAGAGGGTCTTCCTTTTGCTTCAGGAACATTTTGCGAGTTACAGATTTCCTGCAGTTTTCTAAATAGTTAAGCGAAGAAGTTCCTTCATTTGTTAATAAGTTAACTTTGAAAACTGCAAAATAACTTCTAAACTTTGCACAGTGCGCTGAAAGCTAACTGCAGTAATGCTAAACTGTAACCTTGTTGTTTAAAAAAAAAAAAGATAGTGGAGTGAAAGAGAGAGAGGAAAAAGAAAGGGAGAAAGAGAGAGAAACAATCCCATTTTGGTTTTTGTTAGAGGACGGCATACTACATAGATCAGAGACTTTTCAAAAAATAAAAACCCCCACTGTACACAAAGCACAGGAAAATGTGAGGAAAAAAGGAAAAACCTAAAAGCAGCTTAGAATGTGTTAACTCTGCCATTCTGTCAGCTTAAAGAGTATTTTATGCTTGATCAACAGCTCTCTTTTATTATGCTTTTCTTTCATTCATTCAAGACATCAAAGACCAGAACCACCAGTGTACCTGATCTACCAGAAGAACTTGTAAGGGTGTTCTAAAGAAACGGGGGTATTGGGAGCCAGACACCCCTGCGGACAAGGCAGTTCAAAGAGAATATTTCAACAATGATTACATTTTGTAAATCTTTGTACGAAAGACAGCTTATTTCCTGCTTTTTTCATGAAAAATAGATTCCATCCATTAAAGTGAGCCCACAGTATGAAAGTTACTTGAGATCTGAGGTACAGCAAGCGGATTAAGTGGACGGTGAGATGAAATCTTTGAGAGAGACGATGGCTTTCTCTGATATTTGTCGCTGCCATAAGGTTTTCTGACTCAGATAGAAACTTTTTTTTTTTTTTACACTTGCCGGTGGCAGTGAAGGCGTTTGTAAAACCAAAATAAACCCAAACGAAACAGAAAGGGAAACTGTAACAAATAAAGGAACTAAGAAAACAAATGGCTGCAAAAACCTTTTGACATGTTTAAAAGAAAAACGATATATATTTGCCCCGCTCCAAAAATCGCAGGCTGGCCATTTAAATCCTGCAGACAAGTCCGACGCGCAGACCCGAGCCAGCTGTTTACTTTTCAAAGCCCGTGGTGGTTTCTGCATTGATAAACTATATAACCTCACACACACAGACGGGATTTTAGCTATGCCAGACCTCATTGCTCTGTCCCGCTCCCTTTATGTGCTGTCACAGAATAAAAATGATCCTAACACAAACCCTGAAATAATATCTTGCTCCAGAAAGGACATCTTTGTAGATATTTCCTGAGTTACTGCCAAAAAGAATTTTTTTTTTTTTTTTTTTTTTTTTTGCCCATTCATCCTTTCAAAGTTTTGCTATGAACGTAGCCAAAATTGTTCGGGTGTAATCAGAAATGACCAAAATACGGCCCAGCGGCCAAGTCCAGCTGTGGGAGGGGGAAGGTGCCCCAGGCTGCCACCTCTGCCGCCGCACCTGGGGACGGTCACCAGCATCCCCTGGTACACACACGGCTTTTTGCAAGAGAAAGGGAAAACCGCAGTGCGCGTTTTTTCAAAGAAGCAAAAAAAAGACGACTTTAAAGCCCGCCTCGCGGTTTACATTCGCTATCGTGATTTAAAAGTAAATATGCTGCGAAGGGGTTTTTAAATTTTGCGCTTTATGCCTGGCTTCTTAGACAGCCCTGTATTTTCCTCTGCTGGAAGCACAGCTGAATTTGCAACACTTTAATATTTCTGATGTTAAATCTCACTTATTTCTTTCCTTTTACAAAATAAAGTGTGCACCGGGACTTGGGTTCACTTATAACTTCTCACCGGGAGCTCCCGTGGAAGCTGGGATGGCAAACACGCCGCTGAGACGGGGCTTTCCAGCATTTTGCTAGGGGAAAACAGCCAGATATTCGGGAACTGCTGAAACTACAGCACCCACCTCATCCCTGTGCTCCTGGACATGGCACGAGGCCGGTGGGTGCACGGGGACCCCCCAGACCTGATGGTGGGTGCACGGGGACCCCCCAACCCCAATGGTGGGTGCACGGGGACCCCCCAGACCTGACGGTGGGTGCACGGGGACCCCCCAACCCCAATGGTGGGTGCACGGGGACCCCCCAGACCTGACAGTGGGTGCACGGGGACCCCCCAACCCTAATGGTGGGTGCACAGGGACCCCCCAGACCTGACGGTGGGTGCACGGGGACCCCCCAACCCCGACGGTGGGTGCACGGGGACCCCCCAGACCTGACGGTGGGTGCACGGGGACCCCCCCAACCCTAATGGTGGGTGCACAGGGACCCCCCAACCCCAACGGTGGGTGCACGGAGACCCTCCAGACCTGATGGTGGGTGCACGGGGACCCCCCCAACCCTGAGGGTGGGTGCACGGGGACCCCCCAACCCCAACGGTGGGTGCACGGGGACCCCCCCAACCCCAACGGTGGGTGCACGGGGCCGGCGGCAGCCCCGGCTCCCAGCCCCTCGCAGCCGCCGTCTGCCCGTCCCGGGCTCCGGCAGCGCGTTTCCAAGTTCAAGTTCAGGTTTAAGCGAAATAAAACGCTCCTCGGGAGTCTGCAGCCAGCCCTCATTTACATGTGATCCCTCTGAACTTCGCCTGCGCCAGCGCGCCCTGTTTCCAGGGCCCGCCGAAGGAATGTTTTACAGTTAGAGCCCGCAGTGCTTTCTCAGGCATTTTAGACCCAGAGGCCCAAGTTTCAAGCTGCAGCATTAAAAGTTTCCACAGAGCTACTGCAGAGAGAGGGAGGAAGGGGGGGGAGGAGGGAAATGAGGAGAACAATATCGTCTTAATTGTCTCTATATAGCTCCACAGTTAAAGTATTACTTTTTAAAGGGACATAATTTATTCTAGAGGCACGGCGTTATAACAACCAGTACATACTTTCGCTGCGGCGTAACCCGCTCTATTCTTCATTGTGCTCTCTGGTTTTGTTGCTTTTGCAGAACTCCTTGTTACCCGGTCCCCTATACTGTACTTACAGTTTTATTCAATTTAAGCCAGTTCCTGCAGTCCTCGGGCAAGCGAAAACTCCCCTGAAGCCTCAGGAGTTTTGCCTGCACCAGGACTGCAAAAATAATCTCCCTGCAACCACCGTTTCCCCCAAACTTTCTTTACTTTTATTGCTTTAGACAATCGAGGAAAGTCATCCAAAGAAAATCAGCCCCCAGCCTGGGCCTCCCAAGCTCCGTTTGCAGAGAGAACAGGCTGAGCGCACACACAGACACACGGACACACGGACACACAGACACACACTCGGGGGGTTTGCCCCCACGACTCTCCTTCCCAGTCCCGTGCCGGTGGGAGCAATGGAGCGACTGGGGCTACACGCGGGGCCGAGGGGTCCCGGCGGGACGGGCTGATCTGCCGGCAACTTGCAGCAGAGGCTCTTTGCTCTGCAGAATTTGGGGTAGAATAGGTAGTTTTCAGTCACTTTTCTTGACTGCCCTGAGAGTGCTTTAGAGTACACAGCGTAAGAGGAAAGCAAGGCGGGGAGACAATGACTTGAGCTGGAGGGGAGAGCGATGGCTCCCTCTGAAATCCCTCCCAAAGCCCCCAGCTCCCGGTCTCTGCCCGCACGGGGTGTCTGCGGGTGAAGCGGATAAATGAGCAGACCCACGAGAGCGAAGACATCGTGCGCAGCCTGACAAAAACTGGGCAAAAAATAGGGGAAAAAGGGCCGGCGGAGGGTCGGGAGGCGCAGGCGAGGAATTGGGCTGCGGGGCAGGGGACAGCGGGGCTGGTGGGATGGATGTCGGGCCCGAGGGACAGCACGGGGGCTCTGGGATGAGGAGGCCGACACAACAGCACGTTTGCAGAAGTCGGCAGAGGAAGGCTGGCGTTTGGAGACTGCAGAAAGGGAAGAGGAATTGGGCTTTTGGCAAGGCCCAGGTGTACTGGGCAAGGAGATCAAATCCAGTGTCCAAATTAACAGGAATAAGGGCAAAGAGGCAACTCCCGTGTTCTTGCCACATTGACTTAAAGTAGCTGGTGAGCTGGAGGAATAATGAATCAATCCAGCAGTGAACCCCCCTGCCCAAATCTCCTCTTAAAAAAAGAAAGCCAAGAGGGCGTTGAGCTGAGCACAAAACCCCTCCTGAAAGCAGGAACTTTTGATGTCTGCCTTTTTCCTGATGCTTTTGTAACTTGCCAACCTGAGCAAACTCCTCTAAGAAAAGCGGAAGGCTGGGCACCCGGGGTGTGCGACCAGGGGGATTGACGACGGGACTAGTTGAAGATGTCCCCGCTCATGACCTTTAAAGGTGTCTTCCAACCCAAACTATTCTATGATTCTACGGTTCCATGACTCCATGACTTCTCCCGTTACAGGGACATGGTGGCCGATGAGTCCCGTCCAAGGCAGGGCCACCCCGGCCATCGCAGGTACCAGCTCTCTGGTGGAGAAATGGGAAAAGCCTTGGAAGCACACGATCTGCCCTTGGATGAGGAGGGACGAATTAGACACGGTTGGCTAAAGGGAGTTGGGTCTTGGCCTGGTGCGGAGCGATTTTCACACACATTGTGAGATGCCAATGGAAGTCCTGGTGGAGTGTAAAGTCATTAAATGAGACGAAATTAAACAGTTTAGTTATTTCTGCTTCATCATATTTGTGCAGTATGGCAGGCAGAATGAATTAATACTAATGATCAAATTTAGTAATACTAATTAAACTATCTCAATTTAATTAATACTAACAGAGAAAACAGACAAAATTACTAATGTAAACCTTGAACTTAAAATCAAAGGGTGCCTCTTTGCTTTTATGAGTCACTGAATGTGAGGCTTTTCCCTGAAAACAGACTGCACAGAAGTGGCTCTTTGTACTCAGTAAGTAAGCTGCTCTATTGTATGAAGAATTACAGCTCCCTCCTTGTCTTTTTTTTTTCCTCCCCCCCTATATGTTACTACTTTGACTCCTCATATTCCTAAAAAGACTCCAGGAGAAGAATCTGAACCCTGTTTGGACTCAGGCAATACCAACAGGACTGACAAAGCAGCTACGATTATTGGGACAAATTCTGCCCTTGTTACTGCTCTTAGGAATACAACATTCCTTGCTGGGAATGAACCAGACGGAACATAACCTGGTGTATACTTCCAGATTTAACCTACGAGACCAGCAAACTGGGAAAACCCCCAAACTAAGCCCGTCTCTATGTCAAGGAAGATTTCTTTGGAGTCACTGAGAGATAATACCTGTAGCCACAAAAGAAAAACTCTAGAGGTAGATGATGACTGCACTACAAGTCCGCGCCATAACGAAAACTTGGATTTTAACCTTTATTTGAAAAAGTCTAGATTTATTCTCCTGTGCGTAGCGACAAGCAAAACACAAGCAGAATTCAACAAAAAGATTATTGTATTTATAAAACAAACTCCCGTCAATAACGAATCTTCCATTTCCTACTCTCATTGACTTCTGTGAACGTACAGTTGGGTCCAATACCATAGATTCACAGACACGATCTGTAACTCAAAAGACCAGAAGAAAGTGGTCCACAAAAAGACAGAAGAGCCAAACAAGGAACATTATGTGTAAAAATGTTCCTGCAAAATCTCAAATCTCATTGTTTAGCACACGTAAAGGCAAAAAAACCCAAACACACATGCAAATTTCGTATCTAGCTTTATCCCCCCGCTTTTTTTAAAAAAGATGCCTCTTCTGTTGTCATACTAAAAAAGATGTCGTTTTAGTGAAAGCGCAAGAGGATATCTAAACTTGTATAAAGCTGCTCCAAGCAATGCAGAAATTACCGTGCTCAGCCTCAAAGGGTGGCTGCATTTTATTGGCAGTGATTTTTGTTACTCATATCTCATAATTAAAATTACATTTCATTGTCTTCCGAAATACATTTAGCTGCATCTCTTAGTGTGTAATAACTAGAACTTGTATGGATGATGCAAGAGTTGGGTCATGGAAGTGAATATGCCTGAAAATATTATGATTATAGTGTCAGTACTGTCTTCAAATTGGATATTAATAACCAAAGTAACTAAAGGCTACATAGTTAAGCCCACAAGACGTGTTCACGGTTAGCCTCTTGATTCTTTAATATTAGGTTTGTTTTTTTTTTCTTTTTAAAAATATCCTGGGTTTGGCTTATACTTCTCCGGTTCTACCTCTGTTCAAGTGGAATATACTATAGAAACAAATGCCTAAACCAAGATGCCTTTCATTGTTCTGAACTAAAACCAGGTAAAGTTTGGAAGCTACCATTTGGCACACTGTTAGTAATCCTTACTAGGAACAGACAACCCTTGTTAAATTTAAAATATAAACAGGCTTTAACAAAATTACGATCATTTTGATGGTTTTCTTTCGAAGCCCAGATCTTTCCCCTGTAGGCTAGTTATATTTCTCCGGGACAGTCCCGCGCTAGGGGAGGTACATGAAATCAATGGCTTCTCATCTCTTGGCCCCTTCTTATGGAATTTAGTATTAATTTCAGAGCAAGACAGTCTATTTTGCAAGGTGTTCACCTCTGGAGCTTATTTATTCCTTGACCTCTGTGTTAAGGCCATAAAGCAGAGGTGATTTTTAGCACAGAGGTAGCTTAATGCCCATCCATTGGGAGGGATGTAGGGATCGTGGCCTTTCATTTTTGACCTTCATTGTAGATTGTGGCCCTAATCCTTTGATCGCAGAACTGTTAAAAAGTATATATGGCAGTTGGCAAAAAATCTTAATGTTCCAGTAAATGCAAAAGCCATAAATTCAGCTGCTGACCTTTTCCATCCAGGTCACATGTGACACGGACTGGAGTTTGTCAGGCTGTGTGGAATTTATGGAGCTCGTATAGGTATCAGCTGCGAAAGCTGAACTTTCACGAAATGTCTTTCAAAGGCACTTCCAAAACCCTTGTAAAAAGTCAGTATGTCTTTTTTTTTTTTTAAGGGTATACATTCGACACGCACTTTAAAAGGTCTCATCACGCCATCTCTGCAAATCTTTAACACTTAGGCAACTTTGGCTCTTCAGTTATTACTCTTTACAAAATAGAGAAATCAGGCCGGGCATGTAATTATTGTGATTACCAAGTTCCAACAACCCCTTTCCGAGCCTATAGAACACGCTGAACCTCTGCGCGATCCTTTCTTTCTCGTGTATGTCTCTCTGCCCCTCTCCGAAATCAATGGCATCGATGGCGTATTGTCAGTCAGGGAAATGCGATGTGATAGCACCCTAAAGCACTTGCAAAAGAAGGGAAGGAATACAAAACCTACTGGGGTCCAGGCCGTGAGAGCGAGATCAATGTTTTCAATAATACGTTTGCCGCCATGTAGCACCCTAACTGTCGCAATTAATAATGTAGAAGGAGCTGATTAACTTAAGTAAAGTGCTCTCCACTGTGTAAACACATAAAGATCTATAGGGCAAAAGAGGAAAGAACGAACAAAACGTCATTTTTATATTTTATGTGGACACATTCTTGCTTTCTATTCTGCTCTTGTAACAATTACTGTACTAGCCACTCTGACAGAGTCAATAAATCGATCTGGGACCCGATGCCGCAGCGAGGCAGACTAATCCAATACAGCATTATCTGCGATGGAGGCCGGGGGCGGGCGTGGGGTGGCCGGGAAATCGGCCAAGTCAAGTAAAAGCAGTGAGAGGCACATAACTATAATCTTGCCTTATACTTGTTTGTTTGATTTGTGTGTGTGTCCGTATGCATGCGTGCATCTCACAAACATGCAGCTCTGCAGCAGGACTCTGCCCATGCTGCATCGCCAAGGTCCTCACAACACTCCAGTTGGTCACAGGACCCTGGCTTTCAGAGAGGATCTGCACTCGCTCTGATTTCATAGAATCACAGGATGGTTTGTGTCGAAGGGCCCTCTCCAGCTCCCCCAGTGCCCCCCCTGCCATGAGCAGGGACATCTGCACCAGCTCAGGTTGCTCAGAGCCCCGTCCAGCCTGGCCTGGGATGTCTCCAGGGATGGTTCAGCCACCACCTCTCTGGCCAACCTGGGCCAGGCTCTCACCACCCTCCGTGCAAAAAATTAATCACGTCGGCAGCACGGCCGATGAATTTCAAGAGCTGATGACTCTCCCCCACCATGCCAAAGTCAGTACCTGCTCTCCCTTTTCAACTGCACCCACCACAACAGCAGCAAAAGCTGCTGCTTGCCCGCTGAAAAACAAACCTGGGAGACCGCTTCTGTGTCCTCTGTACCTGTGAACCCAGGAACTGTCATGTTTTGTCAGATTAAATGGTCACTTGGGTCTGGTATTACCTCTCTGACAGCGGCTGCGCTCCTCTTGGGAGGAAGATGCAAAAACCCCTCCAAAGGAGACGGACCAGAACGGTTTGGCCTGAGGGGAAGCTTCTTCCCAGCCCCATGCAGTAAGTGGTAGGCCTTGTAAATCCATGTTAGCGGGGAACATGAGATTGAAAAAATAAAAAGAAAAGAAAGTTTCCTGCTGAATGGAAAAAAGAAAACTGTTTTTTTGGCAGAAGTTCTTCAAGAAGGAGAACATAGGCCATTGTTATTATGAAGACTTTTCAATGAAAACGCAGAAAATCATTGCCTTTTAGAGTAATTGTTTAGCTAAAGAAAGGTTACACAGCTTGTAGAGAATTTAGGAAGAAATTAAATCTCTCCAGCTCATTCATCATATTTCTGCATTTGCCAACTCTTCCCACCAGGCCCACACTTACTTCTTCTCTCTCTTCTCCCCTACTGTGGAACATAAGTAATGGCCATAAAACCCACAGAAAGGGTGCCTTACACACAGGCTTCCTGTTTATTGTAAGGAGGGGGGAAAAAATGCAGTAAGTTTAATTGCTTAGTTTGGGAAATTCATCTATGTCCCCTGTAAATAATTGTATGCTGTATCTATTGGAAATAGGATGCTTAGTGTTAGTTTCCAAAAAAGAGTCTGAACTGCTCACCGGAGCCTGGAAGCAGGAAGAAAAAGCAGAGGAAAAAGGCTCCCCCGTGCTGAGGACTAACCCAGGCGTTTCTGGACTAATTTGGCTCCAACCTGCTTTGAAGATAAGGCCACATGATGGTACTGGGATGTTTTCTATGAATCTTTACCTTTACAGTGCAATGCGGGCTTTCTTCTGGAGGTACACTGTTCTCCGCTGCTTTTTAAGAACTGATCTGAGAGCGGAATTTCATACCACCCCCTGCACAAAAGCTCAATTAAATGGGCTTTGTGCACCGAGCTGAACAGTGAAGGGGATGGGAGTTGGGGAGTGACTCTGATTCCTGGTCACCTTTGTATCTTCTCTCTATAGAGCACGTCTGGAGTGTCATTAGTGACTGCGATCAGAGCAGCACGTTCACACTCGCGCTGCACAGGGGCTCTTTGCTCCCATCATGGTGGAACCATCTCAATTTTGGCTCGGTGAAGGATTCAGCCAACGCTTCCTCGACTAATTTCAACGGAAGAAAAAAGCGAGTTCAATACGGCCGAACACAAAGCAAAGGCAGGAGCCGAAATCTTTCAACCTCCCAGGGTCTGAGAGCTGCTGATAGACACTGACACCGCATTTTCTATGCACCTTCTCTCTGGACTTAGATGACGTTTTTAGAGCAATCTCCAGGCCACCCTCAAGATCAGGCCAGTAAAGTTGCTTCCTGGGTGGAAGATGAAAGACAGCACCAACATTCAGGTCACGATCAGTAGTTCGGTGCCACTGCTTCTACAGCAAAACCCTTTTTGCTCAGGAATCAAAGCTCTCAGTGGTCGTAACAGGGGCTCAAGCCCACAAGAGCCCACCGGCACCCTTCAGCCCAGGCAATTAGTATAAATTAAGTGATTACACATACAGTATTCTTTTGTCACACACTCAACTGTTCATTATAATGGTTCTGCTTCTCAGCACTGTTTCAGGTCTCTCATTTCTTACATGTATTGCAAATCTCTAGTAGGAAAGTGATCCACGAGGGCATAGGGCCCACATAGGCTCAGGAGCAATCTAAAATTCAGACGGCACTTTGGGCGCCGTGTAACTCTGCCCTCGCTTGCCATTGCTGATATGGGAAAGTCCACAGATCTTTTGCTGGATTTGGAATGAGAGTGACCCCTCGAACTTCAGCAGCTCTAGAAAGCAGCAGTCCTACACCCCCAAACGGTGTTTTTATATCTAGTCTCTGCAGATTTCTGTTCTTTACCCAGGAGAGATGTTATTCCTGCATTTAAATGAACCTGACAGTACATTTGCTGGTACGGGCCAAGAGGAGGAAAGGGGCAGTCAAGTATCTGCTTAAAAGTGCTCGGCAGCTTAAGTTTCTTCCAAAGCCACGCACGCTGGCCTAGGGAGGTTACGTTATGGAATATGGCGTTCTCAGGGGGCTGAACTGATTTGAACAAACGCCTCCAAATTACTGTTCTTCATCTTCATTCGCGCTCAAACACAAGCGGTGCATTCAGCCTTGAGGAGCAGTATTCTTACCGCGGGGAGGAACAGTCGCCTAAGCAACAAGTAGCGCTGACCTGGCTTATAAATAGTTCTGCTCAGAACCCCCAAAATAAAAGGCCTGATCTTGTTCCTGCAGCCTCTCATGTTCTCTGCACGTCCACGGCCACGTCGGAGCCTCACGCACCCCTTACGCTATTTTATTTTTTTTTTTTTTTTTCTGAACACGAACCGCTCCGTGAAGTGACGCGGCGGCTCAGCTGTTTGCACGGGGCAGCAATACCACGAAATCCTGACCTTCCCCTGCCTGCCCGAGGGCCGACAGGTGCCGGAGCAGAGCGGAGATGGGAGGGAGAGAGGAGGGTGCAGAGGCAGCTCGCGGTGCTCCTTGACAAAGCTCACGGCCACGAGCTGTGCAGCTCGGCCTCCCTTTCTGCCGGTGCAAAGGGCAGAGCTGCAGTGAGAAGCAAGGATGGAAAATCCCCCGTGAAGCGAGGCACACGTTTTACATGTCGAAAGAAAAATGTGTGCACTGGTTTCTTTCTTCCATAGGGTGGCAATGGAACCTGGGCACAAAACAGCTCCGCGGTTTCAGCTGCAGGAGCGATAGCTCTGGAGGAGCTGCGTTAGCTTCCTATTCGCGGTGCTGACTTTGATCTATGGATCCTATATGCTTTTGGGCCTTGCTCCCTGCCAAGCTGCTCCCTGCCTCCCCCGTGCCCGCGCCGCGGCGAGGGGCATCGCCTGCACCGCATCCCTCCCAATTCAGTGTCCGGGCAGCAGCGACTGCCTGTTATCACAGAAGCACCATCGGCTCTGGAATTTGCCTCCCTCCCTCGTCTGACAGAGCTCCCATCTGCTAACCTACAGGACACAGCATAAAGCTCGGTTTTTTTCTTTTTTTTTTTCCTCTTCTCGTGCCCTTTGTTTTAAAGTGCCGCCAGTGAAAAATTGCAGGTTGCAGTTTGTTTCCTAAAAGGATTGTGGGGAAGTAGAACAGTCTTTCCCTCGTCTCTCAAAAAGCAAGCAATTGTACAATTAGGTTTGTGTATGCACCTGAGGCATAAGGTGTTTTTTTAAAGATAAATAAAAGCCTGAAAGAAGAAGCTACAAAGACACCACTGCCTATTTCAGGAAAGGCAGAGAACAGGAGCAGGTCTAAAGAAGTTAGCAATTGCCTTACACTATAAACATAGTGTCCCATTTGCTAAACTTCAGTAATTTCTCCCCTTAACTTACTACAGGGCAGCGTTACTCTTTTACAGATGGGTTTCACAAGCATGTGTTTTGGTACTTTTGCTTCCTAGATAAGCTTCTCTGACTTTTTTTGGGGGGGTTTCTCGTACTTTCTCGAGGTGTGCTAGGTAGTTCTGGGCCTTTTGTTTCAATTGTTTTGTGTTATAAGGGATGAGCTCTACGCAGAGCGCTGGTGTAGCTGGACGGCCCCACCAGAGAAAGTGCGAAAAGACAAGACCTTGGCTCACTATCTGTGATCCGACCGGAGCTTTGGGATCCTGCAGGCGCAGAAGCAGGAAAGGCTTTTGTTCTTCTAGAAAAGTAGTTTTACCTTTTCCTACAGAAAGCGAAGGGAATTTTTTTTGCACTTAACTAAGTTTTAGAAACTAACTGAGATGGATCTGATAGAAAGCACGTTTACATTAGAGAGGGATTTTTCCTGAAACAGCCGGTCAGGAAGGTGCACGATACACTTTCTTCAGCGGAGGAGAAAGCCATTTAGTTTCTCACAAGGGGTAAAGCAGTTGCTCCTCCTGCAGTGGGAGGCAGTTTCTGCCTCTGCATCCTCACAATTTCTCTGTGTGAGGCTCAGGGGCCGCTGGCAGGTAGGAGTGATGAGACGGAGCAGGCACGAGCTGCTCCGAGCTGTTTTTAGCATCCCAAGTACAATTTCCAGGAAGATGTAGGGTAAGTAGGTGGCAAACAGGACTCAGCCTAGTAAACAACATTTAGTGTGAAGTGAAGCTGGAGCACACTGAATACTTACAGTCCCTAAAGGAATTTTGTACTATAGAGCAAAACGAGGGCACAAGAGATCAGCAAACACCGCTGAGAGCAGCCGGTGACAACGCAAACTCTGGTCACAAAGAGCAGGTTGCCAATTTACTGTTACCGGTTGCACGTACTCTGAGCGCATATCCTGTGTTTCACAATTACTTTTATCGTCTGGTTAGGAAAAAAAAAAAAAAAGCAACCAAAAAACCCACCCCAAACCTCAGAGCTCTCTATTCTTTATTAGTGTTGTTGCTACTGATAGGCTAGTCCCTAATTAATGTGATGGTACTTTCCCATTCCTCTGCCACTCTCCTTATTACGAGTCCTTGGCGATACGAGAGACGTATCTATTACTTAGTCATGAGGTAACTAGACCAGCTTGCTTTTGAAACTAAAGACTGTGTACCCCAGGCATACTGTATTTCTGATTTGCATATGGAAAAGGCAGTTAAAAAGCTGATGCCCCCATATTGCTTGCGAGTCAAGTAGCAAAAGTAAATGATTTATCAAGCAAAGGTTACAACACCTGTGCCTTTTTGTCAACATATACAGAGGATGCCAAGTCAAGTGTTTCTTCTAATAGCTCAAACAGAAATTTAGATTCAAATAACCCCCCAGATAGGACAATTATGCGGTGAGCCACCGGAGTGGCAGAGTGATGGATGGGGCAAGCAGAGGCAGCGTATGAAAAAACAAACCCACTGAAAAGTTTTGAAGCCGCTAAAACCAGACAAAGCCAACAGCGCTTTGGGGGCTTTTGTTACTGAATCAGAACTACTGGCTTACATCAGTTTATTCCCTCGTCTCCTCTGTCATGGAGTTGTCGTCCTGACACAACCTTTGTCGACACAAGAAGATGGCCTTTTTTCTAAATAAAATATTATACAAATATTATAAAATTCCTTTCGGGGATTATATTTGAAGAAATGTGACATAAATCAGAACATGACGCTAATGGAAACGTCTACTGCTAATTTTTATAATGGCCATTAAGAAAGGCATGTACTGGTTTTGGTTGTTTAAAAACAGCCTGGGACAGAATGATCCTTGCTCAAACCCAACCATGCTATTGTACATTTGTCTGCAATTTTATTCCAATGTTCTGTGAAAGCCTCTGAATGCCCATGTATGGGAAATGTGACTTCTGCTGAATGGCACTGTCACACCCCTGTGCACGGACTGACTTTCGCAGCATTTTAAGACGAATAACGATGACGGGTAACTAGGGCCAGCAATCGGAAGAGAAAATCAGAGCCACCAAAAAGCTGACCATAATGTTTTCTTACAGCTTGTAGCCGAAGAGTGATTTTAAAAAACCCAGATGTTCAGATAGAGTCCTGATCTTCATTTGGTTGTTCCAGCAGTGAGGGTTGCTTAGGCCTTAGATTTAAGCTTGACTTTCAGAAGCTCTGACTGTTCGCTGCTTCCTCTAGCCTGAGGGAGCTGTGTGGCCTGGCAGTTAGTGCTCCTCAGGACCCAGATCTTAGGCTGACCCTGACTGTACTATAAAAATCCTGATGGAAAGCAGCCACTCCAGCTGCTTCCAGTAACACGGTCCTATGTATTTTTATATTTTCATTTTGAAAATACCATAAGTGATCGTCCTATACGCTAATGCCCTGCAAAAAGAGCACAAAAGCATGTCTTTGTTTAGAGGAACGCTAAGCAGATCCCAAATCATTGCAGTTAGCATTTTTACCTCACTTCTCTGATTTAAAACACAGTCAACTTCAGAGTTGTTTCATGAATAAGTAGTGAGTTCTGCTGATAAATTATATATTTAGTATCAAGTGGGTTGTGGTGGTGCAATGATGTATAGAAGCACGGAGATGCAGCTGGAGTCAGAGACTGGAAGTCAGTCTCCTTACCCACTGCAGCATGCTTGACTTTAATTGAAAGCTGTGCTTGAGTATTGTTTTTCACTGTACAGCATTGTTATTCACTATACTGCATTACACAGCAGCACTTAAAGTAAGGCTGGAGCACTTTAAAATGATTTAAGTCATAAATAAGGAGGATAAAAGTTTACAGTCAACAAACTTAGCTGGGAAACCTAGGCTGCAGGATGCAAAGAAGTTTAAAATATTTTGGAGACTTAACACTGTTGTGGCTTACTACATAATCAATTCACCAACTAGCAGTTTTTCAAGTCTTCTGGAAAAGGTAAGTAGCATTCTCCAAAGGGTTTCAGGTTTCCTGAGCTACGAAGGAAAAGGCCAAATGCTTAAGGACTTTAACAGTATACCTTAACATTCCTGCTGCCCGATTTCACTGTATTTCTGTGTATTCCAGTTGTTTCCGAAACGACTGGAGAAATACGATTTAAACGTGAAGGCGCAGGAAAACTTGTCCCATACATTAACTGAAAAAAGAAAGAGGCCTGAAAAGTGGGGAGCGGGCTGCACTTTGTTCGGGCATGAAAAAAACCCCAGAACCCGATGGGTTAAAACCCCGCTCCGCACTGCCGGTGTACTTTCTGTGACCCTATTTCACGCAGAGAAGGCTTGAGATTCAATGTAGCTTCACCTGTGCTGTCCATAGAGCTATAAACTAAAGCCCCGAACAAATTGTACGCAAAGAACAGATAGCAAGAAAATGCACTGTGTTCACAGGCAGCTGGTTGCAGGCCTGTAAACTGCAAATCTTTGGTAATGAGTGACCTGTGTTTCATTGACAGCGTAGGTGCCGAAGCCATCGCAACGAGGACTCCGTCTTCGTGCATATACTGCACTGTGGCACGTGACAGCCATTAATCTGGGCACTAATTATTCGGATGCATACATAAACGATTTGAACGCACTCACAAGAGCTAAGACTAGCCCTCCCCAGTTTGCTAGTTATTTGAATTATTACTTTTTAGTCATCACAACCAGCTCAAAACAAAAGTACAAATATTTCTTGCTGTTGACCTTTAAAAGAATTGTAACATAGTCAAGCAATCACTGAAAACTATAAACTGCAGTTGTCCTAAAGCACTAGTTCTGCTCACTTTTTTATACCTTCTCCCCCATGATAACGTGATATTAAGCACAGACTTAATTTTTTCAACATCTGGCTCAAATTAGCTGCTAACAAAACTGCCAACAACTATTTTCTTAATCGACCCTGGGAATTTGATACAGCTTGGAAAAAGCACATTTAAACCTCGTCCTTCTCCTAAAGAAACACAAATGTTTACTTGAGCTTCTGATTTGACCATAGCAGGACTACGAAGCCAGTTAACCCAACTTTATAGGCCTGCCTCAACTGGACTGTTTTCTCTTTGTGTAAGGAAACAGATGTGCTCGCAATTAGAAAATCTCCTGCTCGCTCAGAGCCCACCACGCAAACGGCCAACCGGGAATTCGAGGCTATTTTTTTCTTGCGTGGAAGTCATGGGAGCAGTCTCCCGTTGCGTTTGGTGGGGGACTGAGGTGCAGGGTTACCTGAGGGGTCTCTCTGAGCTCCTTTTGCACATGCAATGAGAAAACCCAGTCCTCGAGGAGAAAAAAAAAAACCCTCTGCGCTGGAAGCCAATATCTTAGAAAGCAAGAGAGATCTTTCCAGTCACGAAAGCAGTGTTATTACTAGATGAGCACCACCCCCCCCAAAAAAAAAAAAACCAAACCAAAAACCAAACCAAAAAACCCAAACAAAACAACAAACCAACAACAGACAAACAAACTGCAAGTGACATTTCACTGTAGTTACTGAGACCACGTGGGGGAGGTGACAGCGGCAATGCAGCTGGCTCCGCGGGGACACGTTAGAGGACACGGAGGAAGAAGAGGCTGCAGGCATACAGAGAAGTCGAAAGCGGCCCACCTGAGTCTGTTGAGGAATATTTACAAAGCTTGGATCCCGTGGTCCAACACTGACGAATCGATTTGCGGGGGAGGTGCTGGGTGTCGAGTAGGCTGTGAAGGGAAGGGACACATGCGTTGAGGAAGCAGCACTAAGATCGCACACGAACAACACCAAAACACACCGTCTCAGAGCCACCTAAGCAGATGTTTTAACACAGAAATGTGCAAACGTTTTAGAGAGCGAGAGTTTGGTTTTAGACACCGGGAAGGTTTGGTCTGTGTGGTGGGGATATCAACACGGAGGGGACGGGGACGAGGGTGCTGGGGGAACCTGAGCCGGTCCCCATCCCCGGGGAGAAACCCCACCGGCCTTTCCGTGCTGGGACAGCACAGGAAACTGCTGCAGGTCCTGGTGTTGCCTGTTTTCACTCAAATATCTTATATCTCTGGTTTTAACGGAGCTGTGAATTTACTAAAGAGCTTATTAACGGAAACGGACCCTTATTTCATGCTAATCCAGCATCCTCTCTCGATAAAGAAGTTTTGGTTTTCATACTGCTGTGGTCTGCACTCTCTAAAATGTTCACTTGATGTGGCTGACAAACTAGGAAGATCCTTTCGGTAAAAAATTAATGGGTTGCGGTTTCGCTGGGGTGGTAAGTGCAATCAGTCTGAAGGCTGAAGCTGCCTTTAAAAACTGGAATGGCTCCCATAAATGTAAAGCTATTAAATGCAATGCAAGCCAAGAACCCAGATTACTTCCAAACTTGAAGTACTTTAATGATTTTATTGTTGCATTATATTCTCCACTGCAACTGTCCACAATGCCACGCACTTCCACATCCAAAAGCTTTCAATGCATTTTTAGTTTTCCTCTCTTTTGAAAATCCCCCATGCAATCTTCTCCCTTGTTCAGTTTTTTGCATGTTCAGATCTAAATTCAAATAACCTAAATAGACGCCTTAATTCTGTCTATTTTAAATATATTTATGGGAATGCATTCTGCCGAATAAAATCCCCAGACTATCTAACTACCCAATGAAGAGACCAAAAAAAAGTTAAAAGGAAAGTTACTTGCCAAATTCCAGTCAGGCTAAATATAACGTTCAGGCCTCGACGTTACAGAAAAATAAAGCGAGTCGGAGCAGACACTGAGTTGTGCGTGTAGATGGAAGCCTGTTGCCTTTCCGAAGGCAAAATATTGGGTGAAGAGGCATGACCCTGGAGGAGCCTTTGGTTTAAGACTGTACTGAATCAAACCAGCGCTCCATCGAATCCACCGTCCTCTCTCTTACGGGGGCCATAAGCAGCTTAGATGCGCAGGGAAGAGTCAAAACAGGTCACATATTTACTTTCTCATATTCTTTCCCGCCCTCTGATTATTTTCAGCGCAGGGACTGCCTGTATTTAACAGCCCACGAGGGTCCCTTGGACCCATGCGGATGTTCTGCATCCCGCGAAACCCTTTGGCGAGGAGTTCCCAAGTCTACAAGCCTGAGTCTCACAAACATCTCATGGTGCCTCCTATTTCTTGCAATCATACGAGACAGCTTCACTTTCTCAAAAAGCGTACCCTTGCAACCACCCCAGGAACCGCGTATCTTCATTTCTTCCTGATCTGAGGGGCGATAAGGCACTTCCAGCTTCTAAGAATGAAGGTGTCAGGTGAGCTTTTCTCTCCAAAAAAGGTAACATTTTGCTAGTTCTTGCAAATATCATGCAAGCAACACCTTTCCTTCCCAGAGTTTTAAAGGAATTTTTAAAGTGCGCTAATTCCATCTTTCGGAGTTGGTTTTGCAAATTGCAGTGCAGGTTGCATATCAGAGTACGAACGGGTACACTGGTTGTTATTCATACCTGCAAATCAAGGAAGAAATGAACTGAGTAGATTTGGTGAGATGTCTTCCTTGCCTTTTTACCGTGTTAATTTGCTTAATAATTCAAAGAGGCCACAAATTTGCAAAGGATGTATCTTTGTTGCTAGTGCCATGTATTAAGATTCTTCCGTACTGTTTCATAGTGATTTTATTTTTTTTTTAAAGTAACTGCTGAACCTTACGTTACGCAAAAATAAAAATTTCTTCTGCAGGGGAAAATTAGCTTAAAGCTCAAAAATCAAACATCTGTTGTTTGGTTCTTCTGGTCTACTTTTAAGGAAACAGAATGAGTGGAGAGGCCATTTAATCCCTCGGAGCAGGTAAGTTCCACTCAGAAGGGAAGGAACTCAAGATCTTGTTTACAGTTCCCTGTTGGCAGATACTTTTGCTGCGATATTTGGTAGAAAATCAAAGGGAAACCATCACAACGCTGTTTTAAATGGCTTCTCATTTCAAACAAAAATTCTGAAGCATTTGAAAACTGCACAATATGCACAAAGGTCCCCTCAAAGCTTGCTGGGTGAATTACTATGTACACCTTTCTTCCATAATGCTTCAAACTATGTTTAACTTGCTTTCTGAAAATAGTCAGATGTCGGCTTGGTATTTCCTTAAGGTCATACAACTACATTGCTAGAGCCAAGAAGTAAAGAGTCCTAAAACTCCATATAGCAGGGCTGGCTTTACACTGGCCTCTCCCAAGATGTCCCACTTCACTGTAAAATGTCACCGGGTATTTGTGGCTTGTAAAGGGCCATTTTGGCTCAGAATATTAAGTTGACACGGAATACACAATAGCAGTGACTCCTGTTACGGTGAAATTTGGTTCAGAAAAGGAGCAGTACCGAGTGGTGCTTAGATCATCAGCAACGAGGCTTCCGTAACAGCCGTATCTTACTGGCTTCGTATAAATCTTCTTCTTTGACGTGGGGGTGGGATTCCTGAAAGTCTTACCATTTCTGATCCCTATACTCTGAGATTAGGATGGGGCAAACTGCTCTGACTGGTTAAATCTGCGTCATGGTATATTATAGTATACACAGGCTAAGCCTATGGTGGGGTCTTCGAACTCCTTTTTAGGAAAATGAAAAGCCAAATCAGGGAAAGGAACAGAAGTCAGGTCTCTTAGGTGGATCTCCTCCTGATCTTTATCAGCTTTGCTCCAAGGGAATTGCATAGATCTCCACTAGTTTACAGTAGCTGAGAGCTGGCCCGTTGGGCTTGAATGGAAACTTCTTCCTGCCCAGCCCAGTCTTTCTGCTACTGGAATTCACTCAGGATTGTTTGCAACATCATAGCCCACAGCCAAGGAAACGAATGTGATGCCACAAATTTGCTATGATGCTTCACTTCAGGAACAAGCAAAACAGGAGCTGGCAGAGAAAGAACATTTGCTCACACAGACAGCTTTGATATTTGGCCAAAATGGCAAGAAATTGTATGAAAGACAAGACAAACAAACAGTTTTGGGAATGTCGTGTATTTTAAAGTTGCCTGCAGTAGGGGAATGCTAATTTAAAATATACTTCCCTGAAATAATTTCGACTAAGTATAGGAGTGTGTTGTTTATGAGACAGTTCTGGATTAAAAGCATAAACTTTCGGTTGGCAAAGATGATTTGGGTGAGCAATAACCTGATGTACCACTAGGTCTCTCTTCACAGAGCAAGAGGACGGGTACACGCGTGTGATACGAAGAGCTGTACTGGTTTGCAAAGGACTAGGAGTCAGTTTAGCCGTCGTGGAGTTGCAGCGAGAGAACTAACCGGAGGAACGCGGAGCAATACAGCAATTCCTACCGCGATGCGTTCTGCAGCTGAGTATCTGAGGGGGAACTGCAAATTCTAACAAATTAAATGACACAGTCATCACCCTCATTTTATGGATGGGGATAGGAGCGAGCAGAAAGCCGAAATGTCTTGCCCAGAGGGTGTTCAGTCAATGCACAGCAGAGAAAGGGAGAGAAATACAATCTGATTGTGAATCCAGTACTACAGCCACAAGATCATTCTTCTCGCCCTGACACAAATGCCGTTTAACACGAAAACTCCTTCGTGCAAGGGGACATTAACCAGTAACGATCTTGCCCAACACGGGAAAATAGCTAAGTCTCTCCCCATGTTCAGTTGTGAACCTTAGCAAATAACATTTAGTTTAAAAAAGCTCTTTAAAAATCATTGTGTACAGGATGGCAGGATCTTAGACACTGCACTGGAATGAAGGCCACAGATTCTAGCGCTCAGTTTCGGTTATGATAGTAATAAAGTCTGACTGGCACGTAGTGGAAGTGGTGTTTCCTTTGGGCAATGAGATATTAAACACAGAAACTGTCAAGTTCAAGCAAATATTATGTTGTGTTTATTATGGGTTACCAACCAAACAAAATCGAGGAGGCATCTGAGATAAGATAATTTTGGGGCCGCGTCTGAAATCGAGGATGTGTTCTATTGAAAAGGCTTTTTACAGAGGAAAAATGAACCCTCCCAAACCTCATGAATCCGATCTCTGCTGTGTCATGTCACTGAGGAGAACGCTGCCTTTCCAAAGGGATAGGATTGACAGCTAAAATTGTCAATGCCCAGGGCATGTCTGGCCACCCAGTAGCGGCAAATCCCCGGTGTGCATCTCCAGGGGCTCTTCCTTCCTTGGACAGCACTAATGTTCATGTTTTGGTTAATGTCACAGCTGGAGAGTTTCACTATTGCTCTGAGAATCGTTAACCACCTTGTTGTGATTTTTAGCTCTCGGTCCCAGGAGGCCGGGCCGTATTGAACAGCTGCTGCTGGCTCCCGCACCCCTCAGGAGGGCCATACTCCAATTTTTTGGTAGGGCTGGAACTGCGTTTTGTTTCTGCAGAGGGCTTTCTGCTAGACCAAAAAAGGGAAGGAGAATGGAGCAAATGCCAACCCCTTTCACTCCATTTCCTTGGGAGGGGGGCTTCATTCTCTTCCACATGGCCAAGGAAGGAGTCTGGCCAAAATCTAACATCGCTCCTGCCTTTGTTGCAGAAGGGACTTTCCAATATCCTCAAGCTCTGCGGGGCACTCAGCCATAACCCGCCGACACTCCCAGACCGGTGCACTCAAGTAGTTTGTAACCATGGAAAACACCTCTTTTTGTGTGTGTGTGTGTGTGTGTGTGTGTGTGGCTTTTATGAAACTCTGGTGAATCTGCACTTGCTATTTGAAGGCTAATATTTAGCCAAGGAAAAAATAAATACCGATGAAAAAGGAGGGCTGGTACTGATTGACATGCTAAATGGAGTCCAGTGGGCCCTTCTGGTAAACTCTCCCTGTGAGGTCAGGAACTTGGGTTTGTTTTACTCTTTATGTGGGCGGCCACTTCCACTGCCTTTGGTACGTGTGTAATATTTTTTTCTTAGAAAATGTTTCCTATAATCTACTTTTCTGTAAAATTTGTCCCTAAATTAAATTATATGCTTCTTTACAACTCCAGTCACTATTATTCAAAACCCTAACCAAAAGGAAGATGCATGCCTGACTATGTACAGAACTATATGTTTAGACATCAGCGTAGCTAATTAACAAACAGTAATTATTTTCCTAATCTTTTGTTTAAATACCATTAACTGGCTGCTCTTGAGAAACCCTCGATTCCCAATTATCGCGGCAGCTGTTGCTGAACGCTGAGCCCCAGTGACCAGCCCGAGCCGATGCTGATGGGTGCCGTTCTGCAAACTTCAGCAGACAAATGCCAGTTTTTTATGCCAGCTGAGAATCAGGCCAGACATGCGTTTAGCTTGTTTACATGATCGCAGTACGAGAAAAATTAAGTATTAAGATTACTGCTTAAAATGATGTTGGGAATTTTTTTCTTTTCGACACCACACGCTGCCAGTAAACTGAGTCACAACTGTAATGACAAATATACACTGACCTAGTTTCATTTTTCCCGGTTCTGAAGACAAGGAAATAGTAAGGCATTGCTGACTGTATTCAGTGATAACTATGACTAAACATGAACCTTTTAGATTCCACCACTGAATCTTATTGATAGGACTTAAAAGACGGTATCCCCCGTCAGAAAGTGTCGAAACTTCCTGATAGCACAAGTGTTGGTCTAAGGTCAGAAAGAAGAGGGAATGAATCAACTTCTGAGCTCAACAAAAATCTGCTGATCAGTTCGTGAAGTCCTGATTCTAGAAGATCATGTTCACAATCTTACCAGACTGTCTCATACTAAAACCTGTTTTAATTTCGAAGCGAGCCAGAGCATCTTGCTGAGTTTGCAGTTGCGCACTATTGCGTAGCAGAAGGCAATGCAAAACTCCGAGAACTACCAGGTTTTACAAGTGCCCCCTGGAACCTGTGCAGATCTCCTGAACAGAATATAAAGCTTTAAAAACACAGGCTTCACGTGGTCTGAATAGTGACTCTCTCTTCACACATCAAGCAATGGTTGCATATAGCATTTAAATAATAAGCTTGAAAAGCACACAAAGGGATCTGCTCTTTCGATTAGATTGATTTTTGTTTGTGGATGTTATTTGGACTCCCTTCACTGTGGAACAAGTCCCCTACAGTTGCCATTAAAGCACTGAAAGCTTCCCTTTTGTTTTTAAATGTCAGTTTGAGCATAGCTTCATTAAATCATTTCACAATTAACTCCCTGAACATCCAGACTTTTTTAAAGCATCAAACCCAGCTGAATCACATTTGTTTCCCAGCAGAGTGAGTCCAAAGTGGTATCCCCAAGTGTGTATCCAGGAATTTGTATATTTGACTTGTGGCTACACAAAATACATATGGGAGCCGTGTGGGTGGTGGGGAGAGGATTAAAGCTTTCTCCTTGGGCCTAAGAAATACCAGAGCTTCTTGCCCAAAACGCAAGGCTCGGGAAGCAAGGCACAAGGGAAAGACGTCTGGGTTAATGTAGGAAGACTTATTCCCAAAAGAACTATAAATGAATTGAGCTGGAAAGAGTTGTTAGTTTAGCCCAGTATGTATAAGCAGCATGTTTTCGATGAGGCTGTCTGACTTCCATGGAGTATCTATCCTCTAAAGCCTGACTTGAGATACCAGCTTGCCTCCTCGTGCCAGCAAACGAGATCCCAAAGGTCCGAGGTCTGTGTCACGGCTTAGCTACTGGCCTCGATTTCTCTCACACGTGCTCATTGTGAAATGCCAACAAAGCCGGAAATAAAACCATAACCTTTCGCTAACCCTTTTCTCGTTAATACAGCAGCAGCTCAGAATTTTGCCCATCGTATTCAGAGCGGAGAGCTCTCCTGCATCCCGAGAGCTCGTCCGGTCCTCATCTCTGAATAGCCGAGAGACGGCGACGGAGCACGTTTAGCCCTTGGTTCCCGCTGCGTCTATACTTACTTGGAGAAGTGGGAGAGGTGGCCCCTCCTTCTGTGGATGTAGTCGGAGGTTTTGTGTCTGGCACTGGCAGAGGCACAGGCCTGGCCATCGGTGGCGGAGGTGGTGGTGGCAACATTGGGGTAGGAAGGAATGGATTGTGCACCTTGCCTTGGCTGCTACCATTGGGCTGCCGAAAGAACAAGCAAACAGACAAAAATTATACTAAAAATCAGCTATTAGGAACCTCCGGTAATAAGAATCTAGTTGAAAGCTATGTGCAATACATTTACAATTACTTTAGAGGTGGCAAAGAAAGTGTTGTGTCAAATTCTCCATTGACTTCAAGGAACTCTGTCTCAAACCCCGTGAACCTTGTGAAACTGCAGAAATTCTCGCTTTTAAACATTTGTCCTGCCAGCAACTGGTCTGAACGGCCCTGGATTAAATCCTAATAGTCTTTACATTTCCTGCAGCCACTAACTCACGCTCAGTGAGAGCTGAAGCAGTATTTCTGACCCCTTAAATCCCCCACTTTTGTGCCTCTGTTATACCCTTAGGATATCAGTGCCTAGGAGTTGAGTGTAAATTTCTTAAAGATACTGCTCATTAAGAGAAAAAACAAGCATTTTTGGTGGTCTTAAAAGTCATGCTGATATCTTATTACAGGAAAGTGAATGAGTATATATTAAAGTAACTGCTCTCCCACATCCCTTTTGGGTTGGCAATAGTGTAGCTCACAGTTTAGTTGCCATTAGGATCACATGGAGAAACGACTGAACTTAGAACTGATTCATTTTACACATTAGGAAAAAATAAACCCCCTCCACTTAGTCTGGGATGCGGTCAGTCCCAGGCAGAACGGGCCCAGCTATACAAGTGTCGTCTTTCAAATAATCACCAGAAAAACCTGCCCATGAGCAAAAGCGTTTTCAAGTATCGCAAAAACGAGAAGTGCGCTTAAAAAAAAAGCGCCATCCCCTCCCCCCAATTTATCAAGTGTACATTTTAAATGTAATACAGCCTGGACACTTGAAAACCATACGGAGAGATGCCAAATACCATTATGAAGAGAAAGCAGGACAGCCTGTGAATCAGGTGTTCCATTTTAGTGACAAAAATGATGAGATCACTTTCGACAGCACTCTGCAAATTGATCTCACTGCCGTTCTCCTGGCACTGAGCATTGGCTTTTCCATTGATGATAAAAGCTCAGCTTTAAACACAGATCCATATTCTAAGTACCGCTAAAGAAAATAATATTTTAATTCCTGTTAGGGTTTCCATTAGCCTGAATGACTGGGGACAAAATACTCACATTGGCAAACGCTTGGGACCTTATTTTCATTTCGCCTCCTTTGGCACTGACAAAAAGCCTTAAAGTTGTGTAGGTGCAAATCACACTTGTGCTGGAGCAAAAACGGTTCAGTGCATAAATAAGACTCAAATTCATCTGCATTTAACTTAACAGCACCGCCACTGAACTTCAAAGACTGCAGTTCCTACTGTTCGCGGTACGAAGCAATCCTTCAGGGATATTTATTTTTTCCAACACTCAGTACCTTTAATAAACTAATATATTAGTGACATCCCTCAAACACTATCTTGTCTCACAATTAGGTCCCTTTCCTGCCAAGAAGACCCCTGCTGTATGTTCATTGTGAGTGTGCTAACAGTTCATAATGTTGAATGGTTTGGGATAAATTAAGCAAATGAATACTCAAGGAAAAAGAAAAGCACTATATTGATTTGTTGTCTAGACATAAATGTATCTGCTGACATATTGCGGACATTATTCAAAGCCAGCACCGGCTGGAATAAGTAGAGTCAGTTTTTCTGCTAGGGAAAGGAAAGCACCGAGAACAATATAGCTTATTAAATAAGTGCAATAAATTAGATGCTAATAATTAAACTAATTCTCATTAACACTTTCAATCGTATGTACGTCAGGAGAGAAACAGTAGTTTTGCCAGTTATTACTTCATTGGCTGGAAAAAGTTACATGCATTACATTTCATGAAATATTCAGAGCATTATTTTAGATTTGATTTACATAAAATTTATAAATTCTATATTTGACCTGAATGCTATTTCAATAATAGCAAGATGATTCACTTTATTTGATTAAAAAAAAAATGAAAATGGTTGTCTGAAGCTTTGGAACTCTGCTTAATTTTTCATAGAGATAAGGGTAAAAGATAACTGCTTACAGAAATAACAAACCATAATAAACTGTACTTTTAACATCTTGAGTTCAAGTACTGGTCAACTTGATCTAAAGTGCTATAAGGCAGTATTTTTTTTTTTTTAATGAACTTAGCTGATCTGAAACATCTGTTTCTCACCCTCCCTTTTCCTGCTCCTTCCCCCCCACTCTCCCCTGAACTTCAGAAATACTTAATAAAAATTATTCTGCCTTCATATTTTGTTAACCCTCGTTCCAGTAGGGTTACAACGCACGCAGCAAAGTCATTTGTGGAGGGACCCAAAAGGTCACTGCATCACCAGCTTCTCTGACAGTTTAACTTAATTTTACCACAATGTGGTCGAGTGGTTTTTTTGGGGGGGTTTTTTGTCGTTCCTTTAAAAAAATAATTCTGCAGTAGCAGCACTTTTTTTTCTCTTTCAACCACTACTCAAGGTGTGTTCCTGTGCGCAACATGCTGTTAAAAGAATCCCAGAATCCCATGGTTAATTTTACATAGGACAAAACACTTCTGAAGAAATAAAAACGGCTTCCTTACATTTAGGAACCCCACCTGTCCAGCCTGCTGACCAGCGTCGGGGCAGACAAGTTGGACAAACTCTTTCAGAGTCTCCTGAGGATGATAGCGGATTGCTGGGTGTGAGAAGTATGGCCCAGGCTGTTGAATAATGGGTGATGTTGGAAAATGAAGAGTCGATGGTGTTGCATGTGGACTTGCTATAGGAAAGAAAACAAAGAAGTTATAGAGAGTTTTGCCTTCGGAAAATAAAACAGTTTCAATCTACCGTATCTTTAGTCTTTTTTTTTTTTTTTTTTTTAATGTACAATATTCTTCATACATCTGATCTTCACAATTAATATATTAGACCACATTTTGTCCTACACTCACTTCATCTAGATCCCGAAAACAAATGGAGCCAGACACTTTAAAGGGTTTTCTGTGTTTTCACTGGACACGTAGAAAGGAATGGGCAGTCCTTTGTGAAAGTGAAAACTATTCATCACCTTAAGAGCAGTCCTCGTCAATCAGGCAATCAAAAAATGTATTTGGGAGATTAGGGTTGATTTAATTGACATTTCATATAACTTGGATTTGCACATATGAATCCATTTTACATTGTACTATAAATGGTAGATAATTTAAAGATGGTCTAACACTTCCTGTTGTTGGGGTTTTTTTCCACCTCAGTTTAGGAACATTTATTTTAAGTAACGTCTTTTCATCTAATGAACGTGCACGAAGTGGCGAGATCGTTTTGAAAATTACATTTACATTTCTCCTCAATAACGTTTGGCTCAAATCTTCAGCAAGCCCCCAGCTTGCGCTCAGGGATGAAGTTTAATTTGGTGAATTTATGGGCCAACAAGCCAGCTGGAAAATGTACTACAGTGAAGATGTAAAGGTGTAATGTACACGAGCCCATTGGCAATGACAGATTTTACCCTCAGCTGATTTCAGCAGAACTACAAGTGCAGCTGAAGAGCCTTATGTTCTCCTACGATATGTGACACCTTTGCCCGGTTCCTTCAAGACAAATTGGGTTGGACCCCTGTTAGCTAACAGGGCTTTCCACTCTTTGTTGTCACCATGAGGTAGCAACTCTTGCCACTCGCAGTGCTACGAATTCTCCCTTTCCCCTCTAAAATGAGAATCCACTCTTCCCTTAGGATGGCCAATTAATCTGGTTGTGCACAATCTGTAGATCAGAGTTGATTTGTCCCCAGACAGTCCCCATTACATCCCTGTCTCTCCCTTGGCGTGTTATCCTAGTCATCCTTCAAGGGTGGCCATGTGCGTGTCCTGCGCTTGTACACCACACATAACCCATTAGATAAAGGCTACGCAAGGGAGGTAACGTCCTACAGAAACTCTAGTGTTGGCTTTGAAGTAAGTTAAATAGACAAGAGGGCAAAGAAAGCCTTTGGCACTTTTCAAAAAATTGGAGAGATGCAGGAAAGTTAACTAAAATACAAATGAGCAAACACTCATTTTATGACAAATGTTACGAAAAACTCTCAGTTAAATAAAAGCTAAAATCTGCTGCTTAGCCTTGTTCCTCGCCAGTTTAATAATATGACACGTTATTAATAATTTTTTTCTTACGCATTATTAAACCATGAGCAAACTCAGAGCCTGAGGATGTGGATAAAACATGTACTCAGAGATAGCAGCAAGGAAACCTCCTGCATTATCCTACAAACATTCACCAAGGCTTGGCTGGGCTGCACTTCTAGGGACTTCTTTCTCCACAACTGGACAGGAATGATCCTTTTGACACCACCACCAAAAAGAGCTGCACTCGTGCCTGGGGTGCTGATATGGGATGAACATGAAGGTCTCATCCTTGCCATGGAAAGCTCCCTCGTATCCTTGTAAACCCCACGACTCTTCCCAGTCTGTTCCCCTTAATACTGTTTAAAATACAGAAAACGCATATGAAATGTGTGGTACTAAATAGGAAAAACCACTGAGAGAAAGTAGGGAGATGAGGAACCGGAGGGGCACACGCGGCCTCCAGCCACGTCTCATCAAAGCAGACGCACATCCCGAGAAACTCTTCCGAAACCGCCGGCTGTACCTATCTCACAACAGCTCCATATTGCGGTGTGTGGGCTGGACTGGAAACCAGTGTCTTCCCACAGCCGTGCCAGCTCTGCAATGGGAAGAGGAAACAAGCAGCAGCAAATCCCACACTCCTTGTTATGGAAATGTCGACAGTTACTCCGTGGCCAAGGCAGACACCTGCGTGCCCAGCCCGTCCAACCTGTCTGCACATCTGGGCTTATCTCTTGATTTTTACAAAATCTAGTTAATTATTTCTTATTTACTTCTAAGACAAATAGTTTTGTTCTGAGTTTGCATCTTAAATTAGAGTATAGTTGAAAACTCTGCAGATAAAGAACCCGAATCCTCAAAGGAAGACATGAAGGCTGTTTGCGTGTCCCTGAACTGCTGGGAGAGGCCCTAACTTTGAAGTGGGTTATTAGAGATAATGTGGGATTCACCTGCATAAATGCGGCCGTCTACCATGGAGCTAATTACCTTTGAAACAACGGAGAACTCGGCAGAACGAATGGTGTCTGAGGAGCCGTTCGTCTCATCCAAAACCAGACCTTTGAGGAGACTTCACTGACCACGCCAACTGGGTCACTAGTGGATGCGAGGAGCCCACTGGTCCCAGCTCCGAGGTCGATCCCTCCAGTCTACACACACACCTCCAGCGAGGCGAATTCCACCCAAAGTGTCCACCTCTGATCTCACTGACACCAGCCAGCCCCTGAGGCGTAACTGCTTTAATGACACGTAACGTCATCGCCGCTTTACAGGTACGAACGTGTCGTCACCTTCTCCAGGAAGCAGCAGTCATTTCAGAGCTTGTCAAAATATTTTGCCACAAATGTTGGTTCAACTAAAGCTGCTGCTGAATGTTTGGATGACTACAACGAAGTTTTCATTAGCATACAACATTTCTGTCCTTTTTTGATGTAAAGCATGTTCTTCCTCTCTTCCTTCATATTTCCTTTTATAGTTACGCCTTTCCTTGTATGCCAAATGGAAGATGAAAGATGAAGATAAAAGTGAGAAATGAAAATTCATGTGGCAAACGTCTAATTAAGTAAAAAATAGACCGGGACTTTTTCAACCTTTATAAAAAACATTTCATTTTAGCACCAGCTCTGTTAATACTATTTGAAATTGTTATGCAACTATCCTGTCCTTTGTACACATCTGGGAATAAATTCATTCCCTTTCTTCTACTGGATGAATAGGAGCTCGAAATGCTATTTCAATCAAACAAGAAGGAATAAAAAATTGTACCCAGGCAACAGATGGACATTCAAAACTAGGCCTAAAACCACATGGTATTTAGCTTTTCCAAGGTATGGCTCTTCATTTAATAATTTGATTTTCTATACGAAAGATGTGTTATGGTTATTAGAAATATTCACAGGCATTTAAGTTTGGGTCTTTCTCTGTTGCCTCAGCATCTCAGGGCAGAAAACAAAGTGGAAAGCATTTGTTGGTGATCCTTCCAAATAGAGAGAGAAGAACAAATGCAGAAATGCTCAGCAATCACTCAGGAAGGTAAAATGCTGCAAGAAGGAGAAAGCGGTTGCTCTTGGGAGTGTTGGCCAACTCCTCAGCATCGCCTCGAAGGGCTTTCTGCTGATCAGGGGAAGGACTGGGGGAAGGAAATAAGACCAAATAGGTGTCAGTCCTCAGCCTGCGGCATACACTGACACGCAAAGTTCATTTTCTCAGCGTAGCTGGATTAGCATAAGAAGTAACAAACGGAATAAGGATCTCCAAAAGGTTTGGCTTTGCAGTCTTGGACTAGGAAATACCAAATTTCTCAAGCGGCACTAGTAAGGGCTGTTTGATAAGAGGAAGAATCTACTACTAGCAAACTCATCAACATTACAAGCGTGTCTGCCTTATACTAGGGAGAGAGAATTAAAAGCAAAAGTCTAAGAAATGCTGGCCTAGATATAAACCATTACTCCAACAGCTGTGTTGTGGTCACCAACTGCCGTGTACGCAAAAATGGCCTTTCAAACAAGTTCTGAGTGCAGAACACAACTGTGTTTCCAAATATACGTATCCTTACAAACATTTTTAATCAGTTAAATGATGTGAAGTAGCGGAGCAGGTCGCCGTTTTCCCTGTTTGCCCCTAAAAGGGGCAAGTGACCAAGGACAAGCCCCTTCAGTCACAATTTTCAGAAACACTTAATAAAAATTATTAAGTCATTGCTTCTGAAAACCATGGCTAGAGTGAGACAAGTTTTCCTGTGTATGAGAAGGGGCTATTACTACTTATCTGCTTCTGATGGGATATTGTAAGTCTCAATGAGTGACTGTAAATTCTTTGAGATCTTCAAATGGAAGATAAAACGGGTCTTTGTCTATTATTTATTTACTTATTGACTTATTATTAATGCATCCCTAAGCAGCTCCATGCTGCCAAACCATATTTCTCTTGGCGTCTTTCAGCCTCTGACATTTATATTTTATTATTGACCTCACTAAATGACATAAAATATAAGTTCTATAACCTATGAAAACATGCGTATTCCAGATCAAAACTTCATTTCTACCTGCTGGAGGTATGGCGGAGTTGGACTATCTGGTGTTATTAAATCCGTTATTTGCGTGTCGGGGTTGGAGGCAGGAATTCTCCTTCCATCTCAAGGCAAGCATAAATATTTCAAAGCACACATGATTCTAATTCCATTGAAGCTCATCTGAAACATCCCAGACTTTTTATTGAAAATGAGATGATAATGTATGGTGGCCTGCAACAGATATACCAGTATTTTAAAACTACTGCTATTGGGCCAAGTAATTATGCAGTACAGCTGTTGCCTGCTGCACTGGATTTTTTAGTGTTTTATGAGTTCGTGGTGCTGTGCGGCACAGAAGCAAGAGAATTTTTCAGCACGCTCAATTCCATCATCTGATTATGCAGGCCAGTCTTGTCTTTTCCCTTCTTTGATTTGTGGCGGCCACTAACAAACAAGCTAACTAAAAAAATGGGCTGCGTTCATTGATTAGGTTCGCACTTCGCACCTCTGAGGCAAATGAAGAAGAGCCAGAATTGTGAATTCTACTCAACTGGATGATCAGATAATAAAGAATCAGTTAATTTGAAACAGGTTACAGTTTTCTTCAGATATTTAGCACCCCTTCTCCTGGAACAAAGCATCCGTCCTAATAAAGACGCGTGGGATCCCTCCTCCCACGGAGCGCCCACCGACGCGGTAAAGGGACTTCAGGATCACACCTGCAAACACATTTCTCCACCAGCACAGCCCAACATGTGGGGCAGACACATTGATCCATCCACCTTCCAGCTCCTCTTCCAGAAAGCCTTGCCAACCCCTTCAAGTCCAGATGACCGGATGAAATTTCTTTCTTCATAAAGTCGTTTGAAGTCTTGGCAAGGGTCATCGAGTGTTGCTCTTCTCCCGCTCAGGAAAAGCCTCTCCTACCTCTGTACTCCTGGCTTGGGGAATCAAACCCACCGTTCCTTCACAAAGACACGGGATAACCCATCACACCAACAGTGGGTCGGCTTCACTAGGGCATGATGCTCAGACACCTCCTCTATAAAGTGATAATCAAGTTTACTAATAGCTCATTAAACATTGATCAATCTTCCTAGAAATAGTAACATTAGATTCATAATGAAACATGACCATTTTTGTCAGCTTGTTTTTGAGGCCATTATAATTGGCTTCATTACAACTAAGAAAGTATTTTTTTAAAAGTCATTTCCCTGGAAATGTTATAGAACAGTTTGTTCTGCTAGATATTTCCACTTCAGGCTCCTAACTTGCTTTAACTCCCTGCGTGCTGTAAGCTTGCTCCTGGTATTTAAGTGAAGCAAGTGCCAGTTCAAATTATGCAAGATGTATCCCACCCTTTGTACCCCAAAGGTACTTATTCCGAAAATTGACCATATTAGAGTACTAATTGGCTAAGCCACCATGCTGGCTGATGTGAAATGCTTTCAAACCCCATGAAACAGCTGTGTTTATCGGAAATATGAAGAGTGACTTTTTAATAAGGAGATCTGGCAATAATCCAAATTTGTTGAAAGGAACTTACACTCCTGCGTATAATACAATACAAGAGGTAAAGAATGGAAGGCTAAAACAATAGCTTTAAGCCCAAAGATTTTTTTTTGTGATGAGAGCAGTTACCCAAACAAGAAAAAAAAAAATAATTAAGAAACCTGGGCTGGGATTTGCGGAGGTCCTGAGAGAATTCATTAACTGCTTTTGAATTTCAATGGGAGCTGCGTCCCTGTAACTCTCTCAAAGGTTTCTGAAAGTCCCCATTTTTCTTACTGCCCATTAGGAATCGACTCAGGGTGATACATGTTGAGCAATCTCTTATTCAGGTTAGCAAGGACTTGCCTCCACTTAAATACTGAGCTGCTGAGGGTAGGACTGACCACTCCTAGGATCAGCCCTTTGAAGGGAATTCAGATCAGTGGAAAACTTAAGTCCCATAATGGTGCAAAGGGGCTGTTTAGTAACATGTCTGTCGGCTCTGTGGATGAGCTAAATTCAAACTGGTCCTCTCTTGCATTCCCATTGGCGGTAACAAGGCTGGGAAATCACAGGGTGGGAGAATAAAAACAGGCCTTATCCTCTCAGCATGGGTAAAATTCAGCTATCACTGATACATACGTGAAGCATTCAAAATGTAATATAAACAGCTGACCAGTGCAAGAGATAGACAAATACCCTAAATCTGATGGATGAGGACCTGTTCCTGCCCACAGACATCAAAAAGAAGGACTGAATTGTCAAATAGCCACCTTTGAGCTCCACAAGTCCAGTGCGGGTGGTTGGCTGAGCACTGCAGAAAAAACAGAGCCATGGTATCTCCAAGGCCGGGGCTGGTTATCAGCTTTATACCACGCTGGCCTAAAGCGCCCGGTCCCCTCGTTCAGAAACACTCTTTCTGTAAGAGATTTCGCAGTAGCAAGTGGGAGGCAGAAGAACGTTTTGCCCACGGAGCTCCTAGTAAAAGGAAAATACGCTTAAAGCTGCGTTTGGGCAGAGGGTTTATTGCTTTACTCTGGATTGTGAGTATTACGGGCTGCTTTTGGAAACCTGTAGATCTGAACTTAGCGCTGGTTCCAGATTCTGGCATAGGCAGGGGGCCAGTTAAGTTGGCTATTTTGAGCAGATTGTTTTAAAACATGTCAAAACTCTACTGCCTTTGGGAGATCAGAATACTATAGAACTGATTGCATGGGCACAGAAATAAAAATCATACCTATAGAAGGCACTCCTCCCTTACAAGACCATAGCTAGAGGTCAAAACCCCCTAATTTAACCTATTTGTAGAATTCCTACTTCACATCAAATGCTGGCAACTTTTGCATATTATTATCATTTTTAATACACAGTCTATTCCCATATATAAGATAAAAACTACTGCTAGGAGAATATATCATGTCTTTCTTATAATGAAATGCAGTTGATAAGTTTACAATAGAAATGTAAATTCTCTTAAAAACCACAACCTTTATGTGTGTGATGATATAATTCTGCTTTGATACTAAAAAGGGCATGGTAATGGAATCTGTGACTTTGGAGTGATATATTGCTGTTAAGTTAATAGGACTCCACATTCCCATTTCTAATATCAATGTTTTTTTCCCCTTTCATTCTGTAGATGGTAAGCTGATACTACATAAACATTGTTAAAGCTATAGTTCCACGCTACAGTAATTCACTTAACTTTAACATGATTTATGGTTCTGTCAATAGAGGAGGTTGAAAATCCAGAGCTCTGATGCTTAAACATGGGTTCCATATTTAAAGCAATAATGTGCTTTTTGTGTGCGTCTGAAGCTGGAAGAATTTAGCATAGAGCAGAGATAAAAATATTATAGTTCACTGCACTGTTTAAAGCACATAGTTTAACTTCATGGATACATCAGAGAGAGCAAAGAAACCGAACACAGAATCAGTAAAAACATGGGTAAAATACTTTGCTCCTGCAGCACTTTATTTTTACATTATTTTTTCCGGATGCATGAAATCCTATTAGTATTTTTAACACTCCCCTTTTTTTCAGTCTTTTGCTCAGTTAGATCAGCTCCTTTTGTCAGGATGAGTTTAAATCTGGGTCCACTGTGTTAATCACCCCCCATTCTTCTTTCTGGCACTTACCCTCCAGGCATTTTGCCTCTTTAGGAGATTAAGCGACCAAGTCATCTTGTTGCTCTAACATGTCCTCACTGGAGCAACATATTAACACAATTCCTCCGCAAAAGAGCCCTCTTTAGAAGTTTGCTGCAGGGATGACAAATTAACCCAGCATGGTGTCCCACACATCTATCTCAGTACAAATTATTAGTGTAATAGAGCTTTTAGTTATGCATTTATCTAGTAATTATTGAACGGTTATACAAAACGAAGCTGAGCAATCACGGCCCTTTATGAGGCAATCTCAGTGGGTGGTCTTAGAGTTAATTTAGGATAGGACTGTCTAAGCAGTTCACTCACACACAAATTAGCTGAACAGCCCGCTCCTTTAAATATTTCCTATGTCACAGGCTAACTCTTTACAATACAACAAAGGTAGAGTTTTAATTACACGGTTCCTGACTTTTGTTTAGCTGAAGCTTTAACCATTTGCAAGCCTTCCCCTCTGCCCGCCCCTGCCTGGGACGGGAGGAGATGCAGTTCGGGTAGGGTATCGAGTAATTATTAACCCTGACCTTGAGGCCATCTGTTAGGAAACTGTTTTTCCTTCAGCTTTGTATTATTTCGACGTGAGTGGCAAAAAAACCCCACAAACAAAACAAGCTTCACCCAGCCAGTGAGCTACCCTGACATTGCAAACTGGAGCATGGCTTTGTGCTGGTGCTGGGTTAGCTCTTCTCTTGGGCAGCGTTAATACGATTTACGGTTTCTACTCAACTTTCTTGCTCGTATGGGGTGCCTCTGTCCTCTTTTTGGCTGTCTTGCATTACAATCCCCTGATCTGAGGTGTCTGTATCGGAACGAACTCGCACCGCTTTGCTTTTGTAAAAATTCCAAGGGAAGTAGAAGGTTACGTTAGTCTGACAGCATCGAGGAGCAGCCATGGATAGTTGTACGAATAGGATATTACAAAACGTCCTTTACACTGTGTAGGTCTGGAGCGAGTTAGCAGGAGTTACCGCTTTGATTTGCTTGGGGCAGGCGGACCGGACACCTAACGAGCACTGATATTTTTGGTGACTCTGGGAGCATTTTGATAGAGATGGGCACAGCGTCTTCCCAGATACGTGGCAAAGTTTTTGCCACTTGGGCACGAACAGAGGGTATTATACTATCCTGCAGAGTTTCCCTGGTAGGCCTTGTCCTGACGAAAATCTCACTGGCAATGCTTACTATGGAGAAATGAATATAATGGGAACCACTCCACTAGGTGACTTTCAACCCTTCTTTGCTTTCTGCTCAGACATCCACTTCCTTGGGTTCTTCCCTTTGTGCAGTATTTCTTGTTTGTTGTAATTGTGTTTCTCCTTCATTTATCTTCCTAACATACCATCTCATTTTTTTTTTTTTTTTCTTTCCTTGCCTTTTCTTCCTTGCTTTTTGGCTTGCTGTCGTATTCTGTGGAAATGCTTGAATGCTCTACAGCACAGGCTGCTCTATATCCCAGGTTTACAAGATCGTGGTCAATTTAACGTTTCAGCCAGCTCCAGATATAAAGTCACTAGAGTGTAAGTAGCAATACATAGAAACCTAAAACTTCTTATTTAAATACTGCTGTCACCCATCGTATTTAAATCCTTCACTGTCTGGTAAAGAGTTCAAGTGGGCTGATGTCTGGGAATCTTTGTAAGATGCCAGCAATCCATGACGGCTTTGCAATACTGGTGTAAACTGGTGAGCCACACTGACCACCAAATAATCTAACTTGCAGGTAACAAAAGTACGATGTGTAGGAGATAAAGATCTAACTGCTTGAATTTTCAACGCTTTGAAATAAATCCTAAAACTGATAGCGATGCTAAAGCCACCCTATAGGTGATCAATTTACCATCTGCCAGACACTGAATCCTCACCACACTGGTCCAGAGAAGACATATGGTGCATTCATAGAGTCATGCCCAAAAAACTGCCATCATCAAGTGAGGCTCCATGAATCACTTTGCTAGCTTATCACCAAAGAAACTTGGATCTTACCACCATCTGTTGGAACTAGTGAGGAGCCACTGAAGCATTGGCATCCCCGTGCCAGCACTCACTGCACATCTGGTCCTTTGGTCAGCCAGCTCAGATCCTCTCCGCTGGCTACTGCCCAGCTGGGTTGGGTACTGGCAGCAGCACCAACGCGGATAGAAAACCAGTGCCCAGCCTTCCACAACACAGCACAGACAACCGCACGACAACAGAGGTTTTCCAGCTGGTTCGTTGAATGGAGCACCTTCTAGCAAAGAAATCCTCTGAAGGATCTGCTCCTCCTCCAAGCAAGTTTTGTTTCCAGAATGACTCATTGCGGGGATCACTGGGAAGGGCACTCAGCATCCTGGGATACGCCGGCCTAAGACACGCACCGCGTTCTAAGGAATACTTGGAAGTGCTTGAAAGATTTGGGAATATTCCTGAGAAGTTATAAATCACTGGTTGTCAATGACAACACCTGCCATGAATAGTCTACAGCTTCTTCTCTGCTGTCTATTTTGATCGTGCTTTACAAATGCATCTCATACACACATCCAAGTGATAAACTTGCACATATGAACATCAGAAGGAGACTGAACCTTCTTGTAATCGTTCAGTTGGCTGAGGAGCTTACGCTGATGGTGACCTACTTACTCATTGCTTTCCTTTCTCTGAAATATCTCTACCGACTGAGGATTAAATCCTGCTCTTACTTTTCTGAAGACCACTCAGAATAATCTGCCACTGACCATTTACATTATGCATATGTATCCAAAGAGAATGCAACCTGTGTGTGCTATATTATACCCGTGATTTCTGCAGAAAGGTACAACTTCCAGTAACTAACGGTGGAGATGCATTGCTCAAAGATTATAGTCTCTTGCTTGATTGCATTATACTCTTTATGTTGCCACTTTTGATACCCGAAAACCTTCCCTCTTCTGCTTACTGTCCTAGAGTACGCTGGAGGGAATGGGATAAAGAACAAAGCTGGATTTACAGAAAACAATCCATCTCAGTATATTACCCTTTGCTAACGGAACGATTGTTGTAGAAGAGGAATGAACACAGCCAGTGTGCTGTGGAAGAATACTGAAGAGAAATGTCCAAAACCAACAAAGTCTGGAACAAGATTTTTCCAGGATGATGACACTTAAACAACCCATGGATGGATTCAGAGGGATTTTTCCTGAAAGTCTGTAAGACTTTGCTTGTGAACAAGCATAAAATAGAAGATGCTTCTAAATGATGTCGCAGAAGAACAGGTTTTTGCTTATTCTGTCAGGAACCACAACGATATGAAACTGTGTTACTTCTTTATAGAGTTAGTAAAGACATCTCCTTTCAAACAAACAAAATTTGGGAACTGTAATCATTGTATTTGCTCTTTCGAATTCTGGCTGTCTTTGAATGTTCTTCTCACATAGCCGAGGGATACCCGCTGGTGCATAGAAAAAGTCTTGTTAAAAGAGACTCTAGATGAGATTTAAACAAGACCTCACCAGCGATACATTTCCTCTCTCAGCCACACAAAAATCCAAAACACAAATGGTCTAAATGCAGCCAGACAAAGGCATTCAATGACCTTAAAAAATAAGTGTGAGGTAAAACATAGCTAAATACAGAAAGGCATATTAACTGATCAATCAACAACTCAAATCTAAAATGCTGAACTTCTGAAAGATAGAAATTCACCTAGCTGATGTGCACTGAATATAATGTTAATGGAACATTCACATTATTCATACTTATATCACCAATTATCAAGGCTTTTAAAAGAAGATTTATTTGCCAGATAGCTCGGATCCAGATTCCAAGGGAAATCTGTCCAGAACTTAGATGCCTAAATATCTTTTGAGGATGTAGGTGTGTGTCTAAGACATAATTTTTATGGGATTAACCACAACAAATCCGACTACAATAAGTAGACTTAACAAAGCACCAATAGCCAAGAAGTGCAGTTCTGACCTCGCCTCAACTTAGGAGCAATTCCGCCACTTCGCGCCGCATCACCTGCACTGTGCAGACAAAGAGGCGCCTCCTGGTTTATGCTGCCCTCAGTAAAACCACACTAATGCCAAAGAGACGTTTCAAAATAATTTCTAGGATGAATTGCTAATATGCCTTTTTATGCTTCACCATTCGACCAATTCCTTAATAATCTTCTCTAAATGAGACAAAATTTCATAGCAGAAAGAAACTTGTCACAAGCATTCACTCCTATTTTTATATCTTCCAAAGAGGTTTGTAAGAAGATTCATTCATTTGTGTGTATTACTATGCCCAAGTGAGCTCCTTTTCAAATGTGAGCTGAGTATTGCATTTACTTTTCTCGGCTAAATGCAAATGCATCTTTCTAACAAAAATGTATAAGCGCATCTAGACCCAGAGGACATCTCTTTTGCTTGGAAAGTCAGTCAGAAGAGTATTGCGAAGAAAACCAGCCAAAGCATTGCAGGAACCAACTTCAAAGGAGTCCCCGAACAAGGCGGTTCTTCAGCACGCTGATACCAACAACACCAGCACCAAACGACTGGTAGAAACAAAGCCGTAGTGCTGGAAGACTGGCATGGTTCAGAATGCGTGATGGGCCCTGACCTCCAGCACTTCCACTGAATCTATGTCATGAATGGACACAAGCAGAAGACACTGTCTGTAACACATTCTGTCCCTTTCCCCACCCTCTTTGCATAAAACCCCAAGCGCCCAGAAACCAGCGTCTCCACCTTAGGCCCTGTTGAATGGTCATCAGTTTAGCCAAACAGCCCAGCCTAGTAAAACCAAACACGGGTCTCGACAACTAAAACCTCCGGGTTCTCAAGCTCCTGAAGCACAGCCTCTCCCTCGGTGGGCGACACGTGGAGGTGACTTTCCGTGGAAAGGTGCTGGGACGGACACTGGGTGCCGTGGCTGATGTCGAACCTGCCTGGGGGCTCTTGGGTTAGGCCTCACCTCTGGGTCCTGTAATGACAGGTCGATGGTGCTGTGTGAAAGCCGTTCCAAGGGAGGAGGTCTGCGAAGGCGAGGGACTGCTGAAACCAGACTTCTCTGACTTCTTTAATGTAGTTGGCGATGGCATTCCTGGCAAGAATGATTGATAAGTGCAATTTAATAATGCTAGGTCATGGAACGACAGCCTATGCATTGTGAAAGTGGGTGCAGAAGCAGCTACACAAACTTAAAGGACAAATGAAACGGAACACAACAGTAAGCCGAAAGCTCACTTTTATTTGTGGTCTTTTTTTCGAGGCAGAAGTGGCCATGGTTCGCTCCAAGCAATGAGTACTAAAAGGCAGCCATATTTTTCTTTTAAATCTGAAATATGGATAAGATGCAGCTTATTATTGCTACTGAAACCTACTCTGCTTTATTTTTAGAAATCTGTAATAGCTGGAGCATTTGGATTTTTACAGGCTTTTTATGAGTTCTGTCTTTCACTCACTGGTTTAGTAGATTATTGCAAATGGATCTTTTAAATGTGCTGCACGACTCAAGGCACAACTAGAGTACGAAGTTTTCTAAGTTCAAACTCTGCCTCTCCTTACTCTCTTGACTTCAAAGGTATTTGAAAGTAATATATTTAAGTGGTTCACTTTTGCTTTCAAATTTTTTTTTAAAGGGTGAATGGTATTTGTGTCTTGATATTAGAAGCCACGCTGGAATTATTTCAGCGTTGTTACTATGCCCTTGAACTATATCAAAGGCTTCCAATGAAAATCAGAGTTAAGTTGCCACTGGGTGAAACCTCCCCCGGGGACAGGCAGAAATGCTGTAATGCTAATATGACCGGTTTGTTACACCCTGTAAGAATAACTCCTGTTGATATTATATCATGCCCGTGGCACCACAGAAATTAGCAGAATAAATATATTGCAATAGGCTCTTAAAATCCCAGCCTCTTCTGCATATGTCTTATGCTTGGATAAAAGAATATTACAGCATATAGATGAAGAATATGTATGTGTGTCTGTATTCTCTATATTTTTACAGTTCTAGAGGCATGTGAGTATTCTGATTATCTGCACATACTCTGAAAACACATAATTTTCAGTACATACAGTACATCAGACATTTTGCATATCCATAGGGATATAGCAAAACAAAGGTGCAGAATAGTTGAGGTTTCAGGTGCAAGAGCAAAGTATCAGATAATGTGGAAGCTGAACTTCCACTAGCAAAGTCATTCAACCTTATTTCCAGCTCTATAGTTTATAGAATTTAATTGTTAAAAAGGAAAGAGAGAGGCCTGGACAACATTATCTCTGGACGATATTATTAACTTTATATTTAATAACACTAGTTTTATAGTCCCTGGGATGTTGATTGCAATATGCAGGAGCCTTCTTGTACTTTATACGCTGCGCTGCTGGGGTCTTAATGGTTTCAGTGAGGTTTTGCAGTTTCTATTTCAGAAAGTTAAATAAAGTAAGGGAACGGTTAGAGTTCCAGTGCTGTACTTGCAGCTTTCTGTCCTGAAACTGTTTGCTATGAGGTTTTGCTGCTGTGGTGGCTTTTTCCTCATAGCAAGAATGGTTGCAGACTTAATCTTTCAAAAATAAAAGTTTAGAACGGACAGACTATTGTGCGAGAAAAATACTGGGTTGGGGGTTTTTCATATTGGTCTTAAAGACTTTGGAGTAGGGACAAAAGCAAAAGGAATTAGTTTGGTTTGGAGGCAAGAAAGACTGAACTAAGGTATTTCAATGAAATATTCCAATGCAGCCTGCTGAATTTCTGCTCAAATCACAAGTTGGGATGTCACTCACTGCTCTGAATTGTCCGTATTCTGGACTAGGACACTCAAAACCAGTAATGGTGCTGTTGACCCAGACTTCCTTACGATGGAGGAACTGGGGATGGAAACACCAAGTAAGCGTCCACCCCAGCCCTAAACACAACGCCAAGGGTCGGTGACAATATTTGTGCTTGGGGAGGGGTAGAGGAGGTGGCTGCTGGCAGCACGGCCGTGGGTACAGCTGCTCCGTGCTGGGCTGTGGACGGTTTGTCACCCGCGGAAGGTTTTAACGTAGCAGGTTCCGTCCTTCTAAGTGCAACACATCACGGCCAGAAGTGACTGTTTACGCACAGGGATTATCGCAGTAAAATAGGCTTTTGAGCTGCTCTAACTGTACGGTCGAGCAGCACTCTGGCGTGGAGACACAAGGTCCACGAGCAGAGATCCAGGAGGGGACAAGAGGGGACAGGAGGGGACAGGAGGGGACAGGAGGACCTGTGTCCTGGGCAAGCCACGGAGGTCATGGAAGGAGCAAGATCTCCAAGTCTATGCACCGTACGGCTCAGCTGGCTCATGAGCTCCCTGCTGTTCCCCATACCCTTATCAGGGTTATGGGAAAGACTATGAAGCTTCCGAGAAAGTGAACAAGCTCTTCTTTTAGCCCTGTGCTAAAGGAGGTGGAAGGGGCAGAGAGAACAGTGGAATTAAACAGGGATTTAAAGCTGTAGCAAGTCCAGGTGATGCTGTCCCAACACCGGAACCTGAGGAGCTACAGCAAAGCTGATGAGTGACCTTGGACCGTGACAATGCCGTGCAGTGTCACCTTCATCCGGGGAGGGACCTTATAAGGTTTTCATGTGAAAACAGAGATTTTAAGGTAACGCTACATTGTAAAATTGAGTAGAAAGACAAATCGAAGCACCGATAATCAGTTCCCACTTTTGTTATATTTGTTTGTCATCATTGTTCTGATTGCCATTATTATCACTACTTTATTTATTTGTTTGTTTATTTATTTATTTATTTGATTTCAGGGTATTCTGAAATGTATTTGTTTGGAACGGTCCAACTCTACCATGTTTTCATTTGTGGTTTGTAATGACACATTTTATTTTGAGCGATCATATCCATCAGATCTCAAGAAAAAAAATGGCTGCTTCCTAGTTCAGAAGAATCTGCAAACAGGAGCTTAATTACATCACTTAATATTGACCAAGAGAAAGAATTAAGATGAGCTTGCCAGCTCATTTCCAAAGCATGTTTTGTCCTTTAAGAGGGGAGGGTATGACAGAAAGTTAGGCAGTGCAAAGCAATTAGCATCATTCACGTTTTATGTTGCGCTAGCATGGTGCTCTAGCAGCAAAATTCAAACATTCTTTGAATGGGTTAATAAAAGAAGAAATACAGTCGGCATGCAAGAAAAAGGTTTCCAAGAACAAGCCAAAATATGTCCCATTCTTCTAAATTTAACAGAGCCATGTCACATTATCCTTGAGACTGCCAGGAATGTCAATTTTTTTGCAATTTTAAAAAAATATCTCATTTAGCACCATATGTTTGGTTAATGTGCCTGATATATCCTGCGTATTCTTTAGTCCATCCATTTCTAATACTCATTTTCTTTTTTTCCCCCCTTGCTAAGCCATATGTTACAATGCTGGTCATTCTATCGAAGCTCCTTTCGGGAGTTAAGAGCGAGGGAACTCGAGTTTAATCACCCAGAAAAATGCAAATCTGATACTACAAGTCGCAGTCTTAGCTAAGCAGTCTCAACACTTGAGTTAGCATCGTAGGTGCCCGGTGCCTACGAACATCAGGCCACCTATGAGATGGCACGGTGTATATTTACAACCTTGAGGAAAAGAACTAAGATAAATGACTAAATATGGAATTAGGTGGTTTTTAATTTTTGGCACCCACGTTGGAGACTCTTGGCTAGTTTTAAAGGTCGTCTGTTCCATACCTAGTGAGTTTTAACGCATTTAGTGGTCCCCAGGCCGCAGCTTCCCCTCCTGAGTTGTTCAGGGATGCAGGAAATTAAAAAGTTAAAACTGCGGCTACCCCGGGCAGAGCCCAGGGAGGATGCTGCCGCCTCGCACGGCTTTCCTCAGCATCGCTCCCGAGAGCTAAGGAATATTGGGGACCACTGCACTGAGGACCAGGTTTCAGGACCTCCCATGGCCCCAGCGAAGGGGCAGTGCCAGCCCGTGAGGACACCCCCGAGTCCTGACTCTCCTCTGTCTCCTCTCCGGTGCAGGGCAGCAACAAATTACAATATTCCCAGCCCGTCTCAGCTGCGCTGGCCGGTGAATCGGGAAAGGAGCCAAGGAACCTCCCCGTTCCCTGCCTCTTCCATCCATCTGCTCCGAGCGAGGGATAAACAAGAACAGCCAGAACATGACGGCTGGGTAACCCAGGTGGGGTTTTAAAGCATTTCGTACTATTCTGTGTATGGGACCGGTGTCCAAATCACGGTCACACCTGGCACTTCCAGGAAATGCAGATTTCGTAATTCAGGTCTGAGTCTCCTCTGAATGTTATTTAGAGTGCGAGAGAAGAAAATCGAACTTAGTCTATTTTCATCTTATGGCAGCTTTTAGCTACAGAATAAATGGAGAAGTTAATTGCTAAATAAAAAAGAAAATAGAGGGATTTGTGGCTTAAAACACAGATGGAAGTCTGAGTGGGTGTGTTATTTTAACTTACTGTACTTGTGCTCATGTGACTGTATATGTAAGCCAAACATATATGGTCTTAGCCTGCTCCCATTAACATGAATCCATGTTTTTCACTGGACACAGGGAACCAGATCAAAGACCATGATGGTGCTAAACGGAACAAGATGTGTACTTTCGTATTTTTTTCCAAAAGGAAATATTAATTTGACATTGGTTTTTCAGTTGAAAAGAATTTTAATTGCAGTACACAATAAGCAGAAAATTCAGACAACAATAATCTTGAAACTGTTAGCAGCATTATATTTCTATCAAGGAATTTGTGTGCCTTTTCAACATTAGAGCTTTCTGAATTTTCATTAATTTGGCATTTCCCTAAACACACGAGTTATTTCGTTCATTCCACATCATGCATCACACCCTTCTGCTCAATGCACAATGCAAGCGTCAATGGGATCCTTGTCCTTGAGAGACTCTGGTTACTGGAGCCATTGCATGGGTGGTGAAGTCCCGCAGTAAGACTTTCCGAAACTCTGCACTTCGCAAACCTCCAGCCCAAGTTTAATCAGTGAATGCCCAGGAATACTCCGTGTCTCCTCATCTTCTAAGGGGCACTGGAGCATTGTGATGGTTTTAATTCCTCTACCTCCTTTGTGTTTGTCAGTACTAGAAACGCGCCACATAAGAGTCTTCCTTGAGTACAGCTAAAGATCTTCAAATGTTCATGTGTGAGGCTGATACATATTTAAATGGACCAGAAAATGATGCGTGAGAATTGAATGTGCGAATCCTTCCCAGAACAAATAAATATCTACGAACCTATTTTCCATCCACCTATGCACATTACTGACAGAGATACCGAAATCAGGATTAACTTTGATGGAGTAAATAAAGTCACAGCAGTGCAAGAGAACAATTCCCATTCTCTCCAAATCTCTCTCTATATCTGTATCTATATCTGTACATCCATCCAATTTCACTTGATTAATTACTGACATTATTGTGACTGCATGCATCCTAAACAATAACTCCATCTCACATTAGCCACACTGGTAGACCAGCTAATATTGATCTCCAAAGACGACTTTTGGATAATTACCCCAACGTTCTCAGTAGCTTTCTGCCACTAGACTCTTGATGGAGATTTCATAACAAAAGCTATGAATGAAATATGGTTTGGACCTTCATTCTCAAGGGACACTATGAAAAGGAACCACGGAAGCTCAGATATTACCAGGTCAACCATGAACTCAACAACATGCAGAACAAATAGACGATGCAGAAAAACAAGTTGGCTGTGGAAGGAAAAACATGGGAAGAATTTTTCAAGGAATTTTCATCCTTCTGTGCAAATTATTCTAGCAATTTCACTGAAATCGGTATCAACAGAAATGCTGATCAGCTGCTTTTTTTCCTGGGGAATTCGCCATTTCGAGCTTCTTGAAATTTTGATGGCTAGACTACTGTCAATCGGAGTAAGTCTGTTCTACTTAGTGCTGAGCAAACTTTGTCATCAGCTGAGATATGATCACGCTAACTGCCATCCATCAGTTTACTCTATTAGTTGCTCCAGTATACACAAAATACAACGCAGATGGAAATTCGCTCATCCTAATGAAGTGCTCTTTAGTTTCTACGTTCTAAATGGATATTTGCTCCCCTGGTCGCATCCTGAGTTACCGTGATCACTGATTAACTACCTGCCAGCGAGAACCTCGCTTCACAAGGCTAAATCCAGCTTAATAAACAGCGATTTTACAGAATTAAAAAAAAAAACGAAAGCTCCCCCTCTATCCACTTATCAAACTCCTACATATGCATCACCAGCACACACAACCAGCTTCCTCAGAACTCGACATCTGACAGATCATCGGGAAAACAGAGCTAATCTATCCGTACCCATCAACATCGCATCAGAGGTGACTGCCAGATACTTAAGAAGCTATCCAAAAGAAATGTCACAACTCTTTTTCTTTTTTTTTTCAAGACACTACAAAAGAAATGTTCCAAATAAAATAAAGCAAATGCACGTACAAGTAAATGAGCCAAAGGACTTAATAAAAAGAGATTGATTAAAATGAGGACCAGAATGTTCAAAAGGGACTGAGAGAGGTGCCAAAGGCGCATTTAATGGATTCAATGGCTTTAGCTTTTAAATGCTTTTGGACTCCCCGGCAATTTTTAGCCAAAAATGATAATTCAAGTTAGAATCAAAATTCTGATGTCACTCAGGAAAAAGAAGGGTGAAATTTCTCCCTTTGCAAATGAGCGCTGCTCCACTTACAAGGGAGGAATATCAGTTTATACTGACGGAAAATCTTGCCTACAGAATTTGAAAACCGAACACTACGATATTCACCATTATTTTAAACCCTGCCCCATTAACATCTGCCTTAAATTGTCCGATGCAATGTTCCCGTAGAGTGTATTGCCTTATCTGTTTGTATCCGTATTTACAGCATCATCTGGATTGTTTGAGACCTCTTAGCTTAGCCTTCGTTCCTGCCTTGTCCCCCAAGTGGTTCTTTCAATAACTAATAAAGTAGTATTAAACATACTACCAATTTCTTCAAAATATAATTTCACGAGTTTTATATTTAGAAACTTTAATGAGAAGTGTAATAAACAGCAAGATAGCAGTTCAATTTTCCCTTTGATTTAATGTTACATTCTGTATAATTTTGCATTGTATAAATATCTATTGTAATAAGAATAAAAAAATTTTCTAATGACGTCTTTAGACATCTCGTAATTTAAAATTCATGACTACATTTGTTTCATTTCAAATGTTATTTGAGAGTTTTTCAGCATACTTGGCAGATGAGATACAGCAGCAGGGACAAACTGCAGCCATCCATAGGAGAATATACCTTTACGTGGGTGCTTTGGGGATGGAACATCTATAGCTCTAAGGCAAAAAATGCCATCATAAATTTGGATGGCATTTACAAAGCCCTCTAAAAAGTCTCTGCATATGATTACAGCTGAGGTATGGTATTTTTGCAAGGAAAAGACCCAGAATAGATTTATGTTTCAACCATATCTTCCCTTCCTGAGATGCATATGGATGCTAAATTGCAAGTGATACTAAAGGGAATTTTAGTAACTGAAGAGGATGGAGTCAAATTTTCTGTGTGTTTGTTGTTGTGGTTTGGTTTTTTTTTTTCCCCTGAAAAATCATTTGCTCATTATTTGCATGTCATCAAAAGATCATTGGCTCTCCAGGCTATATATAACAATGATGGCTGCTAAACGTCAAAGGCATGAAATGGAGATGGGTAAATATGCAGATTTTTTTGACCTGTGACCTCAGTTACTGCATGGTAATGTTTTTAAACGACTTTTATGATGACAAGACTAAGTTTGGTGTTAATATTGGTTTTGAAGACTTAATCGGTATACACTGCCACTGAACATATGTTTTAATTAATAAAAGAGCTGTGGTCAGGATTGAAAATAGCTCAGGTAATTTACCATGTACTGTAAAGTCACCTGATTTCTGCACAATTTGAGGTGGAGAGTTTATGCATTATTCCAACCAAAGGAAGAGTTGCAAACTGAATTCGTGTGCATCGGACCAAACTGAAATGGATTTATAATTTGACAGGTCAAGAGCGTACTCATGGAACTGTTATGTACTGCTATCCAGCGCTTCTTGGTGTTTTTACCATATGACTGCCCAGGTTTGACAGTCACAGGACTGAACAGTCATCTCGCTTCTTCGGAACACAAAAAATAATTTGTAGCTGACCCACAGCCGCTGTGCTCTTTTACTGGAAAGTGCCCATTTCCAGTTGTGCGCCGGCGAGCGCTGCTGGAACGGCGCCGGCAGCAGAGCCTCGAACTGCAGGTGGGATCAGATAGAGGTGAAATCAGCCTCATTTTTCTGCATTCTCAATGGCTTTAGGATTCTGGGAGGAACAAAGAATCCCCCTGGAACAAAAAAAAAAAAAAAGAAAAGAAAAGAAAAGAAAAGGTTCCACCGCGGAGCGCAGCGGTTTGGCTTTGGCATCGTTTCCAGAGGAGCCGTGTCGCCTGCAGGTCTGCGCGCGGGTTCTGCCCAACGCCCCTCTCATCGACCGGGCCATTTAAAACACGTCTGACAGAAAGGCAGAGGGAAAAAGTCCCTGCGAGTTTCGTGAAAACAGGCACGGGAAAGGCAGAGGTAACGAATCAGTGCTGTCGCTCTGGCCAAGTGCTCGGCACGAGCTCCGTCCTCACCAGACACCGGAGAACCCGCAGGAGAGGGACCCCCGGCACATCCCCCCCACAACCAACACAAAATGTCTAATGCACCGAGAACAAGAGCATTGGCATTTGTTTGAATAAGCACACCCACCATGTAGTGCTCCGCGGTGTTCGGGGTTTCTTAGATATCCTGATTTTATAAAAGAAAAGTAAAAGAAGAAAAAAGAAACAAGGTGAGAGAGAACACTATCATATTTTGTAGCAAGCAGGATACTGTGTGAAATCTTGGCCCAGTGAAGTGATAAAGGGGAAGCTTTCAGTTTGCTTAAGGGAAAACTTACGAGCAAATAGTAAAATTACCAAAATACCACATTGCAGAAAATGGGTGCGTTTGAGTTCAATTAAGCTGTAAAAAGGAAAATGGCACTTTAGCTTACAAAAATGAAGGGACGGAGGGAGCGATCAGAAGTAACTTTACAAGATTTGGATGCATGAGGATGCTGCTTCACTGGACCAAGAAAGCTACAGTATGGGACAGGATTTTTCTTTTATCAGACACTTTGCTAGATAGCTTTGTCGAACCTCAGAAACTGCTGCTCTGGCATTATGAAATAATCCTACATAACTCGATCTCATGAGCTTAGGAACACAGAAAAATAGCCATGCCAAATCAGATTACAGGGATCCACCTGGCCCAGCATCCTCTCTCTGACAGTGGTAACTAATGGATGCCTAGAACAGAGTACAAGCCCAGGGAAATAATTCTCCAAAATACTCTCCCAGCCTCCAATGATTTGTGATTCAAGGACTTCTAGGACAAAGTTGATATCATGGTATTGAAGATACTCGAATCCAAATGCACAGATTTACACCCCTCCCTCCTCCCCCCCACCCCCTTTTTTTTTTTGATTTCTACTCCCATGAGATTTCCACGAGTCACACAAACGAGGTTTCACAGTTTGGTGCTGGCAAGTCCAGTGTTCTTGCCACTAACTCTGAATGAGCTAACAGCTTTCGAGCCCAATGATGTTATGTGTATAAGAGCATCCAACACTTTTTCCTACGTAAAAAAGTGACATGTGTGCTGAGGTGCTCTAAGTGTATTTACTTTGGGAGATTTTATATATATATATATATATATATATATATATATTTTTTTTTTAAAGCAAAAATCTGGCTGTAAATTGATATTAACATTTTTCAGTATATGTGTAAAACACATGTTTCAGAAGAATAGAAGAGAGAAACTGTCACTCACTGGGAAGCTTTAGAGCTATCTGGCTCCCTGGGAAACTGCATGCAACTATTCTGGTGTCCAAGGGTTTGACCAGTGAGTTTCCTCTCCCTGCAAAGAATGAATGCAGAAGTAATAGAAAGTCTGAGGGGTGGGGGGAAGAATTTAGCAAATGGCTAAAGATACTCCTATTCTGCCCGCTCCAGCAGGTAAGAAGCAGGTGGTGGTGGTGGAAGAAACATCAGGACGTTCTGCTCTGATTACCTGGGGTCTGGCTGCGACTCCCTTTGCAGGCTCACCAGTGATGGAAACTGGGCGCACCGGGGTGGTGCAGCTTCATGAACGCTGCCACCGGTCCCGTAAAAAACCCGTATGCCTAGACAGGAGCGGCGACTTCTTAAGCATCGCGCTTATTTAACTATCCGCTTTCCAGGGGAGTTTTCCTGAAGTTTTAATTTTCTGATCGAATCGGCGTCTACGTGTGAAATTTTTACTCTGTTTATGAAAAGAATCAGTAAAAGTAGGGGTCTAAAAAAAAAAAAAAAGCTTTTCCTTTCAGTTTTGATTGGCATATTGACTTCCTAAGTCTGAAGGCAGAAGTGATATATTAGGGAGTCCCTATAACGTTACTTAAAGCAAAAATTAGAAAGTGATCGAAAAGTTTTATAGGGAAGAGCAGAAATATAATTTTAAGCCTCTTAAAATTGCCTGAACTGTGAAATCAAGTAATGAACACTAGAAAAGGATCTGTCAGCTGGAATCAAAGCTTAGACTAGTCAGCATTTTCTTTCTAAACCTTATTACAGCAAAGATTTTTCATCTCTGCACTCTGTTCATCCCAACAAATAAACCGACGTGACCTCCACCTGTTAGGCGGTGAATCCGCTGTCATCTCTGACTAAACCCTGTTCTTCCCCTTCAAAGCCCCCTGCGCCACGGAGAAGGTGGGAAGACACAGCTGTGCACTGATTCAAGTTCATACCAGTTCATAACCAGACAGCATTTCACAGCACAAATTACAAGCAACAGAGGAGGGAAGGGGAAAAAAAAAAAAAAAAAATGTAGTGCCAATGAATTCTGGAAGGGGGCAACATTTTTCATCCATTTAACAATGAGGTTTTCATAGAAAGAAGTTCTTTTTTGGTGTGATAGTATGAACTAGCATTTGAGGCAAGAAAACATTTTACTTATGCCATTAACAATGAACCTGTGCTAACACCGCATAGGAAGAACCGAAGAACATAATGGAAGCTATTTGTATTTCTTTTATATTTCATGAGTTGAACGTATTAACGGATTCAAAGAGGTTCAGCTCCAAATGTGTGTAGGTTTCTTGACTTAGAAACGAGTCACAATATATAATGTAACATTGCTAAATAAAAAAAAAATAATATTATGGAACACAGAACAGTAAGATATGTCATGAGGAAAACTGTACAGCTATAGCAGTCATTTCTTCAAATATATCATAATGACAAAACCATGTAAGAAGCTTTCTAATACAAAGGCATATCAGAAAAAGCCATTTCATATAAAGTTGGACTTCTCTGGGTGATTAATGCTACGTTCAACAAAGGAGACAGTGTCTGTCTAATTACATTAAATACTTATCTTCTAGGGATTGGCAGGGTGTTTCTGCTCAATGTCACTTTTCATGACAATGTAATGATAGATCCGTTTACTTACCAGTGCCATTAGCAAAAATTGTACTGTTTTCTCAACTGCCCTCATATCACGAAAATATTTGATTAACACACTGTAGCTTATCTAATACTCTAAGCAACATATTCTGCATAGTTTTCCCTCTATTAAAAGAACAAGATTACAGCTTGTAAAATTTTTATTGCACTCGCACAAAAATAAATGAATAATGTGTGATATAGTCCAAGTATCTTCCTAGTTCACGAAACAGGTTTATTTGATTTAAAATATTAACTCGTGCATAAAATATTAAGGGTTTTGGGGAAACAAGCAAACAGACAAAGTCAGTACTCTGAGGCGTTACTTCCCATCCAGTCTTTAGTTATTTTTCCCTTTTCATTTCTGCACATCTTTTGGAACTTTTAATATCTCCGATGAAAAAAAAAAGAAAAAAAAAGCTTTCATTCCTTTGCTGAAAAATAGAAATGGCCAACTCCCAAGCCTTTAAAATTCACCACATTGTGAACTGACTCTTCAGAGTCATGCTGCTGTGCCAACATATGACGAACAATAAACCTCTGGAAGAATGTACACAGCGAAGGCAGTTTATATAGTAACAAGATAATTTCATAAGCCTATATTGTATTGAAGAGAAAGGCTGTGATGTAACATTCTAGCAGTATATACCAGCTATCTGATATTTACTAACAAGGTTAAACCACTAGCTGTTAGTCTCAGCACTCTTCATAATTCACTTTTTAATGGATGGACAGGAAAAGTCCGCAGTGTACGGCACAGATCATTTTAGAAATGGGACAAGACAGCTCGCGGCAGCATCTGTTTCAAAACGCGCTCCATCCTTCCGTACGATCACATCAGAAGTCCATACTTAGCAACTACAATACTTCAAACCTACTCATAAACCCTTTGAGGGGTAGATTTCTAGCTCTAAGTAAACCGGCAACATTTGAAAACCAAAGAACCCTGAGGAGGAGGCGTCACCGTCGACTGGTCCCACTTTGGCGCATCGGTTCTCCTCTCCCGGTACCCGTGTCCGTGCGGGAGAACCCACGTGGGAACCTTCCTTCGGGGAGGAGTTAGGACACCAACCCCATTTTGTCACAAGAACGGACCAAAACAGACTCAGACGAGGCATAACTCGACACGGCGATGCAGAATTCACCAAAAAAAGGGTCTTCCAAAATCCCTCGCAAGTGACTCTTGCAGCGAGAGGATGACGCCGCCGCCAACTGCTACATATGACTCTCCAAATTAATAATGGATTTAGGATATTCATTCCCTGAGCTGCGAGGGCTTGGGGTGTGTCTGCAATTATCTCGATATAAGACTGACACACATTATCCTTCTATCAATGTCATCTCCCTTAGTAGCCAACAGATTATCAGCAGCTTTGTGATATTCCAGGTGTCAAAGAAGAATTAAAACCACAACAATCGCGCAAAACAAAAGGGACAAAAGACGGGATACGTGTTTCTGAGCCCTGCATATCAATTTAATATGTGCAGCTGACAATGATGCAAATGTCCTCGGGAGAGAGGCAGCGAGATCCGTGCCCAAACATCCACACGCCACCGTCAGCAAGATGGCAGGAACAGAAGCGGGAGGATTCCCAGCCCAGGACACATGCCCCAGCAGGCAAAGCAACCCAACGAAACAATCCTCTGGTTGGGGAGAATTTTGGAAGCACCTGATATGGAAAAGGGCCCTAAACAAGCCAGATGGTACTTTTAGCTGGCAGCAGAAAGGAGGAGACAGCCAAAAACATTACGGCATTACCCCAAGAGGCCAGCAAATCGATTTTTAACCGTTTTTTTGTTTTTTTTTTTTTTTTTAAAGTGACGCTATGAATATGAAAAATAATGTTTCCGTGCGTTTTTAAATCGCCGATTTTATGAATAATGCACTTAAGAAGGCAACAACTGGAAGAGATGAGAAGCCAATGGATTTTCACTTTCCCAGGGCGGTTGTGTATTTGACATCAGGTTTCTAATCAGTCACTGCCTCTGTTTACTCTGAATTAAGTGCCAGGGTTTTCCACATAACATTAAAGAGAAAAATCCTGCAAAAGTAGAGAAATAGCACTGTAAAATCACAACAGCATAATAGTTCACAGGACACGGGAGAAATGCTGTTTTTAAGACCGCTTTGCCCTCTTAAAACCTGTCCTCCCCAAATTACTGGGTTTCTAGATGATCATTTTTTAACAGAGGGCAAACAATTTATTTAATACAAGTTCCCATTTGGCTAAGGATTTGCATAAGAAATACAGCTGTTTTGGGGATCTTTTAATTTTTAAAATCTCCAAATGGCCAGAATCTGCAATTCCGCCTGGATGACGGGACTTCGGGAGTCATTTTGATGTCCGATGTCGAACCTTGACTTTGACAGTCAGAAGCAGGTCCTGGCACGGCACGTTCAGATTAGGTGTGGCCGAGCGGTTTTCACTCGAGGAGTGGAAAAGAGATGTAGGTTATAAGGACTGAAAGGGCTGAACGAGCCAGAGGAGCGACGAAACAAGCGGGAACGGCCACTGCCCTTTGCTTCAAAGATGTACCTCGCAACGGCCACGCTCAGAAAGAGTCAGGACGGTGCTTTACTTACATTTTCTGTTATTTTGGTTAGGAGTAAAGGCAAGATGTAAGAGAGGGTTAAGTCTGGACTCCGTCCAAAGTGCTTTCTCCTGTTTGGAGCGAGGTGGTGCATTAGCGTACTGCAGCACAGATAATACTCCTGGAGACAAACGGGGGCTGCTGTCATAAAACGGGACGTCACACTAAGTACAAGGAAAGTCCATACTTTTACATTTGTCAGATCCCATTGACTGTAAATCCTTACTTTTAAAATAAAATTGATTTCCCTTCTATTTGTGGAACCTAAGACTTTGCTGATATAAAATAGTCCCGTTCCTTTCCAGAGAACTGCTCCTGGACTTGAGGACTGCAGGTACCACCTCACTTTGCTGCGTTTCGGGGGTTCGAAGATCTGCACGCAAATCCCAGCGAGCCAAATGAAGGCTGTGCACAAAACAGTAAAACAGCCTATAATTTTCTAGCTGATTTCAGCAACAGGATCTTTTACGTTATGCTTTTTGGTGTACATCACACTAACCATAGATGTAAGAGAAAAGCAGCAAGGATGATCTCACGAGGGCTGCCGGATGGACAAGCAGAGGTGGAGGATGCTGCGGATACCCTGAGCGTGACCCCAGTGAAACCAGAATAAAACTGGAACCAGCATACACACTAGGTGAAGACACTAACGAACTTTTAAGTCTTCGTGGAGCTGGAAAATGAAAGAAAATTGAGAGTACTTACACAGCATCCCTTCTTCAAGCTGCAGCATCCTTCTGCGAGGCTCAGCGGTACTGGGTAGCACTGTGTTCATGCCCTTAGCGCTGGGGTTACGGGTCAAGGTTACAGGTTACACACTCTGGGTGAACAACCCAGCTGCTGTCACAGCACATATACATTCCTGGAGGTATAGGATGGCTCTGCAGCCACTCAGCCGAATTGTTACCTGAGCTAACAGGCTGCTAGACAGATTTCTCCGCTTTCCTATGCGCACTGACTGCTGCGGTCAAAGTGTTGGGGCAGCACTTAACTTGAGAGAAAGTAGCCAGGGAATGATTTATTCACTACTTCTGCCAGTAAAAAAGACCAAAGAGCACCAAGGAGCATCAAGGAAGATGATCAGGCAGCAGACAGAAGCAGCGGTGCTGCCTTAAGAACACCGAATAAAACTAGAACTTGCTGCCATGGGATGTTGCGGAGGCCAAAACAAAGAACGGGTTAAAAACACCTCTGAAAGAAAAGTCCACTGAAGGCTGTCAAACACAAAGATGCAAAGGGAGCCTCTGGCTCATGAAACCGAGCCGTTCGCTGCCAAAATCCGCGAGGCCGTGCTCTGAAAAGCATCACTGGAAGCCTGTCCTGCTGTTGTATTCTTCCTTAAGTGTCCCCCACCAGCTCCTGTCAGAGCCAGCAGACGGGGCAGGGTGAGCCTTCCGACTAGCTGAAAAAAGGCATTTTTTCCTCTCTGTGGGCAGATTCACTGTTTCTGTAGGCTGGAATGCGCTGCGTCTGGCAGCTGAGAAAGAGGAAAATTGCAGCAGGTATCCAGCTCAACGAAATTAAGATCTCAGGATTGCTCCTCACTCTGTGCAGAACCAGAGGAACATCTCGAGTCAGTGTGGGAAAGGAGACAAAAAAAGAGATGTAATATGGTCTGCGTCCTGGTCCTGGTCCTGTATCGTCTTCTCTCAGTTCCCTAACACCTCTCAGTGCACATTTTAACTTCGGGTCAAAACGTTTCCTTTAAAACAAAGCCTGTTTTTCTCCTGTAGAGCAAAGATCAAAACGTGTGCACGGAGCACAGTAGCGGCACTGTGTGCTACGCAGTGGAGTGATGGTTGTACTGGGAATGTTAATAAACAGTGCCCAGAGCAGAACTTCTGCATAGAAAAGGGTGTATGTTACATCTCTCCCCCTCTCTCCTGTCTCATGCAATATTTACACAGCTGTGCTTTGTAAAATGTGTAGGGGAGGTTTTTATTATTATTTTTTGGTAATTTATTTACCTAAGATAGGCCAGCATCTGTTTTGCGGTGAGCTTCTTTCACAAAGTTTCACAGTTGCCTTGACTGATGCAAAAGGAGGTCACGGTCCTTACTCAGTGATCCCAAAACCATTTGTTTCAACCACTTAGCCATTCTATTTGGCTAATTTGTGTTCTGTTCTGTGTTTTTGGTTTGTCCTCTACTTGGAAATCTGCATCCCTTGGGGAATTGATCTGGCTAGGTGAGTATTTTAGTTATCTGCTTTATAAAATGCAGAAGTGCACAAGAATTTGAAATAAAATGCATCATTTACTGGCTCTCAATATGTACTGTATATTGGCTCTGAAGACTACTAATATTTTCCAGCTGCCTTCAAAAAAAACAAGAGTTCAATGCAGCCTTTGCAGTGGGTCCTTTCCCATGACTCCCTTTCACAGGTGATGAAGACTTTTCCTGTGTCCTGAAGAATTAATAAGCCTGAACATTTCTGTACCAGCAGCATACCGCAGGAGATAAAATATTGCTTCTGCTTCCCAAACACATTAGAAAAAGCAAGTCTGCTGATCTCAACTGCTAAGACAGCACATGAAAGGAATGCAGTCCATTTCCTAACCAAGATCTAATCTATAGAAGAGCTTATAGATCCAAGTCAACATCCTGAATTGGTCCCAGAAGCAAACAAGAAAACTAGTTCAACTTTTGGAAGGCAGGTACAATGCTCTCAATGTGTTTCATCCCGTTTTGCAATTAAACAGTCCCATGCTGCACTATCAGATGATCTTCAAGAAAAACTGCACCAGAGGAGACCCGTCTGGAGCTCACAAAGATTATTCGTGTTTGACAGGCTCCAAATCAGCCAGAAATGCGCAGCCAAATGCAAACAGAGGATGCTTCTGTCCTTCGGAGCTCACCTCTGACAAGACGCAGAACGTGTCTGCTTTTGTCCCAGCACCAGGGAAGCTTATAGTTTTCACTTGGTGACAAAAGCGAAGCCCAGACCATATAATGGTCTGTGCTTCGTATGTATCTGTTAAACAGAAGAGGTGGCAGAACACAGCTCAGCAAGGACGTCTGAAGAATGTTGCGTCCGTGGACCAACGCAGCGCTCCCGTGCCAGGAATCCCGGCACCGTCAGGAAGCTTTGCTCCAACGTTTGTCAGGGAATAGTTTTCTATGCACTAAACCTTTCCTGTCAATCTGAAAAATGATTCAGATGATACTGCTTGTGTGTGGAGCCAGAGATAGCTCAGGTGGTTTTCTGGCTGTCACAGCACACAGAGGATCTGCTTTAACCTTGGTCATTAAAGTCAGTGAAAATAGCAGGTAAGGATGATGCTAGCACAAGGCCAGCCAAAAATACAGCTTTAATTTGCTATCGGAAGTGAAACACTTTCTGCATTTTTTAACTCAGAACTCCTACGGGTCCATACTCATTTTTAAATGATGCATTTCCTGACATCTGGAATTAGACGCAAGAAGCAGAGCCACAACACTGACTGACTTTCCCGGGACCATACCGAAGGGATGTGTTCCTCAGGGGATTACAGCAAAGCTGAGGCATGTGCTTTAACACTTGCATGGGATTATTAATTTTATTAAAAATGGAAAGTACAGTTTAGGCCGAATTGCAGGGCCGAATTTGTTGTGTTGTCCAGTTTCTGGAAAAATGGGAGCTTTTGAGAGGTGTGAAAACATGTAGGACTTTTCAATGTGAAGTGAATTTTCGATCAGTGGTTCTTTCCCTGCCTCTAACTCCCTTCCATGATTTGGAGCCAGTAACGCCAGCAGCACGGCGTGTTGTCACAGGCCTTGTGCTACTACGTGAATTGCCAAAGAAAGGCTGAGCTATTGATCCAGTGGCAATTTGCTGTCAAAATGACTCTGTCTGTTACGGCAAATGAGTGGCGTTCATCATTTGACTTGATGAATGCAATTACAAAAGACTGACAATGCTCAAAGCACCACTCTTGACCTGCTGCGTTTTTCTTGGCTCACATGAGGTTCTTGATCTTTGCTGGCCGTGACCAATTAGAGTTTAAGTTGCCCATTAAGGTGCGGCTCTGGAAAAGTTCTGTTTAAAATAAACAACAACTTATATTGGTGAGTAACTCATCAACTATGCAGCAGTCTGATTCTGATTGCCTGGCAGAGAAACACACACATTTTGCGCAGGATCTGATAAAAGATCTATAATGTGCTAACACAAACCTATCATGTAGCACCTGTGACTAACAGATTGTGATATCAAAGTCTTGATGCCTAAGTGCTCCTGTAAATGCATTAAACTTTTAGCGGCAGGAACTGTAGACTGCCAGTGACAAGGAGCTGATATGGTATTTCAGTAAAAGTTGATAAGTGTTATTGCTCTTAGAAGAAAAGAAAAATCTTATGTTCTTGAAAACCACTGGGCAGCTTGTGTTTTGATGGGATACTGTAATGCAGAGAGAAGGGATAAGGGAACACATGGAGTCTATGAAAGCAAAAAGACATTTAAGGAAAGCCCTGTACTCTACAGTAGCTGGAGCTCCTTGAAGGATGCTCCCATCGTATGGTTGGTTTTGGGTGTCTACCTGCTCACTTGAAGCCAACTTTTTCGGCGGCAGCATGCTCATGGTGCCATGACAAGGTAGCCCAGGCCCAAGCACACTCTGCTTCTCAGCTACGGCAGAACAAGGATGGTGGAAAACTCCATAAGAATGGAGGGAAATGTGCATAACGGTATAAAGCCTTGGAGATGAGAAGAAGCACAGGTCTGAACGGGAACGGGGAAATGGGGTGAAGGGGAGAAGGAGTCCTAGTCACAGTATAGAGTCTAATAAAGCTCAGAAAAAGTTGTTCAGAGAAAATACACAGTGGAAGTTTCCTGGGAGGAAACAGGTCCTGTCTGCCGTGGCGCTTGTGGCATCTCTTCAGCTTAACGGCGCAAACGAGCCTGACGAAATTCCCTCTGCTGTAAACCAAAACGTTCTGGCCACCACCGAAACGTGGTCTGAGTCTGACCTCCCGTTCGAAAAGCCAAACTATGCCGTGGGCTGGAGGTTTGTCTGGTTGCGAAATGTTCCCACTGTCTTAATACATTATGGGGGAAAAAATGGCACCGGTGCCTGCTGATAGATGTGTCAAGGTAGGGAACGAAGCTGCCGCACAGGCAGGTACAAACCTAGTGGCTCTGTGTGTGCTGTCTGACTTCTCTGTACACACTGAGAATTGGAGGGCAAGACAATGTCACATCTGGGAAAAATACCGAGTAAATACAATTGGCAGGGATCCTGGATGTAGAACTCCTCTGGTCTAAGGAAAAGAGACGTTTTCCCTGTTTCTGTCTTTCTTAAATAGGTCTGTAAGTATCTAAACAGTTCAGCTTAAGGAAATTAATAAAGATCATGAAATTCCTGTGTCTAGTTATGATCCAGTGAAAACTGCCCGCTACAGCAAGTCACTGAAAAGTAATGCCAGAGAATTCTTTGATATTGAATACTCCAGGTCTGAAGCTGAATGTTTTCCCAGTAAAAAGGGATTATTCTTCTATTCCTTATTTTGTGTAATACATGGTTCTCATGTTTTTCATCATATTTTCTACAGCCAGTCCCTTCAATCATTGGCAGTAATGTAGCACAACCATCGGAAACTTCTCCGAGCTCTGAGTTAGTGTGCGGCATCAAGTCTTTTGATGAGCCCACAGACCTTTTGCCCGAGGACAGATCAGACACACTCTGCATCACTGATGCTGGGACATATTATAAATGTTTTACCTTCTCGGTAGTGCCAGTCAACAGTTGTGTTTAGGGCATAAAGAACACAATCTAGGATCTCCCTTACACCACTTGGTCTGGCATTTCCAAGATATAATTCTGAACAGACTTTGAAAACAAGCTCTCGTGGTCATCCGATCTATGCCTGAATGAGTATTTCTGATGTGCAAGGCATAAATAAAAGTTTCTTAGTAAATACGGAGGAGGTTTTTTTGTGTGCTGAGAATCTGCTAAGAAGAAAGACCATGCCAGACTTAAGAAAAGGGTTATTGAAACAAGACTTTGGACCGGTTGCCTGCGTGTGGTTTTTCCATAACTAGCAATGGGGAGAGACAAGGTACCATTAAGTTAGGGGTCATTGCCACTGCAAGGGAAATACTCCAAAATAGGATGTCAGCTCCTCAGCTGCATAGAAATTGCTCAGAGATGATTTTCAGACAGTCCCATAGATGGTGGCATGAGAACGAGCAGCCTGAGTGGTGTAGCAAGCAATCCTGAGGCTGACTTTAATAGCATCTTTACTACCAACGACGTGTCCAGCACTCTAACAGGGAGCTCTCTGGCTTACTGCAGGTTCATATAATACTATCAACTTCATGAGCCCCTGGAACTGTAAATATGTCTTTCGGTCATGCAGCGCAGGCGTTATTGCTAATTCCTTAAGGTTTCTGCACTGAAAGTCTGGTTTGGTGTCTGGGGTTTTCATGGTGAAGGCACACAAGAGCTCAGCACAGCGTGACCGGCAATAATAGCCGCGGTGGAGCTGGAGGAAGGGAAGGTGGATGACCACGGTATGAAAAGCCTTATCAGAAGAAGGACCACAGAGCTCCATCCATTTTGCAAACGGGTGCAGTGCTTTAAGCTGGTGAAGCCCACACTTGAAGCGGAGCTAATTGTGCCTTCAGATGTCTCAAGAAGCGCAAGGAGTACAAACATGTACCTTTCCTGGGATTACTGTCCTCCAGGGACCAAACTGACTTGTGGAAACAAAAGTAGCAGGAAGATCTAAGTAAAGAAACTAATAGGATAATCTGAATTTGCATCTGAAAGATTTTTTCCATGCCACGCTGTAGAAATACAATGGAAGTAAAATTGGCAAATACCGTCCATATGCTGCACTACAAAATGACTGACAGAGCGCAATGTGAACATTACTCCGGGACCGAATCAAGCAAATGCATTAAAAAAAGGCATAAGAGGAATACTAATATACATTAACTCAATCTTCTTTTATGATGGAATTAAAAAACTTATACCTGTAATTATGGTTTACCCCCATTACAAGCAGAGTTGCCACAGAACTGAACACGGGCCAGCCTTGTGCACGAGTTCAAAGCCGGGGTGATGTTGCCTTATTTTCTTACTAACATCATCTTTATCCTCTCTTGCCCTTCTGCTCAGTTAGCAAGAGTTATGTACTGAAAGTGCTGAGATAAAGTAATGGTACGGAGGATACTGCAAAAGGTATTTGAAAAGAAGAAGTAATTTACTACATGTCTGCTTTGTTTTACTTCCTAAGCCTTCCTGTTGTGAAAGGAAATTCATCTTTTCTGGCAGACTCCAGCCTTTTTAGGCCTGAGAGCTCCCCAGGAGCTTTCGAGTGCAGGTAAATGGATGTGAGACTCAAGGAGTACAGCACAAGGAACACGGAATGAATGTTGGGGTTTGCTTTGCCTGTCACATCTGACGTACAAGGAGAGCGCTATATCCTTGCTTGCAAGAATTATCTAGATGTAAAAACCACAAGGCTGAGTCCTCTGCTCATTACTATGGGTCTGAGATGCCACGCATGGAAAGGTCACGTTGCTGGTGGGTGAAACACGTAGGATCAATGTCCAGCAAAGTCCCCAAGTGAGACGGATGTCGGGGTGCTCCGAGCCCTGGGGCTCGTGGTGTAAAAGTGGAGAAAAAGGCGGGTGGACGGACAGTAGGTGCAGCCTGTGTTCTGCACGGAGCGAGACCCCAAGAGTGGGCACAGGGGAAGCAGCCGCTGCCTAATCTAAATAGCACACCGAGTGGTTTTGTCCTCTTCTGTTCTCCTGCCAGTTTGCACATATGTTCTGAGCATACAGCCTGCCCTCCAAAGACCACTTACAGGGGCAATCACAGGGAAGCGAAGCAGGAAGAAAGTATCCAAAAAGGGAATTTTTTCAAGAGAAAAAACATGGAGACAGATGTAGAGTGACTAGTCACGGCTGGCGGTAAATAACCCTCTGCCTGGAGTGCTCTCTTTCTCTAAGAAGAGTTCACAGATTCCATTTCATATTTCCTTTCTAGGAAGTAAAATCTTTGTCTTCCTGGCATTTGTTCTTTTTTTTTTTTTTTCTTCCCTACATACTTTTCCCCTTTTGTATAGTTTAAAACTGTCTTCTCATTTTCCCTTTCTCTTCTATGTTGTGCTCTCACGCAGACCTCATTTCCATGCACTGTCCCAGGCAACATCTCTCACTATAACCCTTCCATAGTATCTGTGCCTTGAGCACTTCGCTCTGCCTATACATGTGCATAAACGTACGGGCGCTTCACACCTGCTCCTGCATTACAGTCCCCACTTTTTCTCATGTGCACACCTCAGAATTAAGCAAATACAACACACAGACAGAATATTCATCCTCTCACTCCCATAAACCTGTCAAGGCATATAGGCCAAGAAGTTATCTCTGCATAAATCTAAATCTCCTGTGAGGAAGCAATCTACTCAAAGGCAATAAAGCCAGAGGATATATTATTATCTTTGGTGTGGATCCTACTGGGCTGGGACGTTGGCTGCTGGCTCCTCTCTGAACTTTCCTTCCCAGCCAGAACAGCCATCCCACAGACAAGTCTAAGCTTCCTCTCCTTGCTCCGATTTCCTCCTCCCATTGTTTGGCTGGTAACCCAAAGGACAGGGTTTAATTATGGAGTTTGGAAACCTGGCTTACGCTACTCTGCCAGCACAGGATAAAACTTCAGCCCGCCTTCCGAACCAGCATCACTCTGCACCGTTGATACCTGCACTATCCCACGCAGCACAAAATGAGCCACGCGGAAGAAACGCCAAGTCAAACAAAAAGATGTTTCGCTCTTTTAACTTCTACTGAGAATTTCGCTGAGGAAAAAAAAAAAAAGCACAAACCAAAACACTGAAGCTCAGAGATTATTGTATGTTAAAACTGACTGGAGAATAAAAAAATGGCAAGGCCTTTTTCTGGACAGGAGAGACATCGGAAAAGATGGATCAGAAATAGGTCCAGGCTCCAAAGCTCCCCTCTCAGAGAGGAACGCTGCGGCAAGCCACCGGGTAATGCGGGACGTTAACATCATTTATACGGCTTTCAGATGACCAATATATTTTCTAGGCAGATGCCTCATTGAAGACTCGTAAAACATTTTAAACTTCTGGAGATAAAGCACCCATGTCTCATCCGAAGGGCCAGATGTTAATGCCAGCCCCACGTGTGGTTTCTGCGGTACGGCAGCGCACCGTGCACAGAGCGCTGGATGTGTCCCTCGGGGGACACCTCGTGCCAGTGACACACCGCTGTCACCCTGGCGCGGAAGGACACCTCGGCGCCGCTTTGTCCTTCACCGCGGCTGAGCTGGGGCTCTTTAGGTGATGTCTCCGCCAGCCGCGCTCTTGCAGTGACCCCGTTTTACGGAGAAGCTGAGGCGATGAATTCAGAGACTGCTGGAGTACTGGGGTGGGTCTGCGCGGATGTAGCACGAAGATGGCTTGAAAGTGCATCCCGCACAGGCAGGATAAAGCTCTTTTTCTTCATAGCTGTGACAGTGATAGATAGCTAGTGAATCTGACCTATATCTAGCTGGTACCTGGCTGGAGTCCCTGATGTTGCAAGGTGATTTTCTGCCATTCTACAGGCAACACCAAGCAGAATCTGGGATTTTTCTGTAGCAAGGGTGGAAGGTCATGAGAAAGGAAGAACTTTCTCTGACTTATTCTTGCTTTTGACACGGGCAGTTGTGCTTCTCCACGATGGGCACGCAGTGCTGCCAAGAGCGGCGGAGGTGCTTTGGAGGCTTTAGCTACTTCTCTTGTCCAGCTCAGCAGCTCTGTGCCACCATCTAGGCAGGACTTGGATGAGACAGAGTAATGACCGCATGGGGGGAAAACCACCAGAAGTGACAGCAAAATTAATAGCCAATCTCTGGCTGCTGCACAAACGGCCAACATTTGTCATTAACAAAGAGCACCCCGAACTTTGGGGGGAGTTAGCCCCCCGGTCTGACAATGATGTAGAAGCAGTGACCCAGTCGGCTTTTAGCCATCTGTGTCTGCAGAGGAGGTCGCGCTCCCCCCCTTTCCACGGGCGCCGAGCTTTTGTTCGTGTTTCTGCCGCTCCGTGAGCAGACCAGTTTACTCCAAGCTGAAGCTCTGCCTTACATCAGCTGGAGCTGATGGAGGAAACAGCCCCTGGTGCCTACGGAGCGGGACACCCCCCTGAAAACGCCGGAGCCCTGGGGACGACGGCGGTGGCGAGGCGGCGGCGGGGAGCCTGGCACTCGTCTGCCCGCAGGTCCACTCTCTCCTCCTGCCAAAGTGCCACATGTGCCGGCAATAAGGGCCCACAAGCTGGCTCCTCCTCATTAGAGCAGGGAGGGCAGCTGGCAGGGGATCCTCCAAGGGCTCCCCGGCGCGGGAACCAGTCCCCTCCCAGTCTGGAATAGCCCAAATTTGGTGACTTTCTGGGCACGCTGTAAAGGACAGCTGTTTGACAGGGTCTCCAGAGAAAGCTGTGGGGATGTTTCCTACATGATGAAGGATATAGGTGGCTGGCCAAGTGCCCACGGAACCGATTTTAATGCTGTTCAGGTTGAATTTACTTTTCTGTGCGGTATAGTTCATTATACACAGGGCCCTGGACAAGCGTGTGTTGTTTCTAAGCAAACCAAACCCATACTATTTTAAATCTAAACGAGAATGAAAAAACAAAAGTATTGCAAAAGATCCTTTGGGCTGTTTAGAAGGCCTTCTCAAACACTGGGAGGCTGGAGATGAATGCACTGCTTGCCTTCATCTAACGAATAAGACTTCTGCTATTTTTATTAGCAATAAATATTGAATATACACCTGTAAGCAAAACGGAGGCATTAACTTCACCTATGAATGTAGCACTGACCCAGAAAAATATTTTCAATAGTATTAAGCACCCAGATGATCAAGATAAGTGATCAATGGACAGTTAAGTATGTAACAGAACATAACCCAAAAGATGATCAACGAGAAAGATCACACACAAAAATTAACTGAGAAAAGGCAGAAGAGCTGCTTCCTAAATCTTGCATAACACCCAGTGGTATCTCTTTTGATCTGAAGCTTCCAGTCACACTTCATGGTATCACAGATAAATAAAACAACTCCTTTGGTAAGTCTCTTAAAAGTCATTACTAGGTGAACTCACGCGTTGTAGAAAGCTTGAAAAGTCCTTTTACCTTATATAAATTTAGGGATATTTATTGAAACAGCAGGGCACAGTCCAGACAGGTGTTGCTTTTTGCTAAGCGATTGTCACCGCTATCCCCGAGTTGAATCTGGACATTTTGACAGAAAAAGACGGCCTATCTTTTGCTGCGTTATTTAATAACTTCAGATATTTGGCCAAAATGCAGAAGTGACACACTACAGAAACATTCACAGCTGCGGGAGCAACAAAACCACTACGACATTTTCATGAGGCTGACCTTTTCTCAGAAGAAGCTACGAGATGTTTAGAACTGATCACCTTCCTATAGAGCGTATTCAGTGTATTCTGGTAACAAAACTAAGCAACGGGAGATGCCGTTCTGGGGCTCCCGAAAGCCGTGGCTTACCTGGCTCCACTTCATGCCATCCGCTGGACTGGCTGCCACTGCCCGGAGAGCGCCCTTGGCTTGTGTAGAACGGCTCCTCACCAGGACTGTCCATCTCATCCTCCACAGACTTGAGACGTTTTGTGGAGCTGAGAAAGCAAAACCACGTAGTCAGCTCTATGCGTACGGGAAGGAACAAAAGCACGTCTGCTGGCGCACACCTTGCCCTGCCTGAGAGGAACGCGGTTATGGGAACTGCGATGGATTTTGGGCCCCGAGCAGGGGAAGGCACAAGTCCTGCAGTCCCACCCAACCTCTCAGCACCCGTGTCTTCTTTCTGATTTGCTTCACTGCCAACGACTAAGTGAGACACAAACCAACCTCTCAGAGAGCCCGGACTGAAGCCCTAAACACACGCTGGTTTAACTAGAAGATAGTTCAACGTTTAGGCTTTTACACATCCAAAAGCAGGACATTTTTCAAAGCACAGAGAGGTCAATCAAAAGGCAAGAATTTAATCTGTATTGTGTGATTTTTGCAATTTGAATGAATATGGTCATGACACACAAGACTTATTTTAACAGCTTATTCTAAAAGACAAATTATTTATCAGGTGAAACTTTTATTTTTCATCTTTTAGCCATAGCCATTAAATCAACCCAGACTTCAGTCCCATAAGAAGCAGTGTAGACAAGTGAATGACGGTACAATCCGTTCTTGGTTCAAATGCTCATCTTATCCGACATGTAAAAGCACTTTACTCTGGAACTGTACGCCATCGAGCATAAAAAGTCCCCCAGTAGGTACCTCTGGCAGCATCAGTACTAAAGGATTCCCTTGGGGTCCATCCCACCTCCCTCGCCAAGGGCTCAGGAGACAGAAGAGCCTTCAGAGCTCTCTGGTGGCCACTGACTCAGACTCTGGTAGTTTTGCAGAGAGAGGGTCCCGAAGCCAAAGACACTCAGCTTGGCTCTGTTTTCTATAATGAGTTGTACAGACTGCGTGGGGACGTTACCGAGAATTTCTAAGTACTTTTCCAAGGCTGGGTCAGCTCGCTTTTTTCACCAAATCTGTATCCTATTAAGGCTTCAGGCATTCAAGAACAGGCTCCTCTGTGTAGGGGGAACATATCTAACAGACATAAAATATTCCACTGCAATTTCTCTCGGTTTCAAACTTGCAGCCTCCCCGCGGCTCCCCACGCGAAGCTCTGCGCAGGTAGGAGCTGGCGGGTTTGCAAAATCTGTTTGTGAGAAACAGGAAGAATAATTCTTGCGGTATGCGTGGAATGCAGGTTTGGCCATTCCTTAATTTAGAGAATTGTTACGTGTCAATAGGGGAAATTGTGTGCATACAATATAATTACCGCCTGATAATTCTGCTGAGTCTATGTATTTAAGGAATATATTTTTTTTCTGACTGGGAACAGCCTAATGAGAGGAAAACAAACATATTACCAAGTTATTAACTACCCATGCTGTTTATAATTAGCTCCTTATCAGTGGTAGCTATTTGCAGAAGAATAGAAGAGCAACAACTGAGCTCTCAAGTAACATTAATAACCTCACTTTTCTGCTTCTGGAGTCACAACTAAATTCTACCTGAGAATGGTGGTAATGATGAGCACTGTAGGGTACACAGTTTACATGTGAAAAAAGAAACAGCACAAAGCTTTTAATTGATATGTAATGGGGTTTGTAGTTATCGAGCTTCATAATGTGCACCCTAAATGCAAGATGTAGGATGTTCTTTCAATCACTGCAAAACTGTAAGAAGTTATTGCTAAGAGCCTCTCTTTAAAGATTTTTTTAATAAAAACAGCGGCTACATTCAAACTATAGAGACTTCTAACATGTGTACTTGCTTACTGCAAAGCTGTGACACTGCAGACTGAGATAAAAACGTAAAAGAACCCCGGGCTGAAGTTAGACTTTCTTGTCATGTCTTTGAAATAAGTGATCTATTTTGGCTGCGGGGGAAAAAAATAAAAATCAATCTAGTTCCTTAATAGCGTTCGAGACTACTAGAGTGAGTGGGCTTGTTTATAAATCTAATCTCATGGATGGTTAACGTGAAAGGTAAAAATAAAAAATATCCTTGTTTGATAGTCGGCATCTAAGCCAAAATCAAGATCAGACTGGGTAGTCATCTGCATTAACAATTTGTTTCCTACAGCCTGAGTCACAAATTTCTAAATGCTATAGGAAAATTAGGATTCATGATAGGCCAAGTTCCTAAAACGATGCTAGTCTCACAGATAACACTTTTTCAGATAAAGAATGCCTGTAAGACTGTCTTAGGACTTCCCTGCTAGGACAAAGCGGCACATGTCACTGTGCTCCCAATTCTCTTCTGCCACAAGTGAAACTCCAAGAATTCCAGTGGAACTTCTCCTGATGCACCAAGATAAAAGCCAGAAGGTACACAAATCGATGCAGCAGTTTTTCTTCGAAGCTTGTACATATAAAAAGAACATTAACAGCTCTGTGAATCTGAAACAGCTCCACGTCTTGAGGCCCCCAAACAGCTTGTCAAAGAATTTAATGGTCATTTCCCAGATGAGTAATGATGCTGGCTTGGGTTTCCAAGTAACTTGTTATTAGGCAGAGATTAAATTACCTGGTAGAGGATGTGCTAGGTAAAGACCTCCTCATTGCTCCTGGGCTCATGCTGTAGTATGAAGAACTTTCCAAATCTGAGAGGGAGAAATTAGGGCCTGTTCCTGCAGCTATCGGTGCTGGGGAAACAAAAGAGATCGCAGTCAGTAAGTCACGTGAATAAGGCATGAATTGCACTTCAAAATCACTTTCTTCTTCCTCATGAGTGTGTTTAGTTTCACGATGAGAACAGGTGGGACATGGAAATCAGGAAATGCTAATGGTAACCGGCACTGCAATCAAGAAGATGTAAATGTTATCAAGAATACAATGTTCTATGACATGGACTTTTTCTTACATTCCTCTAAAGGTATTAAAACAAACAAACAAACAAACAAACAACAAACCAAAACCAGCAAGACTTTCTCTAAGCACTGCTTTTATATTAATATCACTCTAATATTTAATGAAACTTGTTGCTTTCACTTTTAGGACAGCGTCGCATTTATTGGCATAGTTACAAACAGGCTGCATCATCCCTGTAGTGTGCTTGGCATAATCTATAAGCAGTACAGGCAGGGAAATACACACCTCGGGGCCCTTGGTATATACGTGATGTACATCCACAAGCACAGAGGTTACAAATGCTCCTTGGAGAAAGCACAAAAGCAGATGAGAAACCTGCAAGCATCCGAGTTTTCCTCTGGCCTCTCCTCCAGCTGAATCAGAGCTAGAGACATATGACTCCCAAAACCTTTTATCCAGCAGTTACCTTTCCCTGCTCAGCTCTCACCACCTTACCCAGCACCTCCGTTTTATTGTAAGGCATGTGAATGCCTTTAATTTCCCTGTCCTAGAGCCTTGGGTTTACATTAAAACCTTATGAATTCCTACACACCCCAAAGTCTGCAGACACGAGCCTATGAACTCCATGTGGTGTACCTTTCTCGGAATAGAAAAGGTCCAGAGCAGTTTAATGTGAAAGTCAACATATAATGCATTTCACAAAAAAAAAAAAAAAAAAAAAAAAAAAAGGCAAAAAAAAAAAAAGCGCCTCTATTTGGCAAACGGTACCATATCCAGTGTCACTGTTCCAGTGCTGTTTACAGGACAATACAACTTTGGGAGCCGACAATTAGAGATCGTGATTTTCCCTCACGTTTTGGAGACGTCTGAAAGAGGACGTACAGCACAATAAAACGCACAAGCTTGGCCTGGAACCTATTGTCGGAGAGCCCGGACTCACAGCAACAAAGGCGAAGCAGCCTCGATGCCACACAAGGATGCTGAGCCAAGCGTAATCTTTGGTCTGAGAATCTGGCCCGTTTTCAAACATGAAAAAATCTTTCAGTCCGACGGGGCAGGAGCGAGGAAATGAAGACGGGGTAGCTCGTATCACCCAGCTAACGTGTCTGGGCTGAAACACAGGCTGCTGGGAGTGCTGCCATGGACGGTAATGGGGCCAGGACTTCACCCCAAGTTTAAGGAGCTCACAATGTCAGATTTGATGGAGGAATAATGTAATTTGCAGCTGCCTCATCATCCCCACAAGACAATTAGTTGTTGTTTGGCAAGGATCTTTTAAGAACGTCATTGAAGAGAGAAAGGGAACTGCCTGGATAGCCACGGACTTCTAAAAGGACGGGACGGAAAACACATAACGCCATTAAAACTTGAGAAAATCTGGAATGGTCATTAAAAGGAATTAAGTTGGGAAGTAATTTATGACAAGAACACTCAAATCCTTTGTTATCTTCTCTTAACTATCGTACGCTTCCTGCGCACTGGGTATCTGAGCGGGTGTGTTAACAAAAAGAAAGAAAAATTAAGCATAGTAAAATTAACTCATTTTATCAATTTGTGCTTTCTGCAACAGTTTCCTGACAGCAGCTACAAGCGGCTGTAAAACTGATGAATTTGCATGGAAAAAGAAACGGGTCTAAGTAATTTGTGTAAAAGGTAACAGGGACATGGACTGCTATAATTCAGCCACCCTGCAGATAGCAGACTGCTGCAGTGTGAGCAGTTATGGGTTAGAAAAATGACCACACTGCAGTCAGTCTGACTTGAATGGAAATCAATCATAAAGGTACTCTCTGCAGCATCTACTCCACAGTTTTCAGCAACTTCCTTGCCAAACAGATCTGTGCTCTGTAAACCCTTTGCTGCTCAATTCCTCTGCACCCTCTACCCACCAAAGACGAACTTACAGGTTAAGCATGCTGTTTTCCAAACAGGAACATAAAAAGGCTAAATTAAAGCACCGTTTCTTTCTGAGGCACGATGAATTTCCCAACCACTGCAAGATTTATGGAACAGTTTTATTGCAAACAGATACGGAAGAAAAACTAGTATGTGGATAACGCTTTTCTTCTTTCTCTCACCCCGCTTCGGTTTATCGCCCTCTCCCCAAATCCTGGACGTTTCTGTTCCAACACTTGAGCTGGCCCTATAGGAAAATGAAATGTATCTCCAGACCAGGCGTGGGGTAGGAACAACGTATGGCTAGCGCTGTGTAAACTCGGCACAAATTAAAACCGGCTCACCGCACAGCAATCTCCGCCCGGGCAGCAAACACGAAGGATGCTTTGTTTGCTACAGGCACGCTGCCACGACCAGCTCAAGGTCTCTGGCCCTAGAAGTGCCATGGAGAACCTTGCACAGAGCTGAGCTGGTCTGAAATCCCTCGTCCTGCCTGCCTGACAGCACCTCGCGCCTCCTGCATTGGGCTTTGGCTGCGGGGACCCCGGTGCCTCCTCCGGCCACCCCTGTGGTTCGCGGTGACACGTGCCACCGGAGCTGGCGTGATGGAGCCAAGAGCCACCCCGGCCTGGTCCTGAAAGGAGCCTGGAGCATGGAGGGGGTTGGTCTCTTCTCCCAAGGAACAAGTGATGGGACAAGAGGAAATGGCCTCAAGTTGCACCAGGGGAGGTTCAGACTGGATATGAGGAAAAAATTCTTCATGGAAAGGGCTGTTGGGCATTGGAACAGGCTGCCCAGGGCAGTGGTGGAGTCACCATCCCTGGAGGGGTTTAAAAGGCGTTTAGATGAGGTTCTTAGGGACATGGTTTAGTGCCAGAGTTAGGGTATGGTTGGACTCGATGATCCTGAGGGTCTCTTCCAACCGAAATGATCCTGTGATTCTACAAATGGCTTTTCACACCTTGCCCGTGCCCATAAACTGACGGGAAGGAAACACTCGCATTTATTTGCGGGATTCCCTGCAAAGGCTGCAGCTCTGGAGAGTAAGCAAAGGGATCAAAGTGTTGCCAGCTGTGGCAAAACTGTCTAAACTAACTCTCTTCATTGTAGTATCCGGTGATTCACCATGCAACCTTCCTACGGCTGAGGGACACGCTTGGGCCCCACACGAAGCGGCCACGGGGCTGGGGAGCTCCGCGCCAGCACAGCCGGCTCTCGGCACACTGCGGCCCGCACAAACACCAGGCCGCCGACACTAAAAACACGCCGTTTCCTCCCCCGAAGAAATGCCCTGCAGCAAAGTGACCTTCTGATAGCTCAGGAACATCTCTCAAACAGGAAAGGATGTCAGAAATTGCAGTCGCGAGTCAAAACAATAATCTCCACCTACGTGCCAGCGTCAAGATGTCATCTGACCCAGGGCTTTCTAAGCAAACAGATGCCGGCTTCTGCTCCCGTTTCAGCTGCTGGCATCACCGAAAGAAATAAAAAATCCCCGCGCACAGGGGACCCATTTTGCTTGCTCCGAGGGGCAGGACTTGCTCCTTTACCCAAAAGGAGGAGGAGGAGGGTGGGCGCCTCTGCTCGAGAACACAGGGCAGCATCGCCCCTGCTGCCAGCGTGTTAGCTCCGGTCTTCACCCGAAATGTCAAGAAAAATAGCAAAGAAATTAACAAAAAGCCCTCTGACTTAACCCAATTGGAATATTTATTTTTAAGAATTTATTGAATTACAGAACAGGAAACCCACTAAATAAAACCAGCCAGGCTGGCATTTGTCTCCCTTGGAATACAGCGCTCTCTTTTAGTCACGTTAATATTTAGTTTCTCTTTTTCTCATTTTTATGTATTTATTTTTACAAAGGGGTTGGGATGTGACTAAGATCATTACACGTGTAATGCTGCAGCAAAGTGATAATGTGTTTAAGGTTAAATGGGAGAAACATGACATTTGACTAATAAACTTTTTCCTGTGTTGTGACTCCATAAACAAAGGGAAACTCACTGCGCCGCTGCTGCTGCCGAGAGGAAAGGGGAGCTCAGGGGGTTTTTTTGCAAGGCCTTTGTTTCCTACATACTCTATCGTTAGATTCAATGAGGTTTTGCCGAATACAACAGATATGAAATGTGTGATGCTCATTTTAAAATTACAAGTACAGCCTGCTATTGACCACCTAATTATGCTGAGTTCCATTTATAAACATAGCTAACCACTAAGTTTATAGAGACTTTTTGTGCTGCTTTAATAGGATATTGATCGAGAGCAAGGTTTGAGTGGACTGCCATTGAATTGTGTAATGGCATACAAAAGGCAAGGTCACGGCAACTGTTCACTCTGTGCCTGCAGTCTATTTTTTATTATAATCTTTCTTTCTTCCTCTCATACCCAAGCCCAAACAGCGTGTTTTGGATGGCAGTGCTTCGCTAAGGACTATAGAGTATCTTTTTAAATGTTAATTTTCCTGCTGCTGACTTTAACTGCCTTCACTACTGTAATGCTTAGTATAGCAGAAAACACACAGGCTGCTGGTTAGAGAAAGCTGGTTTATTACACCCAGGCTTTCACACGCGTGCCCAGCAGCCTCCTCCCTGTCCCCAGACCCGTGACAGGATCCGGGGCACCCCACACCTTCCCACAGGCACCCAGTACGTACTGGGACGGCAGGACCCCCCTGCAGTTTGTTTCGGCTGCACCCGGCCGCTGGACCAAACGCCTGAGGAGGCTGTTTCCTCCATCACACCCAGGCAGTGGAAAATACTTGAATTTCTAACACTTGTCCGCCTGCCACAGATGTCACAAAAGCACGTCCTACCTGTGGAATTCATGCAGCTGTCTGAGGGATAATTAGCTGGACCGTTTCTGTGTTTATATAGGAGCGGGAAGCAAGTTACTGTATGTTTGAGCTGGTGGGCTCAGTGGCTCGTTAGAAGGATTAAGAGTCACCCCACTCGCTCCGTCCAGCTCTTTACTGCTAACATCTTCAAACTCAAAGCGTGGCATTTCCAGCCCAGGGCGCAGTCAGAATTCCCTTGTTTATCAGCACGAAGGATGATGTCATTTTGACAAATAACACAGCGCAAAACAAATATGTTTGATTTGGCTCTCGCGAATGTTCATAAATCCTCAATCTTTCTTCACATCCTGGGCAGTGCAGTTGATGTGGCTGCTTGAAGGACCTCCAAGGGAGGAGATGTTCCCAGCAGCTCTCTGCACAGGCGCACGTGGTGCAGACTCCAAGCCAAGAAGGGAACAGCGTTCCCCAGGCTTCTCGCATCGCTGCGGCCGCTCATGGCCTCCCGGTCTCTGCCAGGGGGACTGGACACTCTGCCCACACCTCCTGCACAGGGTGATTGTCCAGGGCCGAGCAGATAGCAGCACACAGGGAGAGGAATATTTTCCTAACAAGGCAGAAGGTTTTGCTTGGCCAACAGCTGGCTGCCGGTTCACAAAGCACGTACATCACCAACGCTTCTGCTTCTGAGCCTTTTGTTGTCAGCCCAAAGCTCTCTCGAGATGGAGGAATGAAGTCTGTGGTATCTGAAGGGGGTCTCCCCGGTATCTGGGGTGACAGACAACACTCAGAAAGGAGCTCACGCCTTTTGCCTGCTAATGATGTAGGAGAATCACAGAATCATTTTGGTTGGAAGAGACCCTCAAGCTCATCGAGTCCAACCATGAACCTAACTCTGTCACTGCCCCATGTCCCTGAGAACCTCATGTCCGTCTGTCCAACCCCTCCAGGGATGGTGACTCCAGCACTGCCCTGGGCAGCCTGTTCCAATGCCCCACAGCCCTTTACGGGGAAAAAAAAAAAAAAATCCTAATATCCGATCTAAACCTCTGGCAGCATGGTCTGCAACATCTGCATCAGATGGGGTGGAGGGGGAACTATTTGTTTTTCTGATGAACTTTTATGATCTGCTTTCTCTATTTTACTAGGGTCAGCAAGATTCAGTAGCTGGGTAGCATTTCGAAAGAAAATGTGCATCTGTAGGACTGAAGAAAGCAACTTTCTGTTACCAAAACAGTCTAGACTTGTTCAATAGCTCACAGAAGCTCTGATGAGCAGCACTGATAGATAAGACAGATAATGGTAACAGCTGACCTTTCGCTTGATTTAATTCATTCCCCAAATTTGCATGATGGAGACAACCATTTATTACTTGAGACTCCTTGTCATGTGGACCTTGGGAACTTTACTAAATAAACCGGGCATATAATTGCTACCAACAATATTTCACAAGACTAACTTTAGATAACAGCAGCAAACCACAGAGCAGTTAAAACTGTGGGAAATCCCTTATTTCTATCATCGTTTTATCAAAAGCAAGCATGGAAAGAAACATGACAATGGGCGTACATGAAGATGACCTCTCTGCAAAGCAAACACGGAGCACGCCCAGGAGCGAAGCAGAGACTAAATGTGAGCGCCCACTAAGGACAGGCTGGCTCGTTCCTTCCCCAGCCAGGGTGGCTTCTGAAGAAGAAAAATGACGTTTAGAAAGTAAAGCCAAGAAAACCGACCGAGGATATTCTGATCGCTCAAGCTACGGACTGTTAATAGCTGCTGGGGAGTCTGGGTGATGGCTGTTCATAAGCTGAGCTCCCCAGTCTGAAGGCAACCCATGGACTGGTCTCGAATCAAGACACGAGAACACGTAGACAGCCCAGCAAAGGTTATATTGAAAAGCACACTCTTAAAGACCTTGCCTGCCAATTTAGGCAAATGTGCAGCAATTACTTTGTTAACCTGTTATGTTAGATAATTCTTTGAATATCACTATGTGAATTAATAATAACTTTGCTGGGAATTTGTTGCTAGACTCTGCACTAAACGTAACCTACTGGGTAGCCACGGCATGTCAGGCTGTGGGCTTCTCAGACCTCCCAAAGTAAACAAGGTTACAGCTGGTCAGTACATGTCTGGGGCATCTCCAAGGAAAATCCAGGGTACTATCAAAAGCCATGTAGCTAAATCAGTTGCTGGCACTCTTCCCTCTGAGTCAGTTCTGAAGTGATATCCCGATACGCTTTGGGGACACTATTTTTGGTAGAGGTGCTGGCTTGTGGACAGGATATAAAACTGAGGTCTTGACCTCCTGGGATTATTAAAGAGCCCATGAAAAAGAGTGCAAACCCCTGCGTCTGGAACAGATAAAAGCCTAATCTTTTTATTTTGCCCACCGACACCTTCTTTCTTATTTCTGATAAAGTTCATGCCTGTCCTGCTCTTGCTGCGTGCAGGTGCCCTGTCCTTGGAGGCGATGCACCTCAATGGCAAGCAGAGGAACATCTCGGACACAGTTTGCAAAACACGCTGAATGCCAGGAATTCTGATACAGAGTGCTTTAGTTTAGCTACAATAAAATATCTTGGAAGATTAATATGCATGAAACATGACGCTCCTGAGGTCAATGCCAAACTCTCAGGGAGGCTGGGACTGGCGGCGGGGGCTGAAGTCCTGAACGGGGACACTTTTCTATCAGCCCTGCCCCGCGCGCACACGAAGCACGGCTGACAGAGTCCAGAGGCAGCTCTGCTGTGCAGGGCTCCGACAGCCGAGATAAGATTGTGCTGAAGTGGGATGCCTTGCAGAGGGGGAGGGTGAATCCTTTGTGCTTCAAAAGCCCGATGCTGTCACGCTGAAATAACGTGACATATCATGGAGATGTTCAAAAACTGGCAATAACTTGGGTTTGTCCACCACGGCTGCGGGTACCAGCAAGTTAGTGCACGCAGGACAGCGAGTTCGATGTCTAAGTCCCAATTTAAGCGCTTCAGTAAGGGAACCGATTTGCAAATGTGCTGAGCTCTCAGCAGCTCCTTTTGACTTCTAAGTCCTCTGAACTTTGTCCTTCTCATAAAATTCCCACCAGTTGTCAGGGAAGAAAACTCCGGAGAAATGTCTGCCTCAAACTTTTTCTCTCTCCATCTCTCTCCCCAGCGTATAATCCCTCTGACATTCATGTATCGCCCACTTGCCATGCTCTCCTTGTAGCATCCTATTTTTGAATATAAAGTCAATTTACTAGCTAGCGCAAGTCTTTCCAAAAGTGGAAATAAAACAGGAAAATCCTTACAGAAACTCTGTGTTCTGACTCAAAACCACAGATTCTCTGCTAGGTTTGTGCCAGTTACATTCCAGCCCCAGAAGAACTTCAACTACACGCTCAGAGCCAGTACCCAAACAAATATTCCTGCTATCTAGAAGGAGAACCGTTTTTATCACTGTCTGTGCTAAAGGGACTGGCTACAAACCCTAAGGTTTTAAAGGGGCACGTAGTTGCGTGGTTCACCTACAGAAGTGGTACATGGTGATAATATGATGTTATTCCATAGCTCTACACTAGACCAGAAAAGACTCCCAAAGGAGTTGTTCCTACGGCCCTGACTTACCAGTCCATACTCTCTCCCGAACTATCTGGATTATGTCATAGCAAAATACAATCAATGCACCTCTGATCAATGAACAGGGTGGTGACAGGTACTCCTAATTCACTGTTGTTAGTGGGTATTGACAAGCCTGTAATGATCACGCTGCAGTGTGTCATTCATGCTGGGGGCATTAGCATTCTTTAAAGGTCAAAAAACAAATCCTTCCAGAAGACAGAATTCCATAGAGTTAATGGAAAGCGTAGGCCTTGCGAAGGCGAGACGTATGGCTCTGCATAACTGAGATTATCAGAGCTGGAGCTGGTACAGCTGTCGGCATTACTGACGAGTTCATCAATCTGCAGGTGTACAAACACACGTACGCACGGCACGGATGAACACAACGTGCAAAAGTGCCACAAGAAAAGTTCCAGGCTTGTGTGCACAGATCATGCCGTTTCGAGAGGTCTGGTGAAAATACAGGCCTTGGATCCTGCAAGGGATCCACTGGGTGAGCTGATCTCTCGAGGCATTTACCTGCACTCATGTCCAGCCAAACTGATCAACTCGCACATGCAAGTTTGCAGAATTAAAAACGTTTAATTTACTTCTCAAAATCACGCTATTTTATTTCCCCACATTAAAAGATGTGGCACATAAACACTGCCCACTGGTGAGAAGCGGAGAGAAGAGACTCTCAATTTTCAAGAATCGGGGAAGGGTCACAATAAGAATCAAAGAAAAAAGCTGGGATTGCAGAAACCACATAAACCGGCCACAAAATGATACTTACTTTGTGAGACTCTTACTAGCTCAGTCACACTGAAAACACCTGATGTGACAAAACTGTCCTGGAAGCCCAAATGTCCTACAAAACAAACAGAGGGAGAGAACTGCGATTAGCTTTAAGCATTTAATGACAGTATTCTCAAATAGTTTACTTTCCTTTAGACTTCAAATGTGACATCTAATTTCCCACTTAGCAGTAATTATTGTTTATGTAGGTGGGTAACTAGTCATACAGCTATGTAGGCTGCTTTGTGGTTTCTATCTAGAGGTTAGGAAAGCTAACATGACACATCAGCAGGGAGATTTTTACATGTTAAAGCATCTCAACAGGAAATCTGAAACAAAAGAAGACTATTTTAATAAACGGTTACCTTGGATGACCCCTAATGACTTCACAATTGAAATGAAAATACTGTACCTAGGAAACAGACAGGACAGCTAAGTTCCATAATCGTTTTAAACATTATTCTCTAAAGAAACATCTGATCAGGATTATCTACCCATTCATTCAAACAAAACAAGATTTAAAGACGTACTCTTCATTTTCTAAGGTTACACCAGGGAAATCTTAAAATAGCAGCTGGTAAAAAAAATAAATTCATGCCTTTCTTATAAAAAAAAATCCTAACATTTAAAACTAGCTTTCAAAAAGAAATACAAATATCTGTATAAGAAAAGTATTAACTTTGAGCTTTGGACTGTCTTTAGGAGCCAGGGCGCTCTCTTCCATGTCCGTCTCCCTTGTGCAAGGAATGGCTCTACAGTTGGTATCAAAATGTTATTACACTTTACGTAACAGTATTTTCCTTCTTCTCTACAAACACGCCTGCCACGAAACGTTCATTTAATTTTCACGGGTGTGATCAACGACAAAAGGAGCAGCTTTTGGGCTGTGACCGGTGGGAGCGTGCGGAGCGGGACGGACCTGGACTTCAGCTCCAGGTCTGCAGTTCAGACTGACCTCCTGCTTTTGAAATCAGGGTCAAAGGAGAAATCTCAGGATAAAGAGATTATTAAAAGAACTGCAAAGTCCTGCTTGTCCACGGGATAAGTGGCATATACCTTTTTAGGTTGTCCTACTTAGAGTCACTGATTCCGGCGCACGCACACATATATTATTGAATGTTTTGCAGAGGCACCATCTGCTCCGCTGTTAATTGTTTGTCAGATTCAGTACGATTTCCCTGCGATCAGTATATTCTACGGTGCACCGCGCTCATCACGGCAATACCCTTCTATAACGACCAGAGCAACAGAACTAATGCGAGCTGCATATTCGTTCTCCTTTCTTTTGGGGTTCTTCGAGAAAATGAACATATTCCACTGTAATTTCTACCCTCAGAACGGGAAATAAAATAAATGCATGGCGTGTGCAGAACTACCGAGGGTGGCATGTCAGGGGCAAGGTTTGGGAGAGATTTGGAGGGACGTCAGCCGTTCTCCTCCAGCCCCGAACGACATTCTCAGCGAATTCTGTTCCTGCACTGAAGAACCTCCCGGTTTCTGCGAGGATCCCACGGTGCCAGATGAACGCAGTCGCTAAGCTAACAACAGACTCGAGACAAGTTTCTGCATCAGGCATGTTTTTATACTTCGGCAATAATGATGAGTTTTCAAACTGTGTATATGTATATCTTTGGGCATCCTTGTGTATGTGTGTATACATATGTATTATGTACACAAACATATAAATATACACAAATCTGTCATGCTCCAGCTGTAGATAAATGTACTATAAAATATTGAAATTGATGCCGAAATTCAACACAAACAAATTCCTCAATCTGCAAACAAGGTTTTTATTTACACCGAGAGAATAAATTTTTCTCTACTTCAAAGGAAAAAATGTTCTTACAAGCTTTTATTTTTCCTTACTTTCAACTTAGGAGTAGCTCTCAGATAACTGCAAATGCTTTTGCGTGATTTGCTTTGTATTTCACCATAATAAAGGTGATGACTACATCATTCTGCTTTTTAGAAATGGTTGCTGGCCATACGCAACGTTTGTTCATTGACAATTTCCCGAGTATTTTTAATATGAAGATCTACTTTTCATATGCTGCAGCAGACCTGCCTATTGAATTAAATGATCTGTGAATTAAAAATAATTCTCTTAGGTCTTCACTGAAACCACTCATGTGCCTAAAATTAAGCATATGCTTAAGTGCCTTGCTGGACCCGGGCCAGGCCGCTTACAACTCCGCAGAGCCCTTGGTAGGGAAGCCAGTCTCTGCTATATAACTTCTCACACTGTGCTCATCACGGCAGCATCTGAGCAACTTCCAGAAGCGCATCCAGCAACATCCACCAACATCTGCCACGTGTGGGTTTTGCAGCCAGCACCGCGCCGGCTCTGCTCCGCTGGCCGGTTCCACCCGCATTTCCCAGGCGGGTGCCTATCGCGCGAGGAGTGAAGGTGAAATGGAAATACAGAAATAAAAATTAAAATTAAAAGGCAACCCCCCCCACACACAAACAAAAGCCAAACCAAATCACGGCTATGGTAGGACAATTGGCTGATTTTTTAAGGGAAAGGCCGGAGCCCTTTGTAATCATCCCATAAAAACACAACTGTAGCACGGCTAACCACGTTACCATAACCTAGCAAACACAGGTAAAACCAGAAACGAAAACGCCACCGAATGGTTTTAAACACATTCTAGCTCTCATGATTCCGCAGGGCATGAGAAAAGTTGAATAATTGAAAAATAAAATTATATATCTGAATAATTAAAAAATAAAAGTTGAGTAAGTTAGCTTGGGCCTGCTAACTTCATTATTCCTATTTTGCTGGGTACACCTGAAATGTCCACTTCAGTAGGAACACTTCTTATGCGTGTACATGTCACAGTAATCATTAAACAACAGCATGCAACGAGAGGATTTTCATCCTTCAGTACTGAAAATAAACATTTCACAAATGTAAGGTGAATTTCACAATTCTCCCAGTTTGTTATTTACCTATAAACATTAGGAAATCAGGGGCTCATCTCGCCAATCATTAATAATATCTTGATACCCACAAAAGCAATGCCCTTGGCTTAGAGCTGTATCCTGAACTCATTTCGATGCGCGGTTGGTCTGTGAATTCGAACTCCACGAAAGTTTAAATGTTTGCCTGGCTGGTTCAGATTGCAAAATCCAGGCCTAACACTGTAGCTTTCACTGAGCTGCGCCTACAGCGCAACAAGAAAATGTGAGAAACAGGACAAAGAAGCTAAACATGTAAAAGAAGAATGACTAGGAAATAGCAGGATTCACAAAAAAATATGTAAAATAAACGTTTTGTGTCTATTAACAGGGGTCAAATGCAAAAATATATCAATTTGGCTTTCACGCTTAATTCTGAATGAGAAAATAAATAGGTAAAGTCAAGCAATTACATATGCAGATGTTAGCATTAACGAGCTCCTTTACTGAAAAGATGATTAAACATCTTGAAAGCCGGCAAGATTCACTTTTCATGCGGCGCTTTACTGAAATAACGTGCACTGTGACACTTTTGCTAAATATCCCAAAGACAGGACATTGAAATTGCTGTATGTGATCGGGTTATCTCTGCAGCTTTGTGCGACAGTCACATTCTGGTAGTAAAGCAGGTGTTCGAAATGAGGATGAGAGAATTTTTACTCACTTTATAAAAAACGAACAGAGCTCGTTCACTGAATTTCTGGGTATAAATTAAGACACCCGGGTAGCCGAGGCAGGCCCTGACTCAGCAAAGCGGTTGGAGCACGTGCTTAATTTTAATCACACGCTTGACTAAAGCACATGCTCATTTGCCCTGCCAAATAAAGATGAGTCGACAAAGTTTAGCAGGTATTCAAATATATTGTTGAATCATTGCCTTCAGCCCAAGCCTAGGTCCAGCGAGGAGTTAGCTTATTGCACAAGACCTCGCTTTGGCTCACGAGGATGATCGGTTTTCCCCCAAGGGAGAAAAAAACTCAGGCTAATAAGACCAAATTGAATAAAGCAGATCAGGATACTACCTAATAAATAATAGGCCATTACCCAAACTCGCGTTTGGTACAATGTACAAAAACGATGAAATGCTGTCATAACAAGTACCATGTGAAAAACATCTTTCCATCACTCGATGAATGCTTTAATTGGGGAGAAAATTCATAATGTCATTTACATATTCCTCTTTTAGATCCCAGTAAAGAAGCCAGAAGAAAAGGCTTGAATTGCTGGAGCCTAATTCTGATCTCAAAGAAGTTTTAAACAAGTCTTTCTACACTGATCAAATAGAGTTTCACCTAATTTTCTCCTAATTTACACTGGCAGAGGAGAAATCAGGATTAGGACTTGTTGTCTAATGCTATTTGTTTTGAATTATTAAGCAAACATTCCTATTTCAATGAGTAAACGTGTACAAAGGCAACTAACCTTCGTCCTAAAATCTAGTTTACAGGGAGAGTATTGTCTGCTTTCCCAATTAATGCTGTAAAAAGGAGTCTCAGACATTGAGCTACCAATCAAGAGCTTGTGTTGTAGCTTGAGAAAATCATGACTGATGCAATTACTTTTATGTAGAAAGTCTGAATATGGCCTATAGGTTAAAGTTCATTGGGTTGTTGTTCCTTAATTGAATATCAGAAGATGTTTTCAAGGTGCTCAAGGTATTATTGTTATTTAATTAGCAGGCTTCCTTGTGTAACCCAACAGTATTATTTTTATTATAAAATAGTTAGATTGCACTATAAATATACGAGGTATTTTCTAAACAGAGATACAGCTGGTTTCCTGAAATCCAAGCTTAAATAACAACGGGAAGAAGTTACTCCTTTGAAGACGATAAAGTCCAAATCCAGTTATTTCTCTTCCACAATGCACTGGAGCTTTGGAGAAGGGCTTTTTGGGAGACTTTGATTCCTTTTCAGTGTTTTGAAATTACACAAGTCCCCCAGACTAGCACTGAAGCCATTTCTAAAGCCTTTTTGATGTTCAGCATCTCACTATACATAGCCATCTTAAAACCTTAAAATAGTAATAATCAATTAGGGTCGCAAGCCTATTATCTTAACCAAATGCCTGCTTAAAAGAAAAGCCCTCTCTGCTCAAAGTGCAACTTGGTTCCTTTGGGTTTTATCCTCTGTCTGGATAATCCCATGTTTCACAAACAATGTGGAGCAATAATATTGGTTAGAAAATTAATGTCTGTATCACGCAGCTCCTGCAGGCCTTGAGGGAGGGGATGTTCCCAGAGGGAACCCGGATCACCCTGAGGACTCCCAAAAGATTTGCTATCCCACCCCCACACCACCCGAGGAGGATGGGAGTGACACAGCCCGTCCTAATCCGTGTTCTCCAGCCAAAAGGAAAGGACAGAATACGTGTGCTTTGGTCAAGCCTTTCGTAACTGGTCAAGGGGCTGGAGCGCAAGGGTGATGGGAGCGGCTGAGGGAGCTGGGGGTTCAGCTGGAGAACAGGAGCTGAGGGGAGACCTTCTGATCTCTGACCTGCCTGAAAGGAGCTTGGAGCCAGGGGGGGTCGGGCTCTGCTCCCCAGGAACAAGCGCCAGGACCAGAGGAAACGGCCTCAAGTTGCGCCAGGGGAGGTTCAGATTGGATACTGGGAACAATTTCTTCCCCAAAGGGCTGTGGGGCATTGGAACAGGCTGCCCGGGGAAGCGGTTCAGTCGCCATCCCTGGAGGGGTTTGAAAGGCGCAGAGGTGAGGTTCTTAGGGACACGGGTTTGAGGTGGACTCGGCAGTCTGAGGTTAACAGGCTCAGCCTTGAAGTTCTTCTCCAACCAAAATTATCTTGCAACTCTATGATTCTATAACATTTACGCTCCACTTAATCACAGAATCCCAGAATGTCAGGGGTTGGAAGGGACCTCGCAAGCTCATCCAGCCCAATCCCCCGCCGGAGCAGGAACACCCAGATGGGGTTACACAGGAAGGTGTCCAGGCGGGTTGGAATGTCTGCAGAGAAGGAGACTCCACAGCCTCCCTGGGCAGCCTGGGCCAGGCTCTGGCACCCTCACCGGGAACAAGTTTCTTCTCATATTCAAGTGGAACCTCTTGTGTTCCAGTTCGCACCCATTGCCCCTTGTCCTATCATTGGTTGTCACCCAGAAGAGCCTGGCTCCATCCTCCTGACACCCACCCTTTCCATATTTATAAACACTAACCAGAGGTGAGTTTATTAAGCCTGGGCTGACCCAGCCATGACCGCGTTCCCTCCAGAAGCACACCGCCCTGCAGACACAGGGAGGAAGGTGCACCTCGCTTCTGGGAAGCGTCCACCTCCAGGCCACGTGCGGGTGACCGAGGTGGCACCCCAGGCCGAGACCAGCCCTGCCCAAGTGCTTGGACCTGCTCACCCTGCCTGGGGCGGCAGCACTGATGCGCACCAAGAGATGCCTGGTGGTCACCACCCCACGCTGGAAATGGAAAGCTAGATCCACGGGGCCAAAGCGCATGTGCTAACTGCGTATCTAAAAAAACACAGGGAGATTAAAGAGACCGTCTATCCCGGCTGCAGTACTCTGTCCCAGACAGCACGAGGGAGCTGTACACAGGCCTGAATACCACGCCAAGCTGTAACAAAATCTGCATTTAGCAATAGGCCCCAAATACCCATCTCCAGAGCTGGCACGACGGCCTCATTTTAATTGCTTTGTGCAAAATGCATCCCTCAAATTTGTAAATGATAAACCTTTACTGGTAAATTATACCACATTTTTAGTTCATGGACTTTTTGTAGAAGAGTTAAGCAAGATATTATACGTTAAATGTGATATAGAGACCTCCCTTGTTCCCTGACAAACGCTCTCACTTCTATTTCTGCTTGTTATTTCCAATTTAATTTTAATGCCACAGCAATAGCTCACCTTGGGCAAATTACATATTTTCCTATGAAATAACTGCTGGCCCACATGTCACGTACGCCGTCATTCTCCCCTGCTTTTGGCTGAGGTTTTTTAAGAAGCACCAGAACTTTCTTTGTGGCCCATAGCGGGATGGATTAGACCGTCCAGGGCATGTCGTGTTAGTACAATAGAGGAACACTTTTAAGACTTTAAAGTCATGTAATACAATTCTAGGCTGGATCTTTCTTGTTAAAAAAAGTAGAATGGGAGTGATTGAAAGAAAAAAGGGCCAATATTTGACAACAGAAATCAGCATAACCTCCTAACAGCGGCAGTCATGGATGACTGCCCTTTGACCCGGGGAGATTATGTGGGATTTCAATGACAACAGCTGGAAGTGAGCATGTGAGAATAGAGAACACAGATCTGAGGCCTCCTACAAAAGACTGCACAATCCCTGCCCAGATCTGAGTGTTGATTAGAAATTGTTTCCTGGTCCTGGCTTAATAGAGTGTGAAAATGAAAGTTTTGTTAACCCTTCGCAATATGCAAAAATCATCGGCAAATGGTTTGCCTTTTTGATTTTTAGCTAAAATGTCTGTGTCTAGCAGAGGGTGAAATTGTGAAGCACTGGTGGTTTTCATGGGGGCACTTCTGCTCAGCCCCGTTTCCACACGGTTTATCCTCTCGGTGGCCATTGGGAATCAACATCTCAAGGCACGGGGAGAAAGGACTCGGAGGCCTTCACGAGGGAACCCACCCAACCCACCATGACTGACGTTCTCCAAGGTGAACCAGAACAGAAATACCCATGCGATGTCTCCTGCACGCCACCTTTCGTACACCATTTTAGAATCTCTAATAGTAACAATGCCTAATTCTTATTTCAATACGTGTCGTGCCGAGCTCCAGAGTCTGGGTTGCAAATTAAAGGATGTGGACCAGAGCGAATGTGGCACCGGGCTGGCTGTGCCACCACCAGCCTGATCCTGCCCAGATCCACAGCAGCTTCAGCTCTTGGGACGTTCAGCTCATTTTCTATTTCAGTGCAGAGATAGTGGAATGAATGGCGATGATCACAGATGGGAATCAGTTGTGTCAAGCTCTGCCCAAGTGGAGGGCACAAGGATAGTTCCTTTCTCTTGAAGACAAAGGTCTTCTTGAAACATTGAAAGCCTTTCAGGTTTGGCTTAAGGACCATATCTAAGATGTTTGGTGTGGTTTTTCATTTCTGATGACTCCTAACATTGTAGGGTACTTTTCGGTACTCACGTGGGCGAGAAATCAGTTAAATACAGTTTTTTGATTTAATGATAAAAATTAAGAATCTCCCTCTCTACCATATACAAAATTTGATAAATAAACTAACTGCATTAATACCGATAGGGGCCTATAGCTTGATAAACAACAGATGTCTTAAATTAGCATATTTCTGTTTCAGGTCCTCAATCCAAAAAGCAAATATTAAAGAAAAGAAGAAAAATCATTATAAATGGTCATATTCATTTGGCAGCTTATAAAATAACGTGCTCCTCAAAAGCCTTTCAAAGTAAACGAGATGAAATCTACCCTGGGATAATCATTCTGGAATATTTATGGCATCCAACAATAAAAAGAGTAATAAAAAGAAAAGCCTGCCTCCCTGAAAATAATAATATGAAGGAGTTATTTATCTTCATATTTTCATATCAACCCTGGTTACAAGCGCAGTGACAGCTGGGATCTCCAAGGTCTGCGGTGATACTGCCAGTTCAGCTTTGCCGTTTGATGCACGACCCAATGTCCAAACGAGCCCGGAGAATCCACACGGTTTCCTTGAGCTTCCCGGGGACGCTGGTGGCACGAGGTGCCGCGGGGACCCCCCTGGGCTGCCAGAACGGGCACCCACCAACCCTTGGCAGGCGAGTGATAAATATGGGGAGAATCCAGAAGGTGGGTCTTGTTGTCCCCATTCCTCTCCCCCTTTATAAAATGAAAGCCCCGATACCACGCGCCAGGCATTGCATTAACCTCCGGACCCCCGGAGAGCTGGAAAAACCTCCTAAAGAGAATAACGTCAGGATAATTTCTTCTATGTCAGCATCCTATTGCTGGTACAGCCTGAAAACATCGGTTTCTATGACTCGTTTGTCTGGGGCAGATCACACACACACTCTGCCAACCCTCCTTGCTCCTCTTACTCCTCATCAAGTAGTAAGTGAAATTTTCCCTCCTGAATTTCGTGCGATGGCTTCGAGGAAGCTACTGGCAGAAACGAGGGCTTGTAGGAGCCGGTGCCGGGGCTGCAGGCTGGAAACGTGACATGTAGCCACGTTCTGGTCTTCACACCGATGGAGCGTGGCTTGGTACACGCAGAGTTTACTTGGGTTTACACTGCTTCAAATTAGAATTTAGCTACAGCATCGATGCCATAAATATTATAGCTGATGCTGTGTGAAGAACATCAGTGTGAAAATAAATGTAAGGGTATTTAAAAACTGGTGCGGAATCCTTAGGTATTCAGACTAATCACGGACTGAAATAAGCACATTTGTTTCAAATCCTGTTTATAGCACTGCAGCCCCTCCCTCCTTTAAATCTTCCTCTTAACCATAGTGATGTTTATTGAATACCTGTCATTTCTCCAGCAGCATGTGCCAACAGCAGCTCACCAGTGCCAGGCTGCATGAAAACCCTTCTGTCTCCTATTCTCCAAGGGGCTCCCTTAGATCAACTACTCACCATACCCAATACACTGAAACCCATAAATTTGCAGATACTGCAGTCAAAATTCTTAACAGGAAAGTGCACCCATTTTGCCCAGTGTAGCATACTGAAATATCACATGGTGAGAAGCATTTCTCACCATGTGTAAACTGTCAATTTGATTTGAAATTAAAATTTTTGATTAACATGAGCATTTCTGAGCCTCCCGCTGGCAGCAGCCCTATTGCTGAAAAGTGACATGATTTGTGACACGCAGGCTGTACAGAAGCCCCATGCCAGCAATTGTTAAACCCATTTTCATTCTGCTTTAATACGGTATGACACTCAGGAAAATAATTTTAATATTTAGGAGAAAGAGGGCAAGGGCTTAAGGACTGAAGTCCTTTATGGGTGTAAAGCAGGATTAGAGCAGCATGAAAAAATGGCACGGAGGTCTCCCCGTCTCACAAGTCATGTCTCTTTTCAGCAACCGGGACCATCTGCAGGAGGCTAAGCAAGGTCCATGGTGAAGCACAAAGCCTCCTTTTACATCCAGTTGATATTTCAAACACAGCATGAGGTACTTTCCACCTATGAATGCCGAGATGCTTGTGCACAAGGAAATGCTTGCAACTTCAATAATTAAACCCTCTCGTACGGGAGGTAGGATTTTCTGGTTTCCACAGCGGTTTGTTATTTTTCCATGTTTATCGTTTCCCCAGAGGTACCAGCGGTCACCGGAGATACTAACATTTATACAGTGAATTACTTACGAAAGAGGAAAATTTTGTGACTATTAAGACTTTTAAGCCCAGGAATCTACCTCTTCATCAGGGTGGTGGGAAGATTTTTTTTTGTTATTTTAAACAGCCACCAAGCGAACACAAGAAACGGGACACTTCTGTGGCGACAGATTTGCAGGCCACATTATACACACACGCAGAAGACAAAAGTTCAGTGGGGATTTTTACAAACGTAAGCCTGTGTCACTGCTGCAAGCTGCTGACTCAACTGTGTCACCTGCGTATTTCTCAGAGTGGATCATTTTTTTTCCAGTAACATCATGTTCTGAGGAAGTTTATCATGAAACAAGTATCACGAACAGTCATTCTGAGCAGCAGAACAGCTTTGATAAGTGTCGACACGCATCTGACTTTTCTTTTAGCTCCTAACACTATTCATCACATTAAACACTCAGCTCTGCTGGACTCTCTGTAAACACAGAGCGATTTCTAATTGCCACAAAACAGCGAGTTAAAAAATGTAGTATTTTAAAAATAATTTTAGATGGTGGAATGAAATACCAGGATGATTCAGATGCCCTGGAAGTATTCAGTTTTGAACATAAAGCCGTGGGCTCATTTATGTTAATAACAGCGCTTGAGAATTCAATCTGCATGAAAAACATGGTCCTCAATAAAGCCATGATATATAGTTACTATAAGTATGTAGGTTCTTATAAGTCCTAAGTTTAAATCAGCGTTGTGTGTAAATATCTAGTTTTAATTAGTATATTGCCAAGAAATTATACAACTAGGCTCAGCGATGCTGTAATTATTGCGGGATCTATAAAACCGTCCCTCGGCTGGTGGTAGCTCGGTGTGCCCGCCAAGGTTCCTCTGCAGACACCCAGGGAGGCTGAAGCCCTGTGGACACAGAATTAGGGGGCTGTTAAAAGAAGTCTGTGTATTCAGAGCATGTGGCAGAATTCTCTAGAGAAGCCCAGCGCTCAGGAGAAGCTGGTGGGGCCGGGGTCAGGCGAGGGCAGGCAGCTCTCCTGTCCCGCTCTGCTGGGCGATACGGACACAAACCCGGGCGACTTCGTCAGCTGTTTCCCCTCGTCCTCCCTTCCCGGCACTCCTCTCTCTTCACACCAAGGCACTTTCGAAAGGCTGTGGCTGGACACCATGATAACGGAAGCTGTAGAAATATCTGCCGAAGATTAGATAGTATAAATGCGACGTGAGAGTCGGGGTGCTGGGCATGGAAGCTGCGTCACGAGGATCAGCCAGCTCCACCTTTCCCCACGCGCTTTCCCTTCAGGGTTGCATCTTACACCTTCTCTGCTGACACCACCAGTGAGCAAACTTTAATTCACAATAAACCCTGTGCAAATCATGTTACTTTATCTACCTATTGCCCTTTCTGTCGTATCACCTGGACTTTTCTCTCCAGAGGCTGTTACTCCGCTATTCTTCATACAGAACAATCATCTCCTAACTTCCGTGATTCAGTCCCAAGTAGGCTGACTTCCACTAGGTTTACATGTCAATTATCTCTTTGTGGCTGGGGAGAGAAGAGACTTTCCACTAGTCACGGCTTGACAACGCACGTCCGGTCTGTCCTTGACTGTCCACATTACCAGGCTCATGAAATCCAGTTGGGGTGACCCTGAGACAGTCCTGCGTGGAAGACGGGGCGAACCTCACAAGGTTTTGTCCAGCAGCGCCTGGGCTGTCTCACCCTGGGCAGCAGGGTACCAAGGCACGTCTTTAGAATAAAGCTGTGAGTACCGGTGGTAGAGAAGACAGAAAAAGAGTGGGACTGGAAGCACAGAAATGCTTGTCTAGGGCCATGTCAAGCTTGCGCAAGACCTAGCGCACACAACTTGATGCTTACGGATGCAGATTAGGCCACTGCAGGCAAACAAAATGTGCCCAACAAGTCTGGGCGTACGACTCCTGTCCAGACAGCGGCGACACCAAGTCATGTCATCCTCTCCGTCGAGGCACTGCACGCCAAGGGCTGGGACCTGGACGGGTTGTCCTCATGGCCTGCTAGCAGAGACCAAACTGCCTCCACCGAGCACAGAACCTCCGGATGGCCAACCAGGTTTGCACCAACCTCACCTGAGTTATGTAGGACATCTCCAGAGAAGACAGAGAGAGCGGTGGAGAACCCACAGTGTGTTAGTGGGCAATTCCCCCAGCCAAGTCCAGTGGGAAGAGACTGCCGGATGTGGAGCCCAGCAGCAGAGCTCTGTATCATGACTGAGACTCTGTTTTATTCTAATTTTCTGTTTTGTAAGGCAGGATGCCCTGTCTACATTCCTTTACAGACTAAGAATGGACATTTATTAACAAGTACTTGGGCGGACAGCCCAAAACTCTAGACTCCTGGCCTGGGACTGTACGACAGAGAGGGCCAGTGACCCCTGTTTGTGTTTACTGTACTTCTACAGACACATGTTGGTGTGATAGGGACATTCACTTTCTCAGGTTCAGGCCAAGGTCAGGCCAGAACACAGACCGAATTTGTTTTCTCCATGTAATCTGCTCAGACTGAAGCCCAAAGAGGGCCTCCAAGTTCACTAATTGTGAGTGTATTTTGAGGGATTCAAGATTCACAAAGTAAACAGAAAGGGCAGAGAGGGACCTTCTTAGCCCTTACGTAATTTCACGTGCTCATCTCACGTGTGGCAGATATGGTGGGTCCAGGGGAGGTGCCACAAGGAACCGAGATGACAACGGTGGGATGTCTCACCCCAGGATGTTGCCTCCAGCAACTCAGACACAGACTTGGTATTAAAGCGAGGACCCGAGATGAATCTGTTGCTTAGAGGCTGGGTTGGTCAGCTGCGCCTATGCAGCCCTCTTCCTCTGCTGGGTTTGCCTCTCTAGACCCTCTTGCTCATCCCCAGCAGCCAGTGCGGTCCACAGGGACGCAGGAACGTGGCGGTGGGGTGGAATCCCTATGTCAGATGCCCCATCCACATGTATTTAAGAAAATCTGAAGATACCGCAAGGCCAGGACTTCATATTTTGGACTGTGCTCAGCAGCCTGGCTCACGTGTCCTGTGACAGCCATGGGGCTTGTTCTAACAGTGCTCTGCATGTAAACGATGAGACTTTGTACCGTCACTGACTTTACATGAAAGGCAGACCTTCTCCTGATGAGCAGCAGTTGATCAGGCAGAAAGAATGAAAATGGAAAAGGAATTCCACTCATAAGGACCTTTACGTTAAACTAAAGCAACTCAGGTAAAAAGGGAACCCATCCATTATGGTTTATAACGGATAAACATCCATTTCTTCTCTGTTCCTTCTTTGCTTGCATTACCGACATACCGAAATAAAGGGAAAAAAAAATGATGGATGGATTTTGGAAGACTCAGAGTTCAACTCAGGATGGATGTGATCCCAACATTTCAGATTCTTATCTCATCGTAATTGGAATAGCTGAACCTCTCTTGTCTGCAAAATTAGGCAAGACATCCTGTGAGAATGGGCTCTTTTTCACAGCAGTTTAGTCCCCAGACACATGAAGAATGAAAACAAGAAATGGAACAGAACATTTTTACTTTTGAATAATGGCTTCATTTGGGCAGTTTAGAACAAAACTTCACGGGAAGAGTCGAGGAGGAAGTTCTTACTGCCAGGATGCCCATCCCTAGACACATTCTTCCACAGAACACATAAATACTTCACTAATTTATCTAAGAAACTCCCATTTTGTAGAAGAGAAAAAACAGAAGGGAAGAAAGTACACGTGGGCAGTGGATACACTGTCCACCCTTCTATCCTGAAAAAATCATTCAACCAAGTCAATGTGCCCCGCTGGATCCACCTTTGCTCTTGCAGTGAACTCTTTCTTTGTCTCCTCTGGCTTTGCAGGATGAGCAGGAGAGGGCTGGGTGCCTTCCTCCAGCAGCAGAATCGCAGCTCCTGAGCAATTACAGCATTAACCTGAAACGTCTCGGTTTTAAATCTCCCCGAGGTTCAACACAGAGGGAGATGAATTCCCAGAAGACCCAGTATCTCCACTGTTTATAGAGGCAGATTGAGGATTTTAGGTTCATAGCTGGTGCCTCATTTTAATGCCTAATGTTAGGTGGGACGAGAGCCAAGCCTTGGTCCATATACCATGTTAGCACAGACCTGAAAGAAAATTTGCTTTCCTCCCCATATTTTGCCACAGGCAATCTCTCTTGCCGTGCCATGCTTCTCTATCCTTACATTTATATCTGGCTACTGTTTTGTTTGCTTGTTTGTTTTTAAATTCAGAAGACCGTAAAGTACAAGTATTGCTGAATTATCCTTGTGTTCCTGTCCTTCATCTGGTTCATTTGCAGGAGGGAATAATGATCTGTCACCAAGGTAAATTCATTACCCGGCAGATAATGCCACAGTGTTTCTGCTGCCCATTTCACAGTAAGACATTCTTTTTCAATGATGTTGCATCTCTGTTCTCGTGGGAACAGTTTACGGCTGACATAGCAATAGTAGTAATAACAACTTACATTTATATTGCACACGGGATGATCTTTACTTTTCTCTCCTTCTAACAGTGGACGGCTCCCAGTCCGACTGCGAACGCATCCTTCATGGCCGTGACAGACAGAAATCTGGATTCCCCAATACTGGGCTGCCTCATTCCTCAGCCGTTTGCTCCGGCGGTCGTGTCCTTTCCAGCCCCTTTTATTATTGCTTTAAATTGAGCTGTGGGCCACTACTACACCACCGCTCTAAGCCTTCCCTCACAAGAATCCGTGGGGCTCCCCTCCTGCCTCAAAACCACGGCCACATCAGCCCATGAAGCTGCTGTCCATCCTCTTCCCGTCCTCCCGCGGTCCAGCTACGCCATGCTCTGCTGTACCACAAAATTGGCTCCCCTCTGCACGGCGTGGGGGACACGGCTGGCTCTCTGCGTTCTGCTACTGGACATTTCCTGAAAGAGAACTCCCTGATTTTTAAGGACTTTGAGGTATATAACACATGGGAAAACTGCAGGTCGTCTGAACTGCAAAGCTGGTTAGGTGGGGACACCCCCCAAACACCAGCAGGTCTTCAGATGGGGATGCAGCTGTCAAAGAGCCTTCCGTTTTAAGAGTGAGGAACCGAAGTAGGAAAATAACAAGGACAGAGGTTATTATGTGCGAGCGAGTGTTACAAGTAACCCTCCCTTACGATCCTGGGAGAAGAAACGCCAGAAAAGGGTTTGTCCCACCGCGGCCTGTCGGACGGCGCTGCCACGCTCGCGCCTGGTCCCGCGCCCCAGCTCGCCTCGGCAGACACCCACCCCAAAGCATCACCCCTGGCTCCGCCAGCCGGCGGGGCACAGCTGGGGTGACACGGCAGTGAGCCCTCGGCGGGGCAAAGGCCAGAGAGAAGAAAAATCTGCCGGTGCCCTGGAGCAGCCCTATCGTTTTCTCGTGCCTCCTTTTGCCAGCGGCAGGAGCGCGGTGCTGGCTCCTCGTGCCGCAGCGGGGCTTGTAGCAGATCCCCCTGCTTCAAGGAGGAGTGAGGGAGGGTGGGAGGTAATGATTAGAGACACTCAAAAATCAGTACATTAATTGAATCTTATGAAAATGGAAAACAATGGCAGCGTGTAATAATAAAACCCCACTATAACCACGTACACCTCTTGTTTACTAGCAAAGCGCTTCACTGACTACAGATTTACTCTGGGGCACAGCAGGAAACTTTTCTCCTTTAAATTTAATCAGCCCTTTTTTGCCTTTTTTTTTTTTTTTCCCTTTCAGAGAAAAATACCAGCTATCAGATCTGTGTTTCCCATCCACTCCTAAGACTCCTGAGTCCAGTGCCTGGAGGTGATGGTGTGAACTCACTCAAGAATGCGAAGGCATTTTATAAATCATTTGGTTTCAGCAGGAGGGGGAGAAAGGGAGAAGGCAGAGGGATGATATAGTTTACAGCACATACTCGGCAGTAACTCCCAACTGTCAAACTTTAGCATTTTCTTCAGTTGCAACAGCGGTTAACAAAAAAACATTAAGACAGCAGACACGAAATGCACATAGTGAGCAGCACATTTAATCAACTGGCACCTTTCTACCACCCCACCACCAAAATCTATCCGGACACTATCACGACCCAGAAAAAAAAAAGTTGTGTAACTGAAGCTACGGCACTGATGGGAGAAAAAGGAGCAGAAACGAATAACATGAGCTGCTGTAAACAAGTTGCGGCGCCCTTTGTGTGCAAGATAACAATAGCGGAGTTGAAGGAGTGTGTTTACAAGTGTGGCTCACTCACCTCACCTTCCTCCTGCCCCCTTTCGCCACCCTCGCTACTCGCTCCTGGGAAAATATTTGCGAACCATTGCAAATAAAAGTCTCCTTCTTACTTTCCAAGAAGCGGATCTGGTATTTTTCCATTTCGCTCACGCTACGGCCAGGCTTCAGAGGGGATTTTATTCTCGCCGCTCCGTGAGACTCACCCTAAACTTTCTTTCCATTTCCTATCTAGCAACTTCTCCAGCTAAAAAGTAATGCCTGCAATTGAAAAGTAGTATCTGATTAGCTATAGAAGTGATGAGGCTTCTTCTAGGAGCCTGTTCTCACCAAAGGGCCCTCCCTTGACAGCAGCACCGGTCCAGCACACAGCTTTGAGGAGCTGTGCATTGCTCTTCATGTGCACCTCTTTGCCTGTGTACACAACTTCATATTTACAAAATGAAGGCTAGCTGGAAAGCACCTGATTAACCCATGAATCTGCAGTACACGCAGATATAGAGATTCTTTTTCAGAGTGTGAAAACCAAATATGAGTATGAAGGTTGGAATCCATTTGAATGAAAATCACCTTGTACCTGTAAAACCAGGTATGATTCATCCAGGCACTACACCACATGCAGAAACCAGAGGAAGGTGTGAAATAACGATGTGCATTTTCATAGTGTGTGTATATATATAGACATTTTTGGAAAGGCCTAGAGTCAACAGAATACGTCTTGTGTCGGTCAGGAAGTCAGAACAAAAGAACAAGAGCGCGAGCGAGAAAGCGCGATCCCTTATCGCGGCTCTTGGCGGTGGCATTCAGGGCCGAATGAACCACGCTCTGGCTGAAGCAGCAGAGGTTGAGGTGCTGACGGTTCCAGACGCGGTGAAGGATAAGTGTGTAAGTAGGAGGGAAAAATAGGGGGTTTTATGAAGCTCCAGGCTGGCTAGGACTCAAATTGTGGGGAATTTTTGATGCTCCGGGTGGGCTCGTTGAGCAGCAGAACGACGGCTGCCACCCAACGCTCCACCTCCAGCTCATCCGCGGAGCACAGCTCCCGGCACACATTCGTAATTCCCAGCGGTTTGACCACAAAGGGCAAGATCTTGGCCAGGGATTGCTTCCCATCGCGGGAGAGCAGCGGATTTTGCTGTTGCTGTCTCGGCGTGGAAGGTTCCCGCTCGCTCCACCAGCCGACTGGCACCGCTGCAAAGAGACGCCACCTAAATAGATGTGAAGTAATGAATACTTCGGATATGCGACCGATTTCAGAGTGTGCTTTTATCCACAGGCCCTGTATTTATAGTTTAAGTCTTTTCAATTAATACGCACACCCTGCAAGAATTAAACTACTAATTATCACATTTTCCTGTGGTTCACAGAACTTTCATCAGATCTAGTAAATGAAATCACGAGTTCAGCAGAAGAAGCTTTACTGCGCCAAATTATGTCAAGGGTATATCATGTTGATAATAAAAGATCACTTGGTTGGAAGCCTAACCTAGAAGGTTGGGGAGGCGTAAAAAGTTCACATTTTGGATCGCGCTGCTCTGGCGTGGGCGTTTTGTGTTTTCTTCTCTTGGTTATTGTGGAAGGCAATTTTCCTGCAAGTAAAATTTTCCCTTTGTCTTACATTACAGGCATTAGGGAATTCTTACATCAAAAGACAAATAGATAGGTTTGGGGTTTTGTTTTGCAAGTTAGGCCTTGGCATCACATTCTCTTGCCACTAATAAACTCCCCTCTCTACAGGATAGAAAATTAAAACGATGCCTACACCACAAACAAACTTCTTTCCCTGAGTGCCCAACTTCTTGGTGGGCAAGCGTGGTGTTCAAAAGCATCCTTCGGCCTGCGGCAGCAACCTGGCACCCTTGCTGTTACCTTGTGGATAAACGCACGTGGAAAGGAGTGAAACGGAGCAACAGAATAAAAAATACACCTTGAAATGACTTAGAATAATCGCAGCTGTATTTATGCACCTTACCCACTGGAAAGCTTCGTTGCCTTTTTCCTGTACACACATATGGAGAAATAAAAATATATACCCTAGCCACATTTTTATTTCGCCTTTTCCTTGCAGTATTCAGCCACTCCAAGCGTAATGAGCATTTCGTGTCTTTCGAGCACTGCTTTGTCATGCTATGAGCATTCATTTCATGCTTTGAACACCTCCTGTCACACTCGCCTTGGATGAATTTTTGGCGGGAATGCTTTGCTCGTGAAGGTTAATGGTTAGCAGCAGTGAAAACCGAAGTCCTGCGTCCGTCGCCAGGCCTCAAACACGGCAGGTCTCTCCACGCGGCCCCGGCAGCGCTGACCCTGACTCACGACCACGATATTGCCCGACTGACGGTCAACACCCTTCGCTGTCGCAGTCGCAGGGTCCCCTCAAGAGAGTGCCAGCTACTGATCAGCAAGCTCAATCCTGAGCCTAGCGGAGGAACCTGCTAAATCCTGGAAACGGTGTGACGGTGCCTCACAACCTGGACCACGAAATCATCTGACTTTGAGCGCGAATCTCAATGCAAAGATGGTAATACAGGAAAAAATGGTGTGTTCTTTCCTGGTTATTCAGATGCATCTCCATGACAGGCTGGGAAACACAACTGGATGCTGCAAAGTTCCCGTTCTAGACTATACTGCATTTCCAGTTCTTGCTGGAATCTATCCGTAATGAAATAAGATGAAAAAAAATGCAAGACTAAATCACACACCAGTTAAATTTATAACCAGGCATATCTGCTTTTGTTTCCTTGGGCAACGCTGGCTCTCGGAGCTGCCCACGTGCGCTGTCTCCCAGGGGGTGATGAAACACAGGCTGGACCTCATCGGACCTTCGTCACCTGATGGGTCGTGTTGGAGCCAACCGTTGATTCCGTCCAACCCACAGGACGGCAGGAGAGCAGCCCCACCAGTGCCCTCCTGCCCAGCCAGAGCTTTCAAGCCCGGACAAAGTTCCCATTGCTGTTCCCGCTAAGCAGCGTGATGTCTAAGGGTGCAAATCCGTTCAGAATTTGGTCCTGGCAAGTTCCAAAGGTGCAAACAAGCTGACATCACCAGGAGCTTTGACTTCGGCGCCAGCTATGAGATTCCTTATTGAAAATGCGAAGGGCTTTTTCTTTTTTTTAAAGCTTTTTTTCTGAAGCAAAGTTAATTTTACATTAGTCCCTCAGGCTGTGATAACTCCTCAGCGTTGCTCTGTAAACAAGAGAGGAGAGTCTTCTTGCATTTGTAAGACTGGGATGCAAATGATGCCATGAACAAGAACACTAATAAAAGCTGCCGTTACTGTATCGCCCTGTTTGCAACTGTAACTGAAAGAAAACTTTCTCTGCCAGGCTCGGTTACCTGCTGCGAAGGAGGTTTTTCGGGAACGTTCGTTACCAAAGATGATGTAACTTTCTGACAGCACCAGTTTCAGCATCCTATGTTCAGAGAACGGCTCATGCCCGTGCCCTCCCCAGGTGGGAATTAAGGGGATTTAGGTGGGAATCCAAGGACCGCTGACCCTACAGACACCTCCCGTCCTGCCGCCCTTGGCAGCACCTCCTCGGGGAGTTCGGTGTAAAGCTGGTTGACATCAAGGTCAGCCAGAGCCGAGAGGCCGGGGAGCAGCTGGACCCACCTGGAGCGGTGGAGATGGGAGGTCAGGCGTGGCCTGAGAAGAAGGGATGGCCTTGGAAGACAGCCTGGTTTTGCAGGTTTTGGCTGTCGAAGGAACTGGAGGTCTCTCAGCCACCGTTTAACTTATTGTAGTAGAGCGGTGGGAAGAACCACAAAGAACACTTAACGTTTTATGCCCGTCTCAGCTCAAGAGGAAGGTTTGAACAGCGAAATCTGCATCCAAGAAGAGTGTCCAACCCCCGGGCCAGGCGGGCCCCGATTCCACTGGCTGCAGGACACAAGAACGCCAGGTTTGGGCACCAGAAAGGGGCTGGACGCTGCAGCTTGGTAGTTACGGCAGAGAGGTCATTCCACAAGCTGCTTTTGCGTTTTACCAGGTTGCACGTGATCCCTCCTGCCTTGCAGCGCCAGCTGTATCACACCTGCCATGACCAGCATTGCCCAAAGAAGAAAAAGAAACTTTTCTTTCTGTACATCCCCACTATCGCCTTCTCTTCCCCCAACAGCTTGAGGACCAGAATTTCCTCCTTTATGTTTTCAGGCATGGAAAAGTAAGCATATACTTCTACATTTTTTTAAATGTTTAATGCTCGAGTCCAGCCCTACTTAAGCAAAGAATTCACAGATGATATTTACAAGTCCAGTGTAATTACTGCAGGGTTGAAAAACGAGTTCTGTGAGTTACGGTACATCATTGTTTTTCTTTTTTTCTTCTTTTTTTTTTAATGTTACAAAGAACAATGTGCCTTTCATTTCCTGCAGTGCTGTTAAGGTACTTGCAGCTCAAAGCAGCAAGAATACATTAAAACTAAAAAGCATTTGGTTTGGGCATTAAACATTTTTATTTTTTAGCTCAATGCCTCTCCCTCTACAGAAATTGTTTGAGCGATGAATTTGGCACACATTTGTAATCAGCTGTAATAACGAGTGCCGCCTCGCTCACTCGAAATGAGAGAATTTACCAACTTCTTTAAAACGAACGTGCCACTCCGCAATTAAAGCGGTGTGCCACCAACTCGGAGCTATCAAATCGCACGGCCACACGCTCGAGAGGCATCAGCTGTCTGCAGAAAATGACGCAGCGTTCTCCTGCTTTACCCGGCGCGCTCCGTGTGCACCTTTACGCTGCAGTTATCAATTTACCTTTACGCTGCAGTTATTAATTCGCCAGCACCACCACATCAAACACAAACATCGCCCGGTGCCTGTTTGACATCCAGTTACCGACAGCAGCAACGCGGCGCGGTACCACAATTATTAACCAGTTCGTGCCTTCAGCTCCTGCCGGAGCAGAGCGGGATGTGACTTCTCGTATTCACTGAATCTCCGAAAGCCAGAATCACAGATATCCCCGCTTTGCAGACAAAAAGGCTGAAAAGTTTTCCTACAAAAGTTGAAAGTAATCCTACTCACAACAACAAAATCTATCCGATAACCGTTGCCACGACTGAAAGTGAGAATAAAAGCCCTAGAGAGAGTCCCCGGCAATGCTGAGCCGGGAATTCAGTTGTCCCTGATCCCCAGGCAGGCAGGCACTTCACTACACCAGACAAGCCATTTTGTCATCCTCAGTTCACTGAAAACTAGTTTGTTTATAAAATACAACACCAAACCAGTGCATTTAACAAGCTTTTAAAATCAATAACCTTTTTCCCTTTTTTTTTTTTTTTTTTTTTTTAATTGGGTGATTTGCAAAATCGCTTTGCGGTGCCAACTGAAATGAAGCTTTTACATACCATTAGGCGACTACAAAAGTGAGGAATTTTCCACACGGGTGTTCCACCCAGCTGGTCAGACAAAAAAACCTCATTTGAGCAAAATATCAGGACATCGGAACACACTCCTGCCTTTCAAATGAAGTTGCTGGTCCCTTTCATCAGCACGCCTGCAAAAATGTCCTCACCCACACAACAAACAGCCAAATTCTGGGTTTTCTTCCTCTCCCCAGGCTCTTTTTTACATGCTAAGGGACCTGAGAACAGCACCACGCACACCAGTGGGTTCCACATCAGCTTTACCCCCCGTTCCAGGACAAGACATCTGGACGTTGGACCATGTACCCACGGACAAGCCCTGTCTCGTCTACATGTTTGCTTTGCATGACCACCGTGCTGGGTCTCTCTCTCTAGAAAAAAAAGAAATTAAATGCTTGATATTTTTGCTGTAGTGACCGGGTAAGTGACTGCCTGGAAACTATTGTGGCTTAATGAAGGGTGAAGGCAAGGCCAGAGTTGGTGTTCAAGCCACCACTGAGAGTAGAAGATGTCACCATCTTCTCTGTCTGAAGATTCTGCTCCAGAAATGCCACTGTAAAGCCCCCTAAAAACCAGGAGTGCCTCTAAAAGACAAGCTTTTTTTTCCCCCCGTGAACTTCACTTTAATGAAGGTTAGACATACAGGCTTTCCAAAATAACACATACAATTTAGAATGATAAATTAAAATCCGTAGTAGGAGGCCTTCTTTTTCAGGGCTGTATAGTTGACCCTTTTGAACCTACATTACTCAAGGTATGCAAAATATATGTGTATAATAAATAGCTCTAGAATTTATGGAGTGGAACAGAAAGGATATTAACAGGCAAGTAGAGAGGCTGTATAACCCTCACAAGGCCTTTAAAGATTTATTTTTTTAAAACGAAGGAATGCATGCATGTAAAAGGTAGTACTTAATCGATACACTTCTTTGTGCCTTCCAGAAACACATGCAAAACGATTCCAAATCTGCCCTCAATCTGGTCATTCTGCTGTTAGCATCAGTGGGAATAAGATTATTCACCATACTATTTTTCTTTGATTAAAAAAAAAAAAATAATAATAAAAAAATCCTCTCTGTGTGGGCTCATTCCCACTCTCAGTAAAATCAATTACGAGGCTGCTGTTGACTCCGGCGGGATTTGGATCAGGCCCTGTGGAAGTGGGTCTACAGCAAGTGTAGAACAACGCGGTTAATATGATTTATTGTGTCCGTTCCTGTGCGTGCAGTTTTTCATTTTCTGAAGCCCGCAGTTTTGCTTTCATCCTCACGTTCGGTAGATAAGAGCCGCGGATCTGCGTTGATCTACACCCTGGGTACACGGGGGGTGTGTGTGCCCAGAATGAGCTCAGCGGCTGCCCGGGGGGAGCAACCCCCGTAGGGCCAACACACTGTGCGAGACGCATTTGTAAAGCAAATCTCCCACACCGGCACTGCAAAAGGTGCCGTGATCGCTGAGGAGGCTTCTGCTGCGGTGGGGAAAAACACCCTTTAGTAAAACGGAGAAAAAGAAAAATCCTTTTTCCTGTTTATTTACCAAAAAAAAAAAAAAAGTACCTTTTGCAGGTTACCGGTAAAGTTCCAAGAATTCACTAAAAGCCTGTTTTACAAGGGAGGCTCAGAGATATTTCATTTCACTAGGCTCTTACAGATTTTGCATTATTTAACACTGATATTGCTGCTTTTCAGGGTGGTTGTTGAGTAACAGGCTTCCTTCAGATTGCAGGGTAAGAAGAACTGTGGTTTAATAGCTGCGAAAGAATATTATCTAAACATGAAATAATAACATGCTTGGTGCCTAATACGCTCTAAATTAAAATATGATTTAATAAACATCGGCAACATATTCCCCACACAAAAAAAAAATACCAGAATTGGCAGAACAAAAATCACAGTTTAGTCAGTTCTTCTCTTAACCTCGCAATCCTTTGGCTACAAATTAGAATTTCTGTGAAGAGGATTGATAAGGGAAATTAGGCTCTGCCTTTCAGAAACAACAGAAATGTTTTAAGCCGGTATGTTTAGAGATGAGCGGCACAAAATCTATCAAAATATGAAACCTTTCATATTTCAATGGGAGGAAAATACAGGAACCCCCAAAGCCAAAATCTTACCAGCCCGATGAGCCGTATGTTCTATGTCCTGCCGATACATGCTCAGATTTTAAAGCTTGTTATATACCTAAACCCTTCTTCTTCCCTCAATTCTATGTGCCATTTAAAACTTGAATGCGGGGTGGATGTGAACATAGCCCTCCAACCTCACCCCCACCTGCAGCTTGTTCGGTTCCTAATAAAGTCCCCAAAACAGCCCCTGACCACCTGCCCAGCTGTGGGGACACCCTGCGAAGATCTGAGACAAACCCAGGTAGCCGCTCTGCCAAAGGGCAATCACAGCTGTATTATTATAGATGCGATATTCCTACATGAGATGGATTTAAATGTGCCAGAAACGGTGGCAGGTTGTAGAGACGCAAACCCGTCGCACAAATTATTTTCGGTGTATGCACAGCAGACCCCACTACAGCAGATCCCTCGTCTACATTTAGGTATTTTTAAAAAAAAATCTGGTTATGGATTAAACAAAAACGTTAAGAAAAACTACTAATAATAATCACTTTCACTTTGGGAGACACTATTTCTAAGTCCTAAACATAAGCAGTAAACCAAAACTCAGATGCTGATGGGCCAACAAAAATTGCTGAGGTCTGCCTTACTTAAACATAAAAAGGAAGAGAAGTTGTTCCTTTACACACGTCCTTAGCCTTTCCCATCCAGTCCCTACAGAAATTCCCTATTATCGGACGATCTTTTTCCAGGCTGCTTTACAACGCCAAGCCAATGATTCTGCAGAAGCTGTTGCTTCTACTTTAAAACTGTCCCGGTTCAAACAATATTAGCGTTCCCAAAAGTCACGGTCCTGCTGCTGCTTCCAAATAAGCTCAAGCCGCTGCCACCTGAAACAACGTACAGAGAATAAGGAGCTCCAGTTGAGCCTCTCTGCCCTGCTCACCCGTAGTAGCTACAACCTTTAGCAGATTTCTTTTTGCAATAGGGAACGGGTCTTGCAGAAACGTATTTCGAAGCGACCGTTTTGTTTGGCGGGACTACCCGACATCCCGCGCTCTAAAATGATGCCTGGAAAGTCTGGTACTTCAGGGTGGCGTGTGAGAGCACCAACAAACAAAACGAAGTCAAAAGCACATAGATAAAATAAAAATGAAAGCGATGAAGCGCACAGCCCTAGGGTGTCGTGACTCACGGCCCGGGGACTGAAAGCCTTTGCTATGGAGGAATAAGGATAAGGGTTGCATACAGCAGGCTCTTTAATGGCATCTCCCTAATTAGAATTATTTTTAAAGGGAAAAAAGGTCTCTCTGCAGGAGTGGAGAAAAAAAAAAAAGCTACCTTAGATGAGTGGAACAGTAGCATTTTAACTATGAGGAGAGTACAAAACCTATTTGTAGCTATCCCATGTCAATTATTCTGAATAATCTTTTAATATCAGACATAGGGAGAAAAAAAAATCTTTATAAATGTGGGCTGTTTTAACATCCCAAAGCAGGAGCAGCAGGTAAGAACTTACCATTTTCTGGCTGGTCCTTAATATCAGCTTCACTTGGCTGGCTGGGACTTTCAGATTGACTTGAATCTGAAAAACATAAAATACAGCCAAAAATTACAGGGTCTGCTGTGGAAAATAGATGAGAGGCGCCAGACTTCCTCCAAAGGCTGAGAGTACAAACTAAGGACAGGAGTGTTGCACTAGGACATGATAATGCAAAAGTCCCGTGCCCAGGTAATATTTTTGCTAGGAAAAAAAATTTAAAAAAGGGAATCTTGTTTACAGCACTACACAGAGTGCTTGGTGTGTGTGTGTTAGCATAAATTAAGCTTTGAGAATCCTTCTTTTTAGAGAAGGCATATTTAAACTACTCTCCTACATGTGTTTTATAATGCAGCCTCTGTGTTGTATACAAACCAGAGCCTTAATCCAACACATAGTAAAGTCTCAAAACCATATTTGCAAGCAGGCATATAAAGGTAACTAAGCAACACTACAAAGTCGTGGGGATTGCTGTCTACACATTTCTGGAACAAAATCTGCAAAACTCAGAGAAGAGCTGATTTTGGTCACACTTCTGCAGTGGTCACAGTGCTACAAGTTCACTGAGAACGGCGGCGTTGTGCCCGATCTGCAGTGGTGCAAATGAGACCAGATACTGGATGAAATGCTTTAGAACTTGTGCAAATAACGGGCCCTACGGACTCCCAGTTTACCCTCTCCAATGAACGCCATTTATTTGCCTAAAACAATAAAATGACCTACAAAAGGATATGTGTCAATATGAGCGTTTTGCATTTTTTACACGTTTTTATCTCTACTTCAAGTGAAGACGATTGCTCTCTGCTTCAAAAATTATTCTTAGTAAAAGCTTTAGTCAAATCGCATTTTCCTTCTGAGTTACTTCTATCACTATGAATTGGGAAAAAAGCCCCTTTACCTGTGCGACAAAACATTACCAAAAAAATCCTTCCGATTACTGTTTTTGCAATTAATACAAATAGAAAAAGATTATTTCCCCCAACGTCCCCCAAATAGTTCTTTAATCTAGCGATCCCATAAAAAAAAAAAGTTTTGGCTGCGAAACAAAACTTAGGAAACGAAACCACTTGCTACTGCATCAAAACCACCCCCAATTGTGGCCAACCTGTTTCCTGACTCCACCTTGACTTTGCAGAGTTCAGAATTAGCTGCCTGAAATCTGACCACATCTCAGTGAGGAGTCAATGCAAGATCAAAAGGTCATGACACTTAACTGTGATTAAATTGAAAATCTTACTTCTATTGCAACAGAGTGATAACACCACCCCTTCTTTTTCTTTGAGGTATTAATAGCGCTGGAAGAAGCAGTACTACTAGTGACCTTGGGTCAAGCGATGCTAATTTATTGCTTTAAAAAGGTTCCTTGCTTTTAAGCAAATGAAGATTTTAATTACCGCAGAGCACTATAAAGAAAATGCCTATTTTAAATATTCAATTTTTTTTTTTTTTTTTTTTACCTGCTGGCTGTATGCATTAGGTATCATTCAGAAGCTTAGAGGACAATCTTGTATAAATTAAAAACTATGTGTAAAAAAAAAGCGCTCACAAAACCGATGTCGATAAATTTCAGACTATAAACATCCAGAATATTTAGCAAAGAAAGCTTAAATCCCGATGCTTCGATTTCAAATCGATGACATTCTCCGAAAAAAGTGATACGTTTCCCCAAACGCCCAGAACCTGTTTCCTCTCTTTTATATTTATTATTTTTAATAATTTCTCCAATGAAGCTCGGTGAAAAAAATTATTCTCGCTTCTGCGATTTTGTTTTAAATATTGATCTTCTGGGTTACCCTCAACTGAAGCTCATATGAGTGGCAGCAGATAGACTACCGGGTAATATACACGGTGCTGTTATATTGTGGACGCTGGATTTTGGCGAGAAGTTTCACGTTTCCGATACCGCAAAGGTAGAAACAAAGGTAAAATATCAGGAATGTAAAATATTTAGTTAACATTCAAAGTCAACATTCAACGGATTTCATTTTACAGAGCTATCGCTTAGTTTTTAGTTTTTCCTTTTCCTCCAGCCAGCCACGGCTCGATCGGCCTTTGGGCTTTATGTTTAAAGTAGGGTCGGAATTGCGCAAAAAAATTTATATATTTGAAAAAGTGAACTGCAGAAACGTGGGACCGAAAGCACGTTTTCCTTTCCAAATTTGACAGAAGCCGGCGAAGCCGCGGCTGGGGCTGGCACCTCGCTCCCCGAGCGGGAGCTGCTCCTGGATTTTGAGAAACAAAGTACTTTTGTCTGTGTTTGAGCGCTGTTTTTCCAACACCAAAGCTGGTGGCACAAGAGAGACTCCACCGGCCGTTGGACATTTGTTTGCACACTGAATCTTAACTTTCTTCTTTTATTACCCTGCCTACTGCGATAACGTTTTTCCCCGGTTCTGTTTTCCTGTAGCCCGCCCCTTCTGCTGAAATTAAATATTAATTTCTAAAAAAAAAGACAACAAAGGCTTTAAGCACTATTCTTCACGGGGCAATAAAATGCAGGACGAGGTAGAATTAAACCCAATCTACACCGCGGCAGAGCTCACGGGAGGCTACCGAAAACGCGCACTGGGCAAGCGTACGCTCAGCATTGTTATGCAAGGTGGCATCTTGTGGAAACCCCAGATAAGAAGACGGAGTTAAGGCACTTAGCCAAAATGTTTATATGCAGAATTTTGCTTCCCTGATTTTATTCAGATGCCGCAGATGAGCCGGTACATATAAATGTGCCGCCACATGGTTAAGGGATTGGCAAAATCAGAGCCGTTGTGTTTTACAGTCTTGCCTGGGACGAGGGAGTCTTGCTCAGCCTCCACCGCTCGCTCTCTGCTTTTTCAGCAGTTGGCAGTAACTCCTGTTGGGGCTTTTTTGTTGTTTTTGCACATGGAAACTGAAAAATTCCCGTTTTCTGAACGTTGGGTGTTCTGCGGGCTCGGCTACAACGGGAGGGGGAATGTCTGTCCTGCTGAGTCAGTTCGCCAAACAGGTGACCGGAGGAATAAATTAATTTTTGCCCATACATAATTGATATAAATGGAAGATCGTTTTCATAAGCATTTGCATTAAATCAATAAAATCACTTACTATAGAGCAGTTTAACAATTCATTTGATTTTCTCTTTTCTATATATTTGATAGCCGCTCTGCAAAACAGTGTACACTTTATGCCTATTTTCTTTAGCAACAACACTGCCAGTTAAATTCTACCACCTGCAATAATTAGAGCCATTGGAAAACATACAAAACAAAATATACAGTAGATGCGAGCCCCTCTTGAATCCGCGGCCCCCTGCGGCAACGAGTTTCATTGGTGCCTTAAGCTAAGGCTGGTAGGAAGCCAAAGAATCTGTATATTACAATAAAGTGCATGTTATTAAGGGGAGGATTTAAATGATTTCAGATGGAGTTGGAAATATTATAGTGAGGAACCACTATTAACATTGCTGATTTAAAAAAAAAAAAAAATTAAAAAATCACCACGGAATCTAGTTTTATATTTAAGGAAGCTTAACCTTGAATAGCACAATGGGTTTTATTTGGGGGCTTTTTTAGTTAAAGAAAAGTTAGTGGTTGGAATTGTTAACCCTGAACTAGCTGGAGTTAGTGAGAGCACGTACACTGGAGTCGAGGATACTGGACAGGAGAAGCTCAAGGGGTTCTGGTATCAACCGTAATCATGGGCAACAGGACAAAAACCACGTCACACCTATTTTACTATCTACTTCCAAGAATCAAGTATGAATAAGGGATAAAGAAAAAAATGAACCCCAACAAAACAGGCTAGTTTTTCCCAAGTAGCAGTTCCTACTACACCTCTATTTTGCGTTCCTCTTTGAATCTGTTTCCCGAGTCTATCCTACTGGTTACGCCCAAGCCCCAGGTTCGATCTCAAACCATAGACCAGGATGAGTCCTCCAGCTCCAGGACAGAAGCTCTGGACTTTTCAATACGCAATAATTTTCTTTTTGAGCTCCAGCCGGGCTGCAGGACGGCTGCGTGGCAGCAGGGCTGGCGGCGCTGGAAGGGAACGCTCCATTGTTTGGAAAGAATAAAACCTTCCCAGGAAAGTCTGGCCCGTGGACAGGACCAATGTCAACAGACTGACAATGTTGTTCTCTTTTGTAGACCGTGACACAGACGGCGAAGAGCTGTTACGCTCCTCCACCAAAAAAAAGCCCGATTTGAGCATCATGGCGCTTCTCGGTGCTACACCACTTTGTGGCTACCTGACTTTGGAGAAACTGGACCCTTTCTTGGGCGCTCGCCGTGTTTTCCAGGGCCGAATCCAGCCCGCGGTGGCTGTGACCTACAGGAACTGTCCTCACTGTCTGTTGCTCTGCACAAACTGAATTAACGGGTGCCAACGTTATTTTTTACCTATGTTGAGCCAGCCTCCAGCTCGCAGCCAGCGCAGAAACACACAAGTTAAATTCTCCATTTGTATCATGTTTTTTTTTTTTTTTTGGGGGGGGGAAATATTGTATAATAAACTGACATATTTTATTCAAGTCTCAGCGTCCTATTTGTAATAAAATATTTATATGGCTGGGTTGTGTTCATGCAATAAATTTTTCATCTATAATTTTGGGCATGGATTCTACCAAAGATTTATGTATGTTAAATAAAAAAAAATTCTAAATCATGTTCCTTTATATACAGTCTTACGTGGTGAGCTTAAGGGATTTACAAACAGAAACCAGCACCAGGACCGAGGCTTTTTTACAGTAATTTTCCCTTCATTATACATTGTAATAGAAACATATAGGGATCGCTCCATATATGCTACAATTATTATTTACGGCTATTTTGGTGGCTACTACTACTTCTTTTAGGGAAGGCCTGGTCCTCCGTTTAACTCTGGCCATCGCTTTCAAGTCAACTTTTATAGGGAGTTCAAAGTGCTTCATTATCATAGACCTCACCATCACACACGCACACACCCGTACCAGATTTCAAGTTTTATTTCGTACCCCCCTGCACCGCACACCCCATCCCCACGAAAAAGGTTCTGCAGTGGTAAAATCCCCGTGGTGCCAGCCTGTTTTGTTTTTTTTTTTAATAAGGCGAGGACTCTTAATTCCTGTACACTGGGAAAGAGATTATCTTTGATAATGGAAATGTAAATCAAAGCTTGCTGTTGTTTATTCCAGACAGACATTTGTGTGTTAAGTCTGTTTATCAGGCAACACTTTGTCTAAGCCAGGAAGTAGTCAGCCTTTGTAACGAGATGTATGCAAATGATTTTCCCGTCAGCCCTTGCCGCAAAAACTTTTGTGGCAAAAACCCTCCTTGTTACTTCACCAGCAAGACGCTCCTAAGCTACCCCGGCAAGTAGACTAGCAACAAAACAGCGAGCTAGACTATGCCGATGAGTCTGAATGAGCCCAAAACATGTGCCCGCAGTCTGGTGCTGGGCATTGTGAGCAGACTTTGTGTCTTACATCTGTTTATCGGGCAACGCTCTGTCTGCTGGGGCGGCTTTGTACCAAGGTGGGTGCAAACAAAGATCCCCACAACTCCCAGGCTAACTTTGTGAGGGTTTTTGGGTTTGGTTTTTTGTTTTTTTTTTTTTTTTTTTGGATGAAGAAATTCCCCGGTTACTTTCCTGGTCGTGGGGAATAAGAACGTGAAACTTCGCCATGAGGCTGCGAGACCCTAAAGCTGTATCAAAATGGTTTCATTTTAAATCAACTTTCTTTGTTCTCACAAGCCCATAAATGATTTACTGCTATCGTGTGATAGCCTAGAATGTGGGGAATCTGTGTATTCCCATACTTGTTCCTTGATATTACAAACAAGTATTTGATTCACTTCTAACTGTTTGTTTTTAAAACAGTTTACAGCCTTTGATTCCTGCTTACTGATTCATTTCTGGAACATTTTCTATTTATTCCTCTGCAGTAGCAAACGTTAATTTTGACTTAATTCAAATTGTCATCAAAGGCTTCCTTAAGAAATCCCACAGCACAGATTTTATTTGTTATAATACAATATTCTTAAAGTAAACATCATGCGACTGTGTTTTTTTAATTCCAAGAGATACAAAAATCCGTTACCCAAAGGATTCAAATTGGTTCGGCCCTTTTTCCTAGACAAAATAAACACTTTAGGACTTTACTTGTTTGTATTCTCCTCAGTGGTGCTGTATGCATCACCAGCTAAAAACAAAGAAACTTTTAGCTGCTCAGACAAAATGCAGAAGCTCCCCAAACAACGAAGCGGGGGGGTGGGGAGGCATTCAGAAAGTCTGACAGTCCATTCAATATAGGGATGATGGCCATAATGCATCCAGGGTCCCCTTGCTAATTAAATATGCATTGGCACAGTTTTGATCGATGCAAGCCATGGATCAGATGACACACCTGCAAAATCTTGAGCCCAGAGCTCCCAGGAAAAGGAAAATACAGGCTGTCTCCTTATCTTTGTTTTCAAAGGCTCTCAATTTCTGTGCTTAGATATCTAATTTAATTCTCTCACCCCTCAGCAAACTGGATTAGGAAAGTCAATACCGCCATTGTGCATCGACAGGAACACACAGCTTTCCTTTTATTCAATTTAGCCATGACCTTTAGACAAAGATAATGACAACTGTCTAAAAGTAAGGTAAGGCCTGAAGGAAGGCCCTGCGGCGGGGCCCCTCTCTTCCGCGGCTCCTCGGCCCGGGGAGACCCCACCGGACACGCAGCAAATTCACAACGAAATGTTCTCCCCAGATCGCACGGACCGGTACCCCGGCGGAGCGGGAAGGGCCCGTGTCCCACCCCGAGGGGCTGGGACACCTCGCTGGGGACGCGGGACGGCGGCCGGACCCTCGGGAGCCCTTTGCCCAGAGGTGGCAACGTCCTCAGAGGACGAGATGCCAAGAAGAGGGACCGCGCCGGCCCGTTTGTCCCGCTGGCCACTAAAGCAGTGAAACGGCCGGGTCGGGCGAGCGTCGGCGGTGGCACTAATTTCTAATTTCTGGCTCCGATACTTGGGGGGGATCATAATCCTCGAGCTGAGGGCACGGCGAGCCGCACACAGGAGGAGGAACCGGCCCGCAGATTGTCCTGGAGCTGAGCTGAAGCCAATGGAAATGACATTACTTTCCCCTATTTTTATCAGCCTTCCTACACCAGATAGCATCTTTCTGATACATCTGTAAGGGAAGGACGGAGAACATGCTCTAAGCTAACAAACAGCTACCGGCCGCTAATCCACTTTGGTACCTACAGATACGGGTTGGACCCAAATCGGTGATTTGGGCATATAAAAATTCATATTCATTGAGCAGCCCAGCTCCACCAAACGTTAGCTTCCCTGCTGCACAATGTTGAATTCTGCAGTATTTTTTTTAGCTGCATTTAAAAATACACTTGGCATTTCTAGCTGCGGACCAATATTTTTCTCATGTCTTTTTATACAGATTTGGAGGGAAAGATATTTGTAATGGAAAAAAATATGTGCAAAGTTGGATTGCTAAGTTTCTGTAATCTTGGGAAATAAAAAAAAAAGCAGCCTATGTAAGAGCTACAAGAAACCATATGGATCAACAAGAGCTGCCCTCATATCCCTGGGAAATATAAATTAACCTACATTTCATCATCATAAACCCCAAAATAAAAAGATCTAATTAGAGTCTCTACCCTCAGATTCACTTCTAGAAAATTTGCCTATCCCCCTCACAAAGTGATTTACAGTACTTACATCCATTTCTTCAGAGTGATTTAAATTTATTGAATCATTTCAATTTTTAGAGAGCTTCCATTTGGATCTGTACGAGTTTCTAGACATATGCAGTGCTCAGTTATTTAAAATTAATTGCGGTACAATAATTTTAAATTGCTTCGCACTATACGAATCTCAAGTGCTTTGAAATATTTGAACCATTCTATTTAGAAGCCATCAAACTTCTGAGCACATGCATCAAAGAGTTGTTTTAAAAGCCGAAGGGCCGCAGTGATGATCCCAAAGTGCAGGTGAGCACGGCTCTGGGCATGCTCAGTGCATGTGGATCTCAATTTATAGAACAATTCAACAAATTCTGCCCGAATGTCAATCTTTAATTAACAAAAACGGATTCCGTCATAATTTCAAACCGCTAAAAAATTTCTAAAGCTAGAAAAGCACTGTTATAAAATAATGGCATACATTAAAACTATTATTACTTCTAATGTATATTTATAGAACATCCTTTTATCCTGGAAATTAAAACATCTTATTAACATTAAACTAAGCTTTACAATACCTCTGTGGGAAAGGTGAGCATAACTATGCCCACTTTACGCCGGGATGAAGGAGGCACATAGAGGTTAAGTGATTTACCTTCCGAGGCACAGTTACTAAAAGGAGTAAAAAGCACGGGGCTGAGCTCTCAAGGCGCTGCTCTAGATAATAAAGTATCATTCCCACCAACGCAGCCATTACAATGGCGATGGCACTGACCGCTTAGGAAGCCTTGAACCACATTATATAGAAAATTATAATACTTGTTAGAGCGTACCCAAAGTCACCTACAAGTGATATTTGCAGTCACTCTCAGCTTGCCTTTTTTCTTGTTCTTATTAAGTATTTTGACAACAATAAATAATTTCTACATTTCTCTCCGGAGTATTTTCTAACTCAATTTAACGACAACGGCACCAGTATTTAGGATGACTCAATAGTTGGTTTTGCAATGCCTGACTTCAGGTATAAAGGCGAGTGAAGATGATGAGCAGGACTAGTAGCTTGGGTCGAAGTCTCCAGGTTTTGCTTCAATGCCATTTTACGCTGCTGAGTAAACCAACATCAGCAAAGCAGGATTATGTCCACCATATGGTGAGACTCCATCGGCGGTGGTACAGCCACCCAATTAATCTCTATCCCCCACCATCCCCTTGTTATTTATTTATTGTGACAAACCCATCCTGATGGGACCCCCGGCAGGGAGCTGTGTATTCCCGGGCTGCTCCCGTCCTCATTCTTTATCGGCCGATCTGGTACCGCTCTCCGGCCAAGACGTGCGGTGCTCCAAGGTCAAGACCAAGGAGGCTCGCTGGATTTTCCCCAGCAGACGGGAATAAAGGATTGCTCAGACCTGCCCTCCGTCAAAGAGCCAAATAAAACCCACTCCCTGACAACGGGCCTTCTTGCACCGCTTTCCAAAGCCTAGCTTTTCAACATCGCGCGAATGACCTCGCTGTTTCTGGAGACGGTCAGAATGTTCATATATTTCAGTCCGTGCCTCCTGCTAAGTTCTCTCCGCAGCCAGAGCTGTTCGAGGTTTCCTCAGCCAGCAAAAACAAAGAAAAACCCTCTTCAAATCAACAAACAGGGCAAACCCCTGACCTCCTCCTCCTCCTTTTCCAACCTCTCCCGCTTCTCTTTCTCCTTAAGGACAGGTGGAAAATCTTTCCTATGATTAACTGAAAATTCAAGGAAGAATCTACACATCGAACAGAATAAAGAATACTTTAAAAGAACTGATACCTCAAAGAATGGGCCCATTTTCCCTATTATTCTATTTCGCACAGGGAAAACCAATGTTGATAATAAAAATATGTGTGATTATTTAAGGAATAAACAAAAGGTGAACTAATATTCCATGGAGTTTTAGTCAATAACAGATCCCTACCACATTACAGACGGGGCAATATGAACTAAGCTTAGGTACCATTTTTTATTATGGATCTATACTAGCAGGCCAGTTTTCACAACTCTCTTTCATTTGATGTACCTGACACCTTTCCTCTTGGCTTCCATTTCAGCCCCTGTTAAGTACATATTTGGTTGCAGTGGCCAATTTTTTTTATTGTTTTTTTTTGTTTTTCCTGGCAGATGATTTTCCTTGTTCTGTGCACTCTGAGGGCTTCAACGTAGCATGTGAAAAATTTCCATTTCAGGTTTTCTTGAGCTTTGTGCAGAGTTAAACTGCTGGTAAAAACACACGGATATATAAAATTATGCAGCAGAAAAAAACCGCTCGATAGTTCCTTTTCCTCCATCCCTACCTTCCGCCCTCTTGCCTTTTTTTCCGACAACAATTGCAGAAATTTTGCCATCAGCCCAAAGCCCTTTCTCGAACTGAAAAGTCAGAGGATTTTGGCCACAAAGAATTGCCGCACCGGGGACATGTTTCTACTCTCACAACATTGTAGACTGAGAAGAAGAACGGAGAATTACCATAAAAATCAGGACGTGTTTTGTTGCATCGGTATCATGTTGGCGTCAACAACACAGACTCGGGCAGAAAAAAAAAAGCAGCCTTTTGGTAGGCAGCCGACTTGTGCCGGGTTTCTGCTGTGTTTGTAACCACGCAAGTGGAAGACGAAGTTGAAACTCGGAGAGAAGGAACATCCCGCGGCTCGGTACGGAGCCACCACGCTGAGCTACAGCAAAATCTGAGGTACAATGGCCATAAATAATGGAGAAATGGAACTGTATCTACGTCTCAAAGGATCATTACAAATATATGAATGAGTTGGGCGCGTATACGTATATATACAGACGCATAAAAGGTAGGATTCCCTCCCACGTGCACATTGAAAAAGATTAAGCTTAATGTGTTGACTCTGAAAATACAACCGAAAATCCGTTTTCACTAGGTCCCAGTGCCGCAAAACTAAATTTTGAGGAAGAAAATGAAAATCAGAAATGTCCAGAGCTCTCGAAACCCATAACTACACTGTGTAGACAAAATTTTAATCAAACTTTTAAAGCCATGGTTATGATCTGATGAACAGACAGCTTGACTTGATTACATTTTTAAGTTTCAGTTTCTATTTCTGTTTTAAGATGAAAAAGATCATAGAGTGTCAGAAATTTGAATACTGAATAGCAAAAGCTCTTGCAGGTTTAGAAAGCATATAGAAAAGCTGGCAAAAGAAAACGCTATTCCATTGCCACCATCTGCTTTCTGGCATATTGAAGAAACTTTACTAACAGCAACATTTTCTTGCATTAGAATATCTGCTAATTAGTTTTGTTGTAAATTTTTTTTTTTTAAATTACCTTTTACACAGAAGGCAAATAGCCAGTTTTTTTGGCTGGCTACACCTTACACCACGTCTGATAACTTTTTCACATTAAGTTTGGTTTACCTCACATTTTTTCTATCAAAATCCTATCTTTAGTGTAGTCAAAGCCTGCAAAAACTTTGCCTTGCTGAGACTAAAGAAAAAAACATCAAACATACGAAGTGTTAAAAATCGCTGAATAACTCAAAGGAAAAAAGATAATTTTGAAGGCGTTTTGGCTGAAATCTATTTTCCTTTGAATTGCATGAGTGTTTTAAAATGTTAAAAACACTACAGAGTGACTAATGAATGTAAAAGAATGATAAAGAGTATGGGTCCAGTTATCAGTGATGTGCCTAAAACAAAATAATTTTGGACAGTCTGCCATGCAAATATTGACTAAAATGTCATAAATAGTGTCTGCAACAAAGGGAATCCTGCAAAGGAATATTCTGTTGTACTTAATGCATGGTAGAGTGTGCCTTTCAGCAGGCAGTACATTACAGACCCTGAAATCTTAAGCTGGACAAAAAAGTTAACATTTCCCAGATAAAAATATTACTTTTTTTTTTTTTTTTCCCCCGCAGAAACAGATCTTCCAAAAAGGTAAAGGTACAGCATTACATTTGGAAAATAGTTCACTTAGAAGCTGACTTTTCAAAAGACATAAAAGAGTTGTGCAAAAATTACAAATAGGCCAAGTGTAACCACCTCATTGGCTTATGACTATTTCCCCCACCATTTTTGACATTTTCATCCATTTATTTGCTGGCAGGGCAGAGGCTGTTTGCAGGTCTTTATCAAACCGTAATGAAATAAAATGCAAAGACGTGAAGTCCACCACTGCCCTGGGCCAGGGCTTAGACAACAAAGATTCTTCTTAGGACCCAATTGTGATCAGGCAAAGTAGGCAGGACGGGCTCAGAAACTACTTTCAAAACCTCAGTGTTTTAGTAATTTTATTACTTTAAAAATAGCGTTAAAATATGAAGTCAAAACGAGGAAAAACATGGGAAGTTGCATTAACAACTTCAGATTCCTTGCATCTACACTGACATATTGTGCTATCTGTAATCACAAACAACCCAGTCACTTTCTCTGAGAGTCTACTAAAAAAATGAAACAAGCAGGGCTACGCTGAAACCTTCTGCCTGTTGTTTTCAAAAATGTAATTTCTGAGAAAAATTTCACAGCCACACAGATGACAAATAACAAAGATATTTTACATTTCTAATGCATCTTTCATCCAAGATCAAAGGACTTCATCAACATTCATTCTCAAAATACTCCTTTGAAATAGAAGTACTATTAAACCTATTTTATATCTATATCTAAGTTGATTTGTTTTCTTTATGAAATGCTAGTTAGTCTATTATCTCTCTAGGTGGAGCATGACTTTATAGGTTAAGTAATTTGACCAGAAATACTTACTAGATCAGTGGCAGAACTGACAATGAGCACGTTCGGGAGTCAAGAATCCTAAACCCATCCTCCTTCTTAGGCTAATTAAAAACATACACATGCAAAACAAGCTAAGGAGGACCAAAAAAACCCCTCTACCATCACGGGATTGAGGTGCCAGCAAGGTAAGCGCAGTATCTGGAATGAGGAGGGACATAAACCAGCTGGTAGGAAATGCCGTTGTCGTGTAGGATAGATGGACAGACCGATAGGTGTGCGAGGGTAAGGAATTCTATAGGAAGAGAATGAGGGTGTATTTGCTATTTTCAAAGCATTTTTGGAAAAAACTAAGTCAAACTTTCCAAAAGCAGGGGTTTACCGGCTGCACCCCCAAACAGACTGGTGGGGCTTGGGATAGCGTCTGAGGCTTCAGGATTTAACACTAAACTTACGATTATTTAAAAATAAACTACAGACTGCGTTACAACCCATATAATTCAGTCCTTGGGTCAAGCTTGTTCTTGACATAACCCAACTGGAATTACACTGGGGATAAATTTAGCGCAGTATTTTCATAAGGTTCCTTTTCTTATCATTCCTGCAATCAGGCCGCATGTGTCTACAAACGATATTCTCGCGGCTGCTTCGTAACGTGGACGAAATGTTACCGACCGCGTTCTGCCGCCTCAGAAAACAGCGCCCGCTCTGCAAACGTGCGCGGTCCCCACTTTGGATAAAAGCAGCCCCCGTTTCGAGAGGTGTGTTTCGTAATCCTTTGTGGCTTCGCAGCAGTCGGACAATGAAGAAAAACATCGCGGCTCCCCTGAAAGTTTGACTGTTCCTTTTCAAACAATACGACGCGAGATTCGGGACATACTGCTGACACAGCAACACCAGTGCCTCAAAGAAACTGTGGGAAATGTCAAATTTATGGTCCTATGGGTGATTGGTGGAAGGGTTTCCCCCCCCCGCCTTTCAGCAAAGCCTCTGTCAAAAACAGAGCCTCTAGAAAGTTTTTGGCTACGTCCCAGCAAAGCAGAAGGAAGCTGTATCCCACACTTCCCTTGGGACTTAATGAAATATACAGCCTCTGGGCTTCTTTCAATTTGGTCTTTCAGATTGCTAAACCAGTGAAAGAAGGATCCTAGCTGTCACAAACGTCACATGTTTGGGGTCACCTGCTGCTCGGGGGTTCTCATGCCAGTTGTTGACATAATAAGCACCCCTTACACTTTAATTACAATTCACAGTGTGCAAACTCTGCAATCTGCTTTAAGGCAAGGCAGTCTTTTAAATCAACACTAAATTCTACCACTGTTCGAGCAGAAACGGGAGGAAAAAGATGTCCGGCCGACTGAATAATTGTATTCAAATATTTGTGATCCCGAAGAAAAGTAAGCGCTACCCGGCGAAAAGAGCAACTGTATTGCCTGTAACGCTCCAGAAAGCGTAGTTAAAACCAGACGTGCTTCTCGCAGTCACGCCGGCGACGCACGTGAGACGTTTGCATTTGATGAGCTCCCACCATCGGCAGCTCAAACCTGAGCCCCCAGCTGTGTTTGGGATGGACGCGACGCCGGCCGCTGGGACCCTCCATGGGAGGGAAATTCTCAAGCCCTCTTAGTACGAATTTCAACAGGACTTGTGCAATGAAAGCCTAAATGGGAAGACGTGTTTGTTTTATTCTGGAATGCTTTATTTAGCCCGGTACGAGAAACATTGGGTCTGCTTAAAAATACTTATTATTTTGAGAAAGAGATGAGAGTCCTTGAATTTCTTTGACCGCTACCTCTTTATTAACTGTTACTCCTAATAAAGACATATCGAGACTACCAAACTTAAATAAATTATACCATCCGGAGAGGAAAAAAAAGACTCCTCTCCTTATATGTTAGAGAAAATCCATTTTAGCATTCATGCATCTAAAAATGCCTCCAGTCAATTATATTATTTACAATGCCTTGGTTCAATCCATCTTTTCCCATGGAAAGAAAAAAGAGCACGAGATGGGACGCATGCTCCGCGAGTACTTCTAGAAGAATTTCGACATTCTCTCTGTTGGAAACGCTGTTAACCTGTGGGCCGATGGTTATGGATCCCCCTGCCCACAAAGTATTCCGGCTTGCCGGTGGCAGCGCAACCTCCGGCAGCTGCGCCCCGTGCGGGTCTCGGGGAAACAAAGGAGTCACCAGCGCGATATGAGGGTTTGTTCCTATTTACATCAACAGGAGTGACTTGGGCCAAAGGAGGAGGCTGCTGGGGTCCAACTGACTTCTCGGAGGGAAAACCCGATGGGTTTTCCCCAAGTTCAATAGCTGGCAAGCAGCTCTTTTCAGCCGAAAGGGACACAACCTGGTCCTGCCGCCATTCCCGCCGCCTCTCTCCCTGTATCAGCGACCTCAGATAAACTCCAAACCTTTTGAAATTATCATCGGACTGTGAAGCACTTCAACGAAAATCTATAAAGCAAATTTACAGTGTGCATTTATACGTATTATATATACGCTTAAAACGGGATTTATCATTTCGCTGACCTTTGAAGCACTGGTATTTTTAGATCCAAAAATTGTGTGTTGATTGTACTTCAACCCAGCCGCCTTACAATGTACCAGCTCCTTGATATCTTGCTACAGGAAAGATAATTGCAGTGAATTTTTACATTTCGGCACACGGGAAGATAAGATTAGACAGTAGGGACATAAAAGCAAACTGCACCACATAAAAGATAAGTTCCTGAAAGTTAAAATTTACACCAAACGTTACAGAGGAAAATGTTCAAAGCTATTCACAGGGCCTCGTGCTGGTCCCGTTATAAACCATGCGAAGACTGCGAAGAACCAGCACTACCCTTTATTTAATCCCTTCTTCTCACAACCTGTAAGCCCTTTGGAACGCACAAATTATTAATTATATTATGATTATTACTAATTCCCATTCCCGGCCTCAGCAACCCGGTCCCAAGGCTGTGGGTGCTGCACAGGCCCCACCGCCCCAGGGGATTGTTCCTACTCTAGCGGGATTACCTACAACCTGAGCAACTCATCCCAAGGGGCAAAGAAGCATTTGATTTCCCCCTGCCCCTGTTTGTGTCTGTCCACTGAGCGTCTTGCTGTATTTCTAATGTGATATTTTTCTTCTTTCTACCATTAACAGGAGTTTGTCCAGTGCAAGAAATGAGAAGTAACAGCGAGATATGCTTCATTGCACACAAAGTATCAAAAATTAAAGCTCAAACCCAAATTAAAGTAGGGAAATACACTGAGAGAGCCACACAAAGTGTCCTATGATTAATCCACATGCAGCAGACACCAGACACAGCCAGTGCCCGCTGAAGGGCACAGGTGCAACAGCAGAAAAACAACCCAGTGCAAAGCGAAGTTTCTACACGGGTGGCGAATAAAGGACCCGTTCTGGAAAGCTGTTCTCCTGACAGCAGCCAGCACACGGCATCTGCCCGTCCCGGCTGCCCTCGCACCGCCACGAAAACAAAGAGTGTTCTTGGTGCAAGGCCAGGCTCCCACAAACATGCTCAGAAGTAATTTTTCAGTCACAGCCTAACTATATTTTCTATTTTCTTTCTCAAACTTTACCTTCTCTAAGGACTACTTCTATGAATAGTCTCAAATTTCAGCCACTTCTGATGAAGCCCTTTGCAAAAAAAGTGTTGCTGGAAATGTCTGACAAGGGAAAAGTGATTTTTTTCCTTACTATACAATTACTAAAAACATATGGTGGATGAGATTCCGTGCAAACCTGGAGTGGGGTCTGTCTTCCACAAAGAGGAGGGAAGAAAAGTCGCAGCCCCAACTATGGGATTGGTAAAAGAAGGAGCTACGATGGAAACTATTTTGAAAACTTAACTCTGCCAGCCAATGCAGTAAAGAGTAAGCTCGGTATACAAAACTACATATAGACTGAATCAACCCCGCTCTCAGTATCTGTGGGCGTGAGCTGTATAGAGTGTTTGGTGAAGCCCAATTCATGTTCAAAAGAAAATTAAACCAAAGAATAAGTTATTAAAAGGAGCCTTTGAAGCAAAAAAGCAATGATGTGTGAAAGACAGAACCAGAAGAGTTTATTTAAACACACAGCACAGAAAACGGGGAAAGCAGAAATTAGGAAATTAGAAGAACAGTCATGAAGGCACCCAGCAGCCTTTTCCTGGTACTAGGAGTTCTTATATCTATGAATATTTTACCCAGATTCAACTATCTTTTTCAAGTCCTTCCTATCAAAATTGCAGACATTTTCTTCAATAAAATCAGAAAAGTGATTCAAAATGTATTGGTAGAAGATATAAAATGAGCTGTGTGTGGATATTACAAAGGATCTGGGAACCTTACACCCTTTAGATCTGCTTATTTAACTATTTAGCAGCACAATTTAAAATTTGCATACGACTGGTTTGATGCCAAACCATAAGAATAAAGTAGGAATGTCTCTCTCGTCCTATGAATTTCAAACTCAGGTTTTTTTAACTTACTCCTCAAATGTGAGCTGAGCTGCCTTCCTAAAATTACTATGTAGCCCATGATCTAGTCAGAAAAGTATATATAATACTCTAAAAAAGTTGGCTTTTTTGTTCCTGTAAACTTCCTATCAAAAGTAAACTGGTTTGTGAACATGCTCAGAAATCAGGTATTTCATGCTGGTTCCAAGAGAGGAATTTCTCCATTTAGCAAACGCAAGTCTAAAAATAAGTGTCTTAAACTGAAACGAGTTGGTTATAAAACCCAATCCCTCACTGCACTGCAGCGCCCAACAATGCTCAATGACTAGAGGAACCTGGCCCATCCTCTTCCAACAGCTTTCTCATCTTGAAGAAGCTGTGAAAATAATTTATGTGATAAAATCAAGCCACGGATCTATAGATCTGTCCTCCAAATGTCTCCTAACTTGTCCCCGTGTCACTAAGGCAACGTGGATGTACGATGCCCACCCCAGTGAGTAAGGTGTGAGTACTTATTCTATCGACTAACCAAGGTCCTGAGTCAGCACGCTGTTGCAAAGCTCTTGTTCGCCTCGTCTCTGCTAGATACTGACTTTATTACGGCAGGCTAAATAAAATAGGAATAGCAGGGGAGAGTGGGGAAGGGCGGCAGGGGAAAGGCAGCCAGAGATATTACAGAAGGTTACACAGTCGTGTTTTTATATCTGTGCCCTGAAACTCGAACTTCTTGGCAGAAGTGGCATGTAACCCCAACTACGCCACACCTGTGTGGTTGTGGATTTTGTCCCTGAAGTCCCCCTTCATTTCACACCCCAAAAATCTACCCTGGAGAAAAGAACGTCTTTCTTGCTAGGTATGCGGTTTGGCCCAAATTGAGGGAAGACGCTAAAGAAAAATAGTCAGTTTAAGTGTCACAGCTCAGTTAATAGGAGCTGAATCCATTAGCCATGACAGGCAAGCCTGCAATAAATCAGGACTGTCTTATGCTCCCCCACTAGGCAAAATCCTTTTCTGATTTTTCCCCGCTCCTTGTTCAAAAGAAATACCCAGTACGTATTCCAGGACAATTTGCTGTGTGCTGTTGAGATCAAGAAGCAAGGACACTGGAGGGGTGAATGCACCAAATATCTGACTTTGCAGGTTTATCAACCTTCCGCAGGTTCCATAATCCAAGCAGAAACTCTTCCCGTATCGGAGGCTGTCGAAACACCTACGGACCCTCCCTGCTTCACATGATCTAGGAGAGGGCTCTTATCCTTTAACCCTGCACAGGGACCTCACTGCCAGCTCCGGGGATCACTAATTATTATCAGTTCTGCACCCAGGACTGCCGCCCTGCAGATCCCCGCTTTGCTGAGCGCTGTATAAGCAAAGAACAAAGAGAAAGCCCTTACCTCCGAGAGCTCAGGATTTACTGGGCTTGCCAGGGGAGCAGGGCAAGCACAGCATCTTACTCTGCTGCCAAGTGTAAATCTTCAGAGCTCTGGCTCCAACCAGCCATAAATAAAAACGGGAAACAGTATAAAGTAATTCTGCTCACTTGGTTTCATTTCAAACCCATGAAGAAAAGGATATATTATATGCATCTAAGTCCTTTAATAAATATATAAACTACAAAAAGGTATGATTTAGACTTGAAACACCACCTCAGCTCTAACTACAGTGTCAATAATGCAATATGATAAGAAATGTGGTTTATTGACCCCTGTTTTAGGCATAGATAATGAACCACATCTAAAAAGTGCCCAAAACTAACGCCAAGTGTGAAGAACAGCAAGAAGAAGAATTGCTGGCTGAATATTTATGTACCTAGGACCGAGTGGGTCGAAACTCATGGCTTGATTGAGCCTCTCCTATTGCACAGACGGTCCCCGCACTGGCGCTCGCACACTCGGGATCGGGCCCGCGCTGGTCCCAACCTGCAGAAATCTCCTTTTTCCGCCCCTGCCCGCCCCGCGCTGACCACGCACGGGGGTTCCGACGGGGCAAACCGCTCCCCACATGACGAGAAAGGACAACCTGGAGGGTGCCCCGGTTCCCAGGGCTCGGCTTCGCTAAATAGAGAGTCCTGCGAGCATCGGGAGGCTTCAGCGCACACACAGACTTGCAAAGCATCAGCCTTTCTAAATATTTTCTAACTGCTCCGACCATGATCTTGAAGATGGAATTTTATTTCCCCCCCCACCTTTTTTTTTTGCGGTTAATTTCTTTATCTATTATGCACTTGGGGAGACTTCATTGTCCAACTATTTTATTATTTGCTACACAAAAAAATAAATTTGTGAATGGCTCCATTATTTCAGCAGTTAGCCTTCTGGTGCACAGAAAGTTTCCCTTCTGAACAGGCACTCATTCATTCTGCTGCACCATTGTACATTTTATGGCTTGCCATACCAAAAAAAAAAAATCTTTTCTTTTTTATTTCTTTCAGTGCTCCTATTATTATAATAGTTTAAAATGTGGCTTCCACTATATTTATACCACTTCACTTGGGTAGAGAATAGCTGCCCACAATAAATCCAGTTATTTTCCAAAGTAGATTGCTCATTAAACATTGTATATAAAAGAGCCCTCTGAGATTCAGAATAATCCACAAAATGCTTTTTAGATATCTCTTTCTACTTAAATAAATAATTGTAATCACGAATGTGAACCAAGGACTGTGCTTATAAGGTTGAATTAATAAAACCTGAACTTTATATAAGCCTTGGCTACAGCACATTATGCTGGTGAAGAATTTCAGGTGCAAATAATCAGAGATTACTACACATGAGGGAATTCACCAGTGGTCATGAATACCCTCAATCTACTTCCGCAAGGTAAGCAATATATTCTCTAATATGATGTAGTGCAGGCCCTGTTATTGTGTTTTAGAAGGTTCTACTGAACTGAAAGTTTTCTTCTTGTTCTACTCGTAATGCTACTTGTCTGTAGGTAAAGCAATCATTTCTTTCACTAGTGCATTTACAGGCTGGACAATATACCACATGCTCTTGAAATTTTTCTGTCTGCTAACTTCTATACTTTTGAATAAGAGCTGCAGTACTAAGCAAGCGCTTTCAAAACAGTAAAATGGGAAAAGGGAATAAATATATATGATATCTCTGTGTCCTCCCCAGTCTGGCTGACTCGGTCCAGCTGCTGCTAGCAAATACAGATCATTGAGTGAAAAATCCTAACTTAACTCTACAACAAAGTGTTTTTTCGCCTCTTAATCGTAATAGGTTCTCCCAGTGATAACTATGCACTCGGTCCCAGAATTTACTTAAACTCTCCTAAACTGTAGTGGTAATATAAAATGTGGAGCGCGGTGTTACAGATCGGATCTGCAGCTAGATCTGGAATAATTCCATTAAAACCAGTGGAACTACAGAGATTTCTATCAGTTGTGGTACCACTATAAACCTCTAGTAAATAAAGCCTGCATTGTTAATGCTGTCCCTGGGGAAGCAAATTCCATAACCCACGGCACACAGACAACCTGGGCTGAACTACACAAATCATCTCTTAATTTTCACTTAAAAATGAAGTTAGTCACAATCAGCCACACCCCATATAACGTTTAACAGTTGCCTGAGTAAAGAACACCATAGAATTTTTTGAAGAAAATAGGACACGACTCTTGAAAGAAAATTAAGATGACTAGATTCATTAAAAGCAAGAAGGTGTCTGATACAGGGAATGGCAGAAAACTTGGTCCTGATACTGTGCCCGAGGACGGGGACACGGTTTGTCCCTAGAAATCTTCCTAAGTCACGGATCTTTTCTTTTTTTTCGGTTTCCCTTTTCTTCCTTTCCCCTCTGGAGATCATCTAGTCCAACTAGATTACTCGGGACACAAGACCTGTCGCTATCTTCTGGTGTTGAGTAACGTGGAGAAGAGCGTGGCCTGGTCAGTGTACCATGAGCTTAATTCGGACTGTAAAACAGAGAGCGGTATTTCCTTTCCAGTTGCAACTTCAATTTCAAATCTGTAAACCCAAACCCCATCCTAAGGCAACTCCGGTCGGGTGTAGCCAGGTTGTCCCAGGAGGGACCCTGGCTCACAGTCTCCAAAGGATGTACAATCTTATCACTCGCGCTCTTACTACAGATAGTAAGTGACCCAGCCTGAACATTCACTACTAATTGGCAATGACAAATGGCTTGGGTGAATAAAGAGCTTCCAGGCAGAGGAGTTTTATCTGTCTGGACTCCCACTAAGTGAACTTCACCAGGATTCATTGGGTTTGGCCTGTTTCGCTCTTTGAAGACGCTTCAGGTAGAGCAAGACACACTGATTTGCTGTCTTGTGCCTGGAGAACAAACTATCGAAAATAAAAGGGGAGAAAGAAGGCTTTGAAATGTACAGCACAGTCCACAACAAAATAAAAACAGGCAGCTGGCATGTGGATATATGAAGAAAATAAAGGAGTGATGCAGAAGGAGACAAAGAGAGAGGGGAGGAAATGTAAGAAAGAAAAAAGCGAAGCAAGCTGGAGAGGTGTGTGGAGGGGATATGAGATCTATGCACTGTTAAGGACACAGAAAATCCCTGGGATTAAATTGTGTTCCAGGTAAAGTTTACCCCAAACCAGTGACTGGAACAGGACTGAGGGCTGCGCTGCCTTTGTGCCCATCTCCAAAGACACGGAGAAAGCAATGAAGAGTGAAACACAGAGCAAAAGACGCTGAAAAGGACAGATGAAAACATTTCTCCTGATTTGGCTCCACTCCATAAGTGTACAAAGGACTAGGCTGTCTGGTAACATTCATTTTTGGGTTTTTTTTTTTTTGGTGTTCGAAAATACACACTTAGAATAATTTTGCTTCGTAGCAGATACCGAGGAGCAACTTACTCGAGAATCAGGCGTGACACTCAAAAATCCTGCAGGATCACCTCTTTATGTACCTCACTATGCATATAGTCACTTAAGAGCACGATTTTGGGGAACATGGTCACTAATTCCTTTAGGCCCTTTAAAACCAAGGTTCGTACGTCAGTACAGCACTATCCAGCTACCTCGTAGCGTAGCATTTTATTGACGAGGAACAGAAAATCTTTTTGCAAAGCTAATACTGCCGTTACTCTTTAGAGTACCATGTGTTTTTTCCACCCTAATTTTGCTTAACAGTCAACTGAAATCCCCATATTGCTTTCCTCATTCATAGCAAAACCCCGCAGCGCTACGAAAACCACAGATACTGTAAAAAGTCATGACTCATATCATCCAACATCACCCGAGTAGGAATTATCCATTTTACTGTAAGGATATCTAGGCCATCTCTACATCTAACATTTTATCTAGAAGAAGGCCAAAACGTATCACTTTCAGCATAGTGGGAAAAAGGAAGTTTTTGCGGTTAAAGCAAAGGCCAATGAGTCAGATGATGTGGGTTCTGTTTCCAGGCCTCACGCAGGCTTCCTATGTGACTCTGACCGAATCACTTCACGTCTCTGTGCCTCGGTTTTCACATCTGTATGAAGGATGTCAGCATGTCAGATCCATTCATCTTGGTTTCTCAAATTTTTTGAGACATCTGGGTGGGACATGCAAAGTGTTAGGATAACTACCATGCATCTGTTACTCTGCTGTGAACAGAACAATTATCTGCTGCCGGATGGAGAAGAAAGTTAGCGGAAAGGCCAGCCTCAGATTTAAAAAAAAAAAAAAAAAAAGAAAAGATGATTTTTTTTCTAGAGGAGCAACTCTTCTCTGATTTGACCAGCACAACCACAAGTAAAATAACTCAAAGGATGCTGGAGTACAGAGCCCTGGAGAAGTAAACACTGACAGACCTCAGAAATCCCTTGACCTTACTCTAGGTTATTGCATTGCGCTGTATCAGATGCAGCAGTCTTTTTTTTCAATTTATAATTCATAGGCATATAATTAAATCTTGCACATTCATTTTGAGAAAGCACAAGAGCTAACCACTAACCCTTAAGCATAGTCTAGCAGTGGCATTTGGAGAGTCAGCCACACTCTCTCACCTATGCTGGCAAACACATTACTCTGGCTGTGAAGGAAACCACAATGTGGGAAGGAAAGCCTACAAAAGAATGAAAACAGAAAGTGTCTAAGGCCTTGGCAGAAGGACACTAAATAAAATAGAGAGTGGTGACTCATTTTGGCAGTGAATCCACCTCAACCCCTTCAAAGGCTTTGGCAAGAGTCCTCGGAGGAGACCCCAGGCTTTTGCCAAGCCACAAAACACCACAATTATTATCGCAGCAGTCATCAACAAAACAGATTTTGTAAACTGACTTGTTGGCACATAGATTAAAGAAGCTATAAAAAGGAATAACAGCTGTTTGGGTTGCCCTATGCAGAAAGTTACTATATAAAAAGTACTTTTACACATATCGTATATACGTACACACAGATGCACATGATGTGTACATGAAGAATATACAAACAAGCAAAAGTGCCAAAAGCTTCTGAGGGATTTCATTTCTCTTCATGAGAGAAAAACTCACAGGTCTGAAAAGTTGTAAACTAAAGACCTGATCCTCTTCTTGGTCCCACCGTTTCACAATATTCACTCCACATTTTCATTAGTTTCAATAGAGTTGTTTCCATTATACATGAGTATAACAACATCAGAATCTAGGACTAATAATGGCTACTTAAAGCAAAGCACCGCAGACATAATTCTCCTCCTATTTACTGGTGCGTAAATCAAAAGAAAACTTTTACATGCAGGAGTTGCACTAATACGAGGGGGAAAAATGGCCCAGAGATAATTTTATAAAAGCTACAACACGGAAGTGTCCTAATGTTCAGCTTTCATAAACGAGCCATGTTTGAATATTTATGGAAATAAACAAATAAGTCAACTCGAATAATTTAAAATTAGGTTTGCAGCAGATGATGAGGGTTTGTCTACCTAGACCTCAAACACAAAGGCAAGAATCGTACAGCAGAATAAACTTCTACATTCGATCAAAAACGTGGTGATGCACAATCTTTATGCTGGTGTGCACGCTGTGGCCAGGTTTAGAATTTCCCAAACACTGTGCTTTTTTTATTTAAAGCAGATGAACCATTGTCTTTTAAATTCATAGTTTTCAATTAAAGTGGCAGAAAGATAGATTAAATTGAGGACGTGAGACCAGTATCCTGCTGTAATCATTTTTTGAAAGGCTTAACTAAGGACAGCGGTGTTCGCTTCTGGTTTCCACACTGATTTTTTTTTAAATCTCATTGATACGCAAGACTTCTCTTGATTTTTTTTCCTTGTATTTTGACTGCTCTAAATTTTGGTAATGCATAATATTAAAATATCATGAAAACAAGTTTCAGAGAATCTGGTATATAACTCGATAAATGCGTTTGGCTCAAGTAAACTCCATGTGCCCTGACCGGTATCCAATACTTTTTTTAGAGGCTATGTGTCTAATCTCATCTTTTCGCCACAGAATCAAGAGTTCAAATTACATCATTAAAAATAATACCCTGTTCTACGGAGTACTATGGATACACAGGTTGCCAGTGAAAGAGCGTCAGTCTGAACTAAAGGGATGTTTATAACCTCTACAAAGACATAAAGGCACAGGTTATGGGAGAAATGTGGATATAAACAGCAAAAATCGCTGCAAAAGACATCTGCATCCTTGTGAATTTTCTCAAGCAAATGGATAAGCGCAGAGAACATTTCAGGGTCCTCGCCATTCCTGCAGAAGAAATGATGTGGCCTATTGACCCAGCACCAGCAGAGGATACGCAATAGCGGAGATGAAGCATTTGGACTTGGGTGTCGATCGTGTCGCTGGTTTAATACCTTCCAAATGACTGACTGAAGGAAGCCGTCGCATCACCCCTGGATGATGATGCTCGCTTTTCTGTTGTTTCCTTAAAGGGTGAAAATATACAGAGGTAACTTGAGACACTGAAAACTCCTACCAGATGAAAATGGACATAGTTGTGGGCTGAGAGTGAGGCTATGAGAAATGGAGTTTTTACTAATAGAATCCACCTGAATATAGGTATTTGCACTGACAGAAAAGACTCTAACATTCTGTTCAAATATTTTCCAGCTGCATAAAGAACCATTTAATATTTTCGAAATTACTTGTCCTCAGGCAAGCTGTTTATTTTCAAGTGCAATTCAAAAATTAGCTAGGACTGTACTTACTGCTTATATGCACAGGCAAGGGTTTAGCACGGGATGGTCAGAATACAAATAAAAATCAATACGTTTAAAGTTCTTAGATTGAACTATTTGCCTTTTAGTCTTAAGCTTTGATTTTTTTTCCTGTAGTCCTAGGCCACCATGGACTACATAATGCATTATGCAGACGCTAAACTAGCTAGCATGCGAGCAGAAGCAGCGAGTTTCACCTATCCAAGTATTTTAAAAGCTTGCAAGCACACACTGTCTCCTGTGCAGCCCGGAGATCCCTGTTGAGTCTATGCCAAGTCCCTGAAAAGTTGGACACTGCATCCGGTATTTACACTAAGCTAAAATTCTAATCAGCACTAACAGCAGTGTGTTTTAATTCACCCTTATGATTTTATTTCAATCTGCTAAGTAGCACAACTGCCAGAAAGAAACTGCTATAAACTCCAGTAAACAAATGCAGGGGGAAAAAAAAAAAAATCGTAAACCTGTTGGAGATAAAGTTTGTACCACTTTAGACATGCAGCCCGAAAGGAAAGTCTGAGACTTTGGTCGAAGCTGCTCTCTGCTGATTTCTTTTCAAATATCCTACCATACACTTTTAATTTTTTTTACTCTTCTTTTTTTTTCCACCCCCCCCCCCCCACAACATGTTTGGTACTTTTTAGCCAAGGAAGGAAAACGCTAATGTTATTTTACACTGGCTATTTCACCTCACGTCCTCCCCTACGCAGCTTTCTGCCAAGTGCTGTGAAACAAGAACACAGTAACTACTTGAATCTCTGGATGACACTATAAATCGTGGTGCCAAGAGGCTGGTGCCAAGTCCGGCATCTTCCTTATTTTGGGAAGGACAACAACAACAAAGAAAATCGGCAGGAAAATTCTGAGAAGTTGGTCACCATTTTGGACCTGTTCAGTGCAGTCAGACCTTGGCAGCCATCTTACAGCTTGGCAACCATTTTGAGAATGTGCCTGGCAAGCTCTCAGAGCTCGCCGACACTGTTTCAACACAGCGCTGGTTAAATATAGTCCAAATTAAACAATACCGTGTAATATCAGGTAAACTCGCCCTTCATAAATCCACCCAGCACCACGGTTTACAAGTACATCTTTAAAGAGCGAGGGACATTGCGCCTTAACCCTTTCCCGGGCATGGTGCTGGTGAAGCCCTGCTGGGACCCCCGGCACCAAGGTCCCCGTGAACCCCCGATGGAGGGAATGTTCCCCCCGGGGCCGGCAGCAAAACGGGGGGACAGCAGACGACAGGATACAGAAGACATGTTGCCTTTCATCACTGTTTAATGAGGCTCCCACCGGGGAGGAGGAGATGCTGTGTTGGGGGATGACAGGGGAGACCATACACAACACATAAACCCGCAGCTGTTGTGTGAGGAAAAACTACTTCAATTTCCTGACGAACTTTTCCACGTGCTCCTCTCCCAGAGACAAAAAAGAAAAATTTGAGGAGAAAAAAGTCATCCCAGCAGCCGGACGCCTTAAAGAAGCCCGGTTTATCAAGAGAGCCCAATGCCGGTGGTGCAAGTTGTAAACAAACACTTCCCTTCTTCTCCCCACCCCACAGGATCGGCGTGTTTTTTGGACCAAGCGCTTTGCACTCTGACAGTGCCAAAATCCCAAGGAGGACTTTGTGCCAGTTGAAGAAAGGCACGGTTGTTAGAAACCGCTTTGGCCCAGGAGTAGGAAAAGCGTTTTGCAGATCGACGGCCCGGTCGCGAGGAGGATGGAGGGGCCGGGGGAAGCGCCTCGGTCCGGCTCCTCAGGGCCAAGGGGTACGGCGGGGTATTCCAGCCATATTTCTCCCAGTATTTTAAACAATCCCCCTTGCTGAAGAAGTCAATTTTTCGTATTTAATGTAGTGTAAACACATTTAATAACTTCAGGAGGAATGCGGGGTGAGTGTTTTTACAGAACAAACAGTGCTATCTCCAGGACTGCTTCACTAAAGTTTAGTCTACACGAGCTCTAACTCTGTCAGCCTATTTGAATAAAACTTAAAAGATAATATATATGGCTAAAATTCAACACTTGGAAAAAAGAGTGCGTAAAAAGGCAAATATTTGAAGGTACTAAACAGTATCCGAGTATTAAAACGACATTTTGGGGAAGTATTTAATATGTGAAGACAAATGTCTATTGGAAGTGCTTACTACACACATTATATTCTGCTTCTTATCTTGAAATAATTTAGAGTGGAACAGAAGAGAGATCAAGTTTATGCTCTATTAGCATAAAGTTTAAACTGTAAGGGTTTTTTGACCTTGAAGTCTGAATTAAATAATGTCCGGGATTTTTATTCTCCCTCTTTTTTTTTTGCCCTTTTGAAATTTTAATTTCGGGGGGGGGGAATTAAAAGCCAACTAATTAAGTGCAATTTCATAGTGAATGAAATAAATTAATTAAACCATAATTGAAATGACAATATTAAATATGAAAATATTATGCTGGAGTAGATCAGAATAAAGTCTTGACACTGCTGGATATGTTTTATACTGAAGGACAGTATCTGCAGCCGCATGACGTCAGCTGTGCTGGAATAGTTGGGAATGCATTGATAAATTGCTCCATCGATTCTGTTCTGCTTCACTTACCATAATTATAGCACAGTAATGGATGACATGAGTGATATATTTTTACTTTAGAGAAAAGCCAAGAGTTTGCCTGTTTCTTTATGAGATTAGACCAAATCCTTTCAATTAATACAGCATGATTGATATCGAAAAGTGTACTGGGGTAAGATACTTGCTTCATGTGCACATCTTTAAATGTTATTGGTTAAATATTGAAATAAAATTCAAAGAGCAGTTTCAGTGCTTTAAATAACAGTGTCATTTTGGTAATATGAAAGACGTATCGTCACAATTTTCAAAGGCTTTCCTAGGCCCGCTTTAAGCGTTTTGATTTTCTTAGATCTAAAAAATCACGTTTGCAATTAATATTCGTATAAGGCAGGACAACTTAAAGCATTTTCCTTGAAATCTATGGACCTCACTTAAATAACACTTTATAGGATCAGGCACCCTCACTGAAGTCTCTGCCAAGGCGACCAACAGTTATGTTGGGAGAAAGGTTGGGAGGACTGGATGACACTTTTCAAATATATATGGTCCAGGCTCAGTTTTCATCTGCCCTCCATTGAAGTCACCTCCCACTGGAGCCAACCGACGAGGTCCATGTGCACACCCAAGGACAGAACTGCCTTCTGACTACTTGTGTCCAGCAAACGGCTACTATTAAGGCCAAAGGTGCGAATAAAGAGTGAATGGAAGATGAAGAGAAGTCTTTTTGCTACAGAGGAACTGCTACATGGTGCACAGCCATCTATCCCTTCTCCAAATCTGCCAGAAACAGAATAAAGCAGCGACCTGCACAGATTCTGCAACAATGAGATGTGGAGGCAACTCCCCTGCTCACCTTTTATCTCCCTTCGAACATTCTGCTAGCATAACTTATTGTACTTCCAGGTAGTCATTCATACAAATAATAATCCTCTTTTTAAACTTTTTAGAGTGTACCGCTGAGGAAAATGCATCATAACCCTAGTGCTTTAGGAATAAAGTCACCTTGAGAGGCAGGAAAGGAAAAGTATTCTTGCAGAGGAGATGTGACAAAAGATGAGAGTAGGTAAGACAGAAAGACATGAAACCACTGCCACAGAAGACAAATCCATATTACAGAGACGGGCAGCAGACAACTCTTGTACCGACACTGGCAAGACTGTCTCGTTAAATGTAGGAAAGACCTGCACATTTCTCACAACTCAAGCTTCCCCCATGTGTACAGGTCCTTCACCTGAACAGAGAGAATATATGTTGTAAAATACCACATATACAATTTTCTTACTATTTTAGCTGTTCTGGTTATGGAAGTGCTAACAAAAGGACCCTGAGTGGTTGCTTTGTAATCAACAAAAACTTTTTTTTTCAGCCAGTCCGTTGTACCTTCATGCTAAAGAATTTCAACACAGAGGTGAGCAAAAAACCCCAATACTCGTGGAGTTTTGAATAAAGCCAGAAATATCTGTGGGGAAAAAAATGATGTTACCGAAATGCAGTCCTACCTCACACAGCATTTTTTCAGCATGTACTTCAAAAAATACCTTAATCAGTTTATCTAAACACTGGAACGGGTCCCCTCCCCCCAAGCAGTAAGCATACGAGATTGATCTCCACTTATAACTGTTGAATTCATCCCCTTCTTATGTTACAAAGGCTGTCACTGGAAATAAAGTGTAACTTGGGATGGCTGTGGCAGCTATCAAACCTCCTCTGACACATTAGAGCCTCTGAAACCCAGACACCCCAGGTTTACATCAGAAAACTCCAGCACGTAGCCAACAACTCAAAACCAACCATCGACCACTCTATCGATTTCCAGTAGGGAAACCAAGACGGGAAAAGCACCAGAAGAGATAGGATTTCTTTTCCTCTCCTCCTCGCTAACTTAGTGGCTGCCAAACTCGGGTCTTCTCAGGCTTGAGCCATCGGAGGTTTGTGTTGCAGCTCGCCAGGATGTCTGCCTAAGATAATTCAAGCTGAAAGCAGACGATGTGCAGTGGGAGCTGATTAGCCACTGACTTCCAACGTGACCTGTCTCGGGCCCAAAAGAAGCTTCTTGACAGTAAGATACGGAGGCTACAGCACAGCTGAAAAAAAATAATACGGTTATCTTTTCAGATGGTAGATGAGGACATCTGACTTTCGTACTTAGGCAATTACAAGAGGCGCTTTCTGCAACTGGCAAGTCCCAGCCTTGGCCTTTAAAATATTTGATCATATACCGCGACAACAGGTTTAAAAGAGATTATTTTCAAAAACTCTCTGCAGCCAATATGAAATACAGTGAGGATTAAATAAACCTTAAAATAATTCACAGTATGGAAAGACGGTGTTAAAAAGGCCATATATTTTTCATCTCTTTTTCTTCACCAACAAAATCAGTCTGCTGTGTGTTTCAGTAACTTTGCTGAAAGTATTCCAGATTTGCATCCGTGTAGCTGAAGGTACTTCTGACCTTATGTGGAGACTGGGAAAATAATAACTATAGGTGTGATTTTGATCATTCATAATTTAAAAGGAAAGATCTCGTTTGCTGCAGATCATCTGTTTCACTCATTATATTAAAATCTTAGCTAGCATTTTCATGTTTAATTTGGAGATTGCATGGCCCCAGTTCAAAATGAAAGCTCGGTTCTGAATCCCATGGATTTTGCAGCTGAATCTCAGCCTCAGGAACACCCTTTTCCAATTAGAAAGTGTATGGCTAGGGTGTAAATCCTAGTGCCTATTTTATACTGAAAGGCACAATGTTAGCAAAGCACCCAAGAAACCTCTGAGGATCTTCTGTAAAAACCTGATGAGTTCATTGTAAAAAATCAAAATGTTTTCTGCCTTTAAAAATGCGACTGTGCTACAGTATCGGAGTCAGAGCATCATGTGTTATTTTTAATTTGTTACATTAATGGGCTGCAAGGTCCAAAGTATTTGACATATATGAACTCTTCTGCTGCTCCCCTTCGTAAAGCTCCAGCATTTTTTACACAGCTCTGCAGGAACACAGACCATAACGTCTGGAATGTTTTGATCTTATCTTAAGTTTTTAATAACTTTCTTTTTTATATACCACATATTTTACTTTTTTTTTTTTTTTATTGCAAAACTCACTTTGCAGCTGTTTATTCCCTCCTAGCTTGAGAGCGGTTCCGCTCATCTCTAGCTCCCCAAAGGACAGGAATGGAGGTGCCGGCCCCCAGCACGGGGGTGCTGCCGAATCTCTAGGCTCCCCAACCTTCATCCCCGGAGGAAGAGGAGGCAGAGCCGCGGGGCCAGCGCCAGGACACCCGGGAGGCAGCTGCTCGCCGGGCAGCCCTGCGGACACTTCGCAGCTGCTTTCTTCACGGCGTTCCCAAGAAAGAGATGTGACTCTCCCCAGGCGACGAATCCACCTTCTGAGACACAGGGATCAGATTGCACCGCGTTCGAACAGCCATGCTGAGTCAAGTCCTCAAGTCCTCAGGACTTTTTTCTCCGCAGCGAGGAGAAAATACGAGCGCATACATTAATAAAGCTACACCAAGTTATTATGTAAATGCCGCATGTTGGAATGGGTACCTTAGTTTTATGGTGGGACAGCAGGAATAAGCTTATAAATCTAAGGCCCGGGGTCAATGCTTAAGAAGAGATTACCTCTAAGCTTTACTTACACATTCTATTTTGGCCCAACAATTTACAGCGTATTCCTGGAAAAGAGAATCGTCCCTGCTCATTCCTGCTGGGACAGGGCACGTGGTAAGATGCATCTTCCTGAGACGTCAGGAAGCACCTAAGAAGGGACGGTAAATTCCCGTCGGAGCAGCAGAGAAGGCAATCTGGGGGATCAAACAAATCTGCTTGGCACCTTTTCTGGCTCGTGACGCCGGCTTTCATGCCGTCTCGTCGCCCGTCGAACAGCTTGTTGTGACCCTCGCCCTAACAGCTTCGCCTCAAGCCAAGATCCCTGAAGGCTCCTTCCAAAACAAACCAAGAGAAAGTTGCTCCGGAGCAACGACCTCCTGAACTGAGATGCGACTCCGCTTCCACCCGTGTGGACCAAAGCACGTGAAAATACACGCACCGAGTACTCCAGTTGCCAAAAGGGAGCCCGAAAGCTTTGATCGAGAAAGAAAGACGGTGCAGAAATTTCAAAGAGGTGTCAATGCAACCAGCAAACTACGTCCGCACATCTGCACGCCCCCGTTTTTTTGAGGACTCAAGTTACAGACGCCACCGTAGCGGCCGCTTCCAGCTGTACCACCAAGCTCGCAAAATGAGGTTGTAAAATAAGAACAACCTTGTAACAATGCAGTGTCACTCGAGGAATGAGATTCTTAGTACACAGACGGTGTCAGAAGGGATCGTCAAAATATTACGATAGATACTAAAAGGGAATTCCTGTTAAGATTTTAACTTACATTTATAGATAAAGGCGGCATATTTAAAGTGCGCTTGTTAACATTTGCAGTTATTTTACTGACGGAGAGGCAATTACAGAGCATCGTAAGGAAATTATTTTTGTAAGCAAGCGACTCTTAAATAATACTAAATGTATTATTTAATAGAAGTTAACAGAGATTAAGAAGCAGTACATGTGGAATGTTTGATTTTGTACTCTAGTGGCAAAGGAAGATATAACAGCATGTTTGGACAGAAGAATCTTAAATGTTTGGAGTCTCCAGCTGTGGAGTTTCAGGGCTGAGTTACTGAGCGCAGGCCAGAGATTACCCCAACCCGGCTAACCAAAAAAACCTGCCGGAGGGACATTTCCATCCTGCCTTGCAGGGTTCGCTGGGACACACTCTCTGAGTCTCTGGCAAATAGTAACTCGCTCCCTGTGATCAAGATGATAAGCGTTAACTAACCCCCTTTTTTAGCACGTAAGAAGCGTGCTTTCTAACTCTGCAAACTCCGGACCGCTTCCTAGAAGGAAAGAAAGCAAAAAGCTTACGTCGGGAAACCATTCCTCAGCAGACCCGTGTACAAAAGGAGGGTGAACGCACCCATAAAAAGCAGGGTGGATACATTTACTTGGCTTTTGTTTTTTTTTTTTTTCCTCCTTGGACTGAGGCGCACATGGCAGAAACCGGAGCGGGATCAAGTCCAAAGAACTATCCTCTTTAAGGATACACTCCGTGGTATCACCAGCGCGTCTCAGCCAATATTGGCTAACAGTCGCTGTCTGTTTGCCAAGCAGAAGTTTGCCATGTTAAACTGTCACTATAATGCCACCTTGAAGAGGCGTTATCATCACTCTTGCGATGATACACGGCAACCGTGAACGGAAAGCGAGGCCGGAGCTCACACATCTGAACAACAGACAATCCTGGTGCCACGGATAAATAACCCAACAGACAGCGCTGCCTGCTTATCGCTGCCGCGATCCGGGAGCCCTCTTCAAATGGACGTTCCCCGCAGTAAAAATTATACTTTTTTATGACTTTATAGCACGCCAATTACTGAATTGTATTAAAACACTGAGAACGCAGAAACCCATTTTATTATTTCTCTAAATTTACTGCTTTCCCGCTCTGAATACAGCATAAAAAGCCCAACGGAAAGCCACAAAATCACTTAAGCATCTCATGGAATTGATACCGACCTAAAACCTTGACAAAAACCCATTCTCAAGGCATCTTGCCCTAAGAGCTTCAGAGGTAGAGGACACAGAGACGGCCAAGACAGCGGCCAAAGGCAGGGGCTGGATTTCCCCTTCCACTAGACTTCTCTTGAGATTGAGTCAGGCGGATAAAACCTGGGGAAAGGAGAGCATCACACCCGACAAAAGTGCTATACGCTGCTGCAGCCGCGGCTCGCCATATGGGAAAACACTCCCACAAGACCGCTGCCAGGGCTGCTGCACAAACTGCTCCTTAGTATGGCCAAGTTATAACACGGACCTGAAATTTGATTAGATACAGGGCGGGAACTTTTTTCTTTTAATTTTTATTAAGTAATGACTGCATAATATTGACCTTAGTAATTACAGACTGGAAAAGTGAACTCGGCGTTAACGGCGCCGTATTGATTTTTGCAAATGCAAAAGTACAAAAGTACTTTTATGCTTCGGAAAGGTTCTAGTTACCGCATTTGAAAGACCTCGGGAGAACAGTGTCTTGGAGGGCTGTATTTTTCTGTATTCTTCATTCGGTGGCGCTCCTGAGCGTACACTTAACAACCCCTAATATTTCGCAACCTGGTAAAGCCTCCTCAGCCCCCTTCGACTCAAGGTGGTTCTCAATACTTTGCCGAGCTTGAGTCAGCTCTAACGGGTCAAATGCAATTTAACTTATTAAAATACTTTATTCAATATGTAATACATCAGTGAATTAATATATTATTCACCGATACATTCTGAACTATTTAGCCAGCTGTATGAAATGTTTCTAATACACTAGCTGACATTTTTTTAATTACACAAATACTTCGGGTCGCAAATAACTGTTCGCTATTTGGCAAGCCGTACAGATTATATACAGTTAATTATATTCAGGTTGGTATATGGGTTATAAATAATTGTGATAAAACTGTGATATCAATGCTGACAGAACTTTAGTGGAAATCGACATTTTCCTACACGGAAGTAACTGAGAGTTATGAACAGAAATACTGCCTCCAGGAGTGCAACTGTAAATTAATAAGTTGTGTGTGTGCACAAAATGACTTATTAAGACATTACATCTTTTTGCCTTCAATTCTCATTAATTTCATGTTTCACCTTAATTTATTCGAGAATTTTTTTCATTCCTCTTTTTTGAAGTATTGTTTGAGTTACCGACTTAGAAGCTTTTCACAGCCAGGTCCTCTGTAGATTTGTATTTGCATGTGAATCCCAAACTTTAAGTATCAGCTCCGAATCCTGCCTAAAGATCAGTGTGAGCAGTCACGTATTATAATCTAAGCTGGAGGCCAAGCAGTAAAGCAGACCCTGGCACTGCGGGACGTGGAGAACCTCAGCACCCAAGAGTCTGAACCACGACACGTTTGTCTGAGACGCTGCGGTCATCTGCATTCATTCTAAGGTGATCGGCTTTATAACGACATCAAAGTTAAACACAAAATTCTAACAAATTATGGAGCTCGCGCTCTTCTCCGTGAAGCCAGCCCTGGTTTAACCACGGCAAAATTCGTTCCAGGTTGTGCCTTATGCAATGACAAACCCACCATCTGCTGAGGGTTCAGCTCACCGGCCTCTTTTCCCGAGATTCCCTGAAGTAGCAACCTGAATATCACACCTGTTTATCACGACAACTCCCTTTAACAGATCCTTCTGTTTCCCTGTCCTGACTATTATACCTGTTAGCATCCCGCAGCAGGCGAGGGGAACACGACCTCTTCCCGTACACAAGGGAAGAGCCTGAAATTTGGAGCCCAGGTGTGGATTAGCTGTTCCAAGTCAGTGCGTGTCACCGTGCTTTAAGGATGTGCAGAGGCGTGAAGAAATTCAGCACAACAACCTATATCCTCAACTTACCACATCCTCATCTGAAGCAGTGGTGCCTGGAGGGACCATTTCCCGTGTTATGGTATGTAGTAAAATACAAAAAACCAACAACAACAAAATGCCAACGGAGCAAAACAAGACACAAAAATCCTAAAGGAAAATGGATACCTTTTGTGAAAGAACTATTCCTAACTGTAAAGCCTGTGGGGGAAAAAACAAAGCGGGGGGGGGGGGGGGAAGAAAAGAAAAAAGTAGAGCATATTCTTCAGTAGGAGAAGTTTCTCCTGTAAATTGGCAGCGAATCGGTTACTAAATGACATGCCTGAAATCAGGTGGTGGATTATTGGAAACGAAATCTTTGTCCCAGGAAAGCCAACGGCAAAAATCCTATTGATTTCAATGGGACGAGGTTGTCTCCCTGGACTTAACAGTCAATCATGCAGAATTGGCAACAGCGTCCGAACGTCCCTGTTTGTTATTAGACCACGGAAATCTGTATTAGTTTGCTTCATCTGCACTTGTGAGCAGCGCACCGGCACTTCTTTTTTCACTTCTTTTTTTTTTTTTTTTTTTTTTTTGGCATAGAGGTGCAAATAAGCAGAGTGGGTTCAATTTTTCAACCCAAGCCACATGAATGAGAGCTCTGCTGTTTCTCCTGAGCATTTCAGAGTCCATTTTCCCCCTCAAAGGCATGGGCAGCCTCACCGCTAATGGGAGCGCTGTGTTTGCAAGCAGAGGGGAACTAAGCCTTTAGTGTTTCTGCATATTTGCCATACAGTATGTGGTTGGGATGGGAGGAAGGTTTGTCGGAAGAGGAAGACAGTGAGAAATGGTGCAAGAAAAAATTCTGGTCCTTAGAGGCGAGTATTGCTGCGAAGTACACACAGTGCTCGTTTTCCTCAGTCTTTTTTTTTTTCGCAGAAAAGCTTTGGTGAGGAACAATCAAACCAAACTGCAGATACTTACTATTATAAATACCAGACGGTGGTATAATGCTCCCATTTAAACAACTTTTCATGGACAACCTTTCAAAATTTTAAGTGCTTGGAAATTCTTGGATGACAAAGCTGCTATTTATGACTAATCTTTTTATCTGAAAGCAAAACCGGGTGCAAATAAATAAAAGGACAATAACAGAGCAACAATGTAAAAAGAATGCGTGTGCGCACGTGCACCCACACAGAAAAACAATAAACAGATTTACAATAGCGAAGAGTGTGATAAGCAAGATAGTATTAGTACGGTGTCCGAAGCCCATCACTTAGATTTAATGTCATATGGAAACCATCACAGATTGATACAAGGCTGAGTAAACAAACTGTAGTGGGTATATTTGTCCAGACATGTATTAGCGCAATACATGAAATGGGACCCAGTGAACGTTTAAAGGGAAAATTTGTGACATGTTAGTATCCCCAAAATGCCCGTAGAACATTATTCTTCCTTTTAACCTTAATTTTTATTCTCTGTCTCGATTTCTGCTCTGCTTCTCCCATCATAGCCCCGGTTACCTGCGCTGACAGCCATCGTGGGCCAAGGTAGCACAGATGGGGCGGCTGCAGCTGCATCTCACCTGCCAGACTGCGAAACCCACCGGGACACCTTCCCGCTCCCTTTATGTCTGTCTTTGTGCATTTGCAACAGCGCCTTTCGCTGGGCCTTTATTGAACGTGTCACCGGTGCCGCACGGCTACGGCTACGACGTCTCTCCAAACGGAGAAAACCCAAGACGGGCCTCCCCCCGAAAAAAAGCGTATACCTTGGACGTGTCGGTATGGGCTCTGATTTAAAGCAATTCAATATGCCTGGCTCCCCACACGCCCGGCGGGACAAAGAATACCTCAATGCAACTCAACAGCAAACCCTGCTGGATTGAAGCGCAGCGCCGGTGGGCTCCACGTTGCAGGCGGGTTCGCCTTTTCGGGGAGCGGGGCGGGCGCAGGTGGCGGTGCGGGAGCGACGGGAACAATGTGCGGCGAGCCGAGCGCGGCCAAACTTTCCTCGTAAAGTTGCTCGTTTGGGGCTCCGCGAGAAACTTGGCAAAGTTTCCCTCGGGGCCCAATTTTTTTTTTTTTTTTTTCCTTCAAAAGCCTTAACCTCCCTTCTTTTGTTTAATCTTCAATTTTGCACTTAAAAAATAAGGGAGGCGGGGTGCGGGGGGAGGTGGTCGGTTTTTCCATACCCGGCTTTGCAGGCTGCAAAAATAATTCCTGCTGCCACCTGAGCGAGAGATGCCTGCGCGCTCTCGCTTTCTTGCACAAATAACCCCACCTGCAAACGCACAAGTCGAGTTTCAAATATCAGGCCCTCAGGTTCGTGGACCTTTTAGAAATGAAGCCGTGCCAGATTTACGGCTCCGGTGCGCGCGAAGGGAGGAAACCATGGCCATTTTGAGCGAGTTCTGCCCGGAGCTTTCCGATCTGAACCGCGGGCTCTGCTTCCAGACCAGAGCACAGAAAGTTTTCGCAGCGCGCGTGTGCTCGCTGAAAAAATACGCGGAGCTCTGTAAAGCGAAGCAGACGTGGAGCACATGTCTCCTTCCCCAGCCTGCAAACGCAGCTTTGCCGCCGGCTTTATTAACAGCTATAAAGCGAGGGAAAGTCCCCACGTTATACTGTCCCTGAACTGCTTTCTATTAAAACAGAAGACAATTACGGCAGACTGCACGCCCTTTACTTTGGATGCAGTTAAAGATTTTGCTGGCTGCGACACCAAAACTTCCCATGCTGTGTTTACTGAATTGAATATAATCTTTTTTTTTTTTCTTCCTACCTTAATTTCAATATTTAGAATAGCTTAATTATATCTGATATCTCCTAAACGTTAAATTGCTGCCATGGATACTGTACTTGTTTTAGGCTTTGCCCACAACCCAAAATGTAACTAAAGATTAATAGAATGCTGAGATATTTTTGGCTGCAAGTGAAATTATATGAATAAACATTTAAATAAATTACCCCAATAATGAAACAATACGCCATTAATGCCCGAGTTATGCTAAATGCTTCACTTCTCTTACAATCCATGCAAATACTCGGGAAAAGAAATTAAGAGTGAGGAACTACATTAAGCAAAATCCTTCCTAAACCGCACCCGTAAAACAGCGTCTCTACAGTATGGGGAACAAAAAAAACTGTGGCTTGTCAGTCAAAGTGTCTAACTATGGCATATGGGTAAAGGTTTCAGTCTGCTATCTCCAGACTCATCTCGTGGCCCGGGTTCAACGCTACTGAACTGCTCTCTAGACAAAAGACAAAACTCATTGAAAATGGGTGCTGCGAGCTGTCTGGTCAGGGCGGCCGCGCCGCCCGCGTCTGGCCGCACACAAACTCCTGGCACGGGGGAAAACGCAACGAGCTCGGGAGGGTTTTCAGAGTTTCCTAAGAGCTGAAAAAGAAGCAGCCTGAAGGTTAAAGCTGGCGAGTCAGAATGGCATACTTGGCTGCATCTATAGCCAGGTGGCCTGGGCATATTGGCAAACAACTGGCAAACTGCCCAATGCATATGGCTTAGATTGCTTTGCTCTTCCCATGAAGCCTTCTTAGACTCTTGAGCAAGCATTCATTTTAGAGCAGAACGCGGCCAAGTGTTAAATAAAATCTTCCCCCAAATATACCGCGTGTAACCTTTTCCTTTAAATAGTAGAGAGACAACTATAGTCAAATAAACTAATTATATTTTTTAATGAATTCTTACATAAAAGTGACACCGCCCCCCCCGCCTTTCTCTAAGTGGATCTGCCCTTACTTTTGTTAACTCCTGAAGTACCAAATATGCCGTTTTTTTCCACACGAACTCCTTTGGAGGGGTAAGTACTCATTCCAGCGTTTAAGCTCTCAGCGCACTATAACTTGCACTTGCGCCGAGAGGTCGGGCGCTGGAGAAGCTGCGGCAGATGTTCAGGGCTTCTCCCAGTTTCGCGGTTACTCTGTGGTTTGGGCAGATAGTCGCCTTTATTAAATGTTAAACGACATTTTATTCTTGAAAAGTGCTTTTTCTTAAAAACTTAAAACGTCCCAGCAGAAATTTAAAAATTTGGAAAATTCGAGCAAAGCACTTGACGCGTACTCCACAGTAAGTATATGTTTAAGCGTCAATCCTAGAGCACAAGTCCTCGTGCTAAGGCTAGCGTAAATACTGCATTAAACATCCACGACAGCTTCGAGGAAAGGGCTAAACATATTTAAACAATTAACACATGCCAAACTCTAAGCTGGTGCTTACATGCCATGGACTCTAAGCAGAGGTTGTGACAAAGGTAAATTCTTCTAAATTAAAAGCAATGGGACTTCTGTTGAAAGCTCGGCAAATGCTTAAGTGTTCTGCTGAACTGAAGGCTCGGTTAATGAGAACCAAGAAATAATTGTCCTCAGTTCCAGAAGAAATGTGTTCGCTCACCCTCATCCCACTGAAACCCCTTTCAGTTCTACAAACGGGACACTGGAGTTTCAAGTGCTACGAGCTAAATTAAAACAACAACCTAAGTTTCGTTTTAATGGACTCTTAACTACAATTCTTCGCCAGTTAAAAAATGTCCAAAAAGATAAAGCAAAAAACTTTTCCAAAAGCTGTTTAAGAGCGAGTCGCCATTCCTGTGTCACCCACAGGTAATTCTGCATCCCTAATGAATATAAGCCTCGATACTAATACGTTTTAATTAAAATTGAGGCCTTGTTAACACTTTAAAGGCAAGTCACCTGCTAGTAAAAGTGAGTTCTAATAATCCAGGCTTTACAATTCTCATCCCTGAAAGGACAAACGGACACAGCAGACAGGGGTTCAGAGCTGACTCCAGCCCAAGTCTCCAGACAATGCCTCCGCTCGATCATTTAATCTCCTTGTCATTTCGGTTTTTTGATAGGGCTCCCTTTGCTCTATTCTTTGCTTGTTTTGTATATTTGAAGTATGAAATCATCAGGTCAAGGAGTAATTTACTTATATAGATTCTTATTTATATGATGTCTACATACAAGGAGGACCTGACCTTCACCAGAACCCCTATAAGCCATCATAATATAAATAGCGTACATTATTTACTTAACTTCCTTGCTTCGGTTTCTTTAAGGGGGGAATAATATTTACAGGGATGTTGTGAGGATTAGCTCATTACTTCAAGAGCCCTGAAGATGAAACATGCAATGTAAATGAGAAATATTAAGTATCAGCGACGCTGATGCAATTATCATCACCATTGTTAAGAGTGGCGTTCCAGAGTAAAATCGGGAGAGAAACGCGTCTTTCTGCAAAAGCGCGCTGCTCCAGGCCGAAACACGGTGACCTTGGCGCCATCTTCTCCTTCACCTTCCTCATCCCCCTCCTCACTGGCAACGAGCATCATTTCGAGCTTTATTAGAACGTCTCCAGGCCAAGTTGGACACGCTCCAGGCAGAGCCGTCCTCGGCCAAGGGCAACACGCGAAGTGCTCCCAGACAACTCGCACGGCCCGGACGGAGGAAAAGAGCGGGCGGAACAAACCAATTGGGGATTGTTGTTTGCCCTGCGCAGACTTCGCCGCCCGAGCACTCGACAGTTACGGATTTCTCTTGACGGCGTCAACTGGAGGCTCCGATGACGGCAGCGGCGGGGAAATTTGCGCCGCGAGTCCCCTGCCGCGGCGCGCTATTAGTGTGGATTATACGCGCCGCTGCCATTTGTACTGGGGCTCCTCACCGTTCAGATGGACCAACGCTCATCTGTTCTTCTGGTCTCTTTATCGCTTGGGTACGAAAGATCGAAAGCAACCCAAACACTAGGGAGAGTGCAATTCCGCGTCCAGATCCGACTGCATTTGGCGGGGGATCTGTGGGCCAGACCTCCGCTGCGTTTAGCAGCGCTACTTCAGGTAATGATTCAGGCCTTGTTGTTGGGGTAAATCAGACCCCCGAGCCTGCCGACCCCCAGGTCCGAAATCCAGCAGGGATGCACCTGAACGCTGCACCAAGAATGTGCTGCCAGTGCGTAGTGTGAGACGGAGGGGGATGCTGAGCTTTGCAAGGCAAATGAAAGAAAGCCTTTAAGGACAGAGTAGAGTTACCGCTCCTTAGCCGTAACCCAAGTAGGCTGAACCAAATCAGTGCCTCAGACTAAAATTTGCTTTTCACCTGGGGAACTGTAACAAACCGACGAGTCCAAGCGAAATCGGAAGGGGACAACACGACACAAGTGACGAAAAGAGTTGCCCGAGCCGTGTCCCCTGCCCCGGGAGGGCGGACGAGCCCTCGCCGCGTCGCGCCAAACCCGCGCGCTGCCCGGCGAAGCGCCACGAACCCAGGGCACCGAGGGAGAAAACCAACGGCACCAGAGAGATCCCGCCGTGCCGGCTCCCTTCCCCGCACACCAGAGCCGCGGGTGATCTCATTTCCAGTAGTTCAGTGAAGTAAGTGCCTAAGTATGCAGGATTGGGGCCCTGGAAACCATGGAGAAACGGGGTTTCTCTTTTTATTGCGGACAACTGCGGTGCCTGCGGACTGTTGCAGCAATGCTTCTTTTCCCCAGAGGAGGACCCGGTCCTGGGATTCTAAATTTTGTTAATATATAAATGGCTTTTGTAAGAAACTTTTCATTAAAAATAAAAGACTTGGAAAAAAAGGTTAAAAATATTGCCTAACTAAGTAAATACACAGATTTAAAGCATATGGATAAAAATGAGTGTTACTGTAAACACGAAGCATGTCTTTTAAAAGAATTTTGCAAAAAGATAAACTTTTTCTAACTGTATTTTGATTAAAGTTTTGAAGCTGTTTATTGTAAGTAATTGCTTTTCCTCAAGGAAAAACAGATGTATAGATGCAGGAGTTTGCTTCTTCTCCTTTGTGTGAAAGCGTGCACGGAAAGTGTTTCTATAAAAGAAATATGAGAGCTGGAATAGTTTATGTCATTGTAAAGATAATAATAAATTAGTGCTTACTGTGCCTGTAAAAGCGCAGAAGACAGTTTCTCCTGCCTGTCCTCACGCAGGCACACTTTCTGAATTCTCCAAGATTTACCGTGTAGAAAATTATGGAGAGTAAAACCTGCCCTGAGAGCCTCAGAAGTTTCGTTTGCCCTTTTTTTTTTTTTTTTTTAGAGTTTGCACTTTAAAAAAAATTTTAAAAATCTTGTGAAGTCTATATAGTGAGGTCCAGGGCTGAAATACTCTTTGTCCCTAGGAGTGCTGGTCTTTACCTTTTTAGAAAACTTCTCTGGCTCCTGCTGAAAGCAAGAGAGTTTCTGGCCCTCGGCTTCAGCAGAATCCGGCCCCGCAGCTCATCCACCTTTTTCTCCGAGACAAAAGGTTGTAAAGGAGGCCAAAAGCTCAGCGCTTTGATACCGTTCCCAAACATATGGGAACGTACGGCTTCATGAAACTGCATTTAACAGATGTTTAAAGAAAGACAACTAACAGATCCAGAATGTAGTAATGAGGAAAAAAGACAATGTACATAAATTCAGCTGCATGTCTCTTTATAGCGCTGCTAATGCCCTGGAGACAAAATGCAAATGAGTCTACTTATTTGCAATATGACACTCTCCATTTTATATTTAATATTTTAGGTCATTACTAAAACTGATTTTCTTCCGAAGCGATTTCTTTTGGCACCTAAATGGAGGGAGATTTACACAGTCTGCGGCGTATTGTACTTTGTCAGCTCGGAGAGTCGCGAAAAAACCCTCGACTATCAATTTCAGATTTCCAAAGTAAGTGAAGAGGCCCCGTGCAGGCTCCACGCACAAGCCCTCTGCCAGCCCGGCGTCCTGGAAACATCTTTCTTTTTTTCATTTTGCAACTTCTGAGCCCCAAATTTGAGTTGTACATAGTTTTGGAGCCCAAAGACCAACTGTTCGGTTTAGCAAACCAACAATGTCTGCTCATTCTGTCCCAATCTTTTCAGCTTAAATATTCACAATGTGCCATTATTACTGAATCATTATCTGCCTTTAGCTCTGACAACAGCATCATAAGGGCTATGAAAGGCTCCTTTCTTCTCATGATTAGTCTCTAAAACATTTCCTCATCTTACAGTGCTTTGCAGCTTCCCAGAATGCACCGCTCAATTACAGTGCTGAAATTAACTGTATGCCACTCTTATTTATTGATAAAAGAATAATCAAGTGCTCCAGCCCATAGCCTGCTTTGGCCACAGGTTTTATATCAAGTTTCAAGTAATGCGTTGGGTTTGTTGGGGTTTTTTTTGGTTTGGTTTTTTTTTTTGTTTTGGTTTTTTTTTAACTCTTTGAATCCTCTTATAAATGGGTGGCATTGTCTGCGGCGCGGTGACAACATTGTGCCGCTCGCTGCGGCGCGCAAGATAAAGCGCCCTTCACTTGCGCGGGGCGATCTCGTTGAAAATAGTCGCGTACGGCCGACACTTCAAAAAATTAATCTTGAAAGGGAAGAGTTCGTTTGGTTCTTTTAATCGCTGGGACTGATTAGGCTCCAAAGGAAATCAGATGTAAATAAAAGCGAGATGCAGAACTTGCTAAACTTCGGTCTGGAAGTTGCGCGCGCGCGTTAAACGACGCTGCCGAGGGGGATTATTTTAGCCGGAGAGGATAATTGGAAGATTTCTCACATCTACCTCCGTGGGCTGCTCCTCGCGCGGACCGTATTAATTGCTCAGGAACGGAATGCAGGGCTCCGGCTCTCCTACGCGGGCTGTTTTGAAACGTGACATTAAATTGTGATTTAGCAGATAACGCGCACAAAGCAAACTGCCCCAGAAACAATGGGCTCGCTTCTCCGGGGGCCGGCGCTGAAATTCCGATCGACTTCAAAGAGAGCGACTCGGGCTTCCGAGTTCCTACCACTTCTACCGAAGCAAAAAGATTTTCTATCCAATACCAAAGAATAACGTGTAATTGGGCGATAGCTTGGTCCGGCGCAAGAATGAAAATAAAAACACTTTCTAAACCTCAGAGATACTTGCTAAGCCATGTATACATTAATCATTTATACCACATGATTATTGTTCATTATTCGGGCAATAACAAATGGAAGGGTGTGGGGGTTAGTGTGGGTTTTAACAAACCACATTCTATTTAAGCAAAGCCAACTATTAAAGAAAGACCTAACTTGCCAAACCAAGATAAATATATGCCATTATTATGATCACATTAAAGCTACTACTCTCGGCATTACAATTTCTCTTATAATTGGTACTATTATAATTAAATGAATGCATATGTTTACAGTTCTTCTTTGAATGGTAAAGTGATTTAGCAATGATGGCGTCTCTAATTTCTTTTAACTGTACTGGCAAACTTCACTTAAACAGTGGTCTAAATACCACAGTGCCACAATAAATTAGTAAAGCATCTAGTAAAGACTATATATGTTGTTAGTGAGTTTAAATGCTTCAGAATAACACAGCCAGTCACCCTTTGGTACGGCCAGGTAAAAAAAAATACACCCCTTAGAGAGAATAAAGTATGGTAAAATTCTTACATAAAATAGACATGTAAAATATGAAGATACGAGCAGTCACAAATGCCTACAGCCTTTTTTTTGCAACACTGATCAAATGTAGAAAATTGTCCCCCAGGAGTATCTGCCCAATTTTAAGTAATACAGTTCAATAAGACACTTGTAAGCTGTCAGCTTACATGAGAAGGTGGCAAGACACAGGATATAGGTGTATCTCAAGTATTCTAAGCATCTGTTTGCACTGACACTCCAGTCACTGTTATAGACTAGTGCTGGAAAAGTTAACAAGAGGCTTTCTCGGACAACCAATTTTTATCTCTATCTACTGTTAGAATTTGTTGCGCAGCACCCAACGACTTGGGCTACGGAGCGAGACTGAGCTTTGAGCCCCATGAATCGTGTCCCGCATCCCAAACGATGGCACAGGGGCTTCTCCAACCCCCCTGTCACGACGGGGCTCGCGGTTGGGGACCTGAAGGACTCGGTTTATAACCAGGGCAAGTATCGTCAGCATTTCCCATAGCAGTTGTGGTCGGTAAAGAACGTACCTGGAGAAACCACTCGTGGTTTGACCCAGTGCGCAGTAAACATTTTGGAAAATTTGGGTTAAATTAGGACTGTCCTCTCTCGATTTTATAGATCCTGCGGGTCAAGCCAGCACAGGTGACCCTGCTGATGTTTCAGTTTGGGTTTGCGATGTTGATTTGGACGCTGAAGTTCTCCAGAAAACCAGAATTTGCTGACCCAGAATGAGAGACGGCGGAAAGACAAAAGGAGAAGGGTCGCGGGCTGACGCGCGGGCTGCCCGCAAAACGAGGACGGTTCGTGGCAGCGGTTCAGCAAACAGACCAGGAGGAAAATCTGTCCCGTCTCCCTCCAAACCAGGTGAACATAACCAGCAGCCCTTGGAAAATCTGCCGGGGTTTCGGGCCAGTGTGCGTGGGTCGTTACTCCAGAGGCTTCACAGAAGGCTAAAAAAAACAGGATTTTTTTTTTTCTCCAAATCTTTCTACTAAGCCTGACTAGTAGTTTCATTAAGAAAAAGAAGGCAAGCTGTAATGTTTAATAAGCGAAACACAGCAAATATGTGAACAGAACTTCTGACTTAATATTCTTTAACAGATGTTTTATAAAATACAGATTTAAAAGATTTGCCTGTCTTATTGTTTTGGCTGTTGCCATATTATATGGCTACATTTTCAGTCCCAGATTTTTCCAGCTGTAACAGTTAAATAGCGAGGGGTATAAGCCTCTGTACTGTAGGCAAAATGCCCCAAATGATTCTCTCCCATGGAAAAACACCCCGATATAAAGGCGGTGATGAGAAGGTGGAGTTAATCCTTTTGGCAAAGGAATAATCTCCATACTCTTAAAAATGGATATGGTCATTTTAATGCACACTATTTTATGAATGATGCTTTAACTGTGCTGCCAATTAGCAGAGCCTTAAAAATACTTCACTTACACAGGCCTGATAACTGTCTTTCTTAACCTTTAACTGACCTTTTTTGGTTTTGCCATGCTCATAAACCAGCATATGAACTATCAAAGAGAACGGCGCTGAACATCTATTCGAATGTTATATATTAAAAAGAGGGGAAAAAATACCAAATAAAATGAAAAAAAAAAAAAAAAAAGGAGAAAGGAATGAAACCCAGCTGGTCAGCCAACTTTTAAAAAACCAGAAAACATGCTCTTCTAATTGGAGAGAGAAGACAAGATCTGGAATAGGTGCCATTTGATGACTGCAGCCGCGATTCGCCCCGTGGAGTTTGCTCGGACATCTGGAGCGGGACTGGGGCTCCCATTGATCTCCGCACTGGCAACAGGCGCTCTCCAAAGGGTAATGGATGAAATATCTCGCTCAAAAGCCTACAGAGAAGGAGATTTTTATTTTTACCCGAGAGGTATAAGGCGCGTTTCAGATATTTGGTCTCGAGACCCTGCGGCTCCACAGCAAGTCAGAAATGAAAGGGCTGCCGAGAGCGGGCTATGGCAGCCAATCTAAGGCTATTGAGTTTTTCAAACACACCTAAAATAGACTCTGCTATATTTCATCTAAAACCGTGTGTATTCAAACATATGGCTAAGGGAAGAGAGACATGCAAAGGCTTATGCGCACACAATGTTTAGCATCCGCTTTCAAAATATATCTCCCAAGAATTTCAGGAGGCTCCAAAACAGCAAATATTATTTGCTTGATTATTAACATCTTCTCCTTTTGTACCAGTCAGTTGAAAAGTATGCAATCGCTGGGTATTTTTGGTGGCCTCTCAATCATGTCAAAGATCATAAGACAAGCAGATGGTGTACATCTGGGCTTACCCAGCAGTAAGGAAAATATCTCCAGCACAGGTAGAATGATAAAGACGGGACTCAACAGACACCGTTCCTTTTGGACCCGGGGAATGGGATTAGTCCCGTGTTTCTATATACCTGTCTGGAGCAAGATGACCCGGAGAGGTACAACAGCAAACAGCGCTTATGACATGAAGGAAAAAGAAACCTTGCGACATCCGCAGCCCGGCCCTCGGCCACGCCGCCGGATTAGGCTGCCCGGCTCATTTAACGCCGAGTCGAGAAGGAAGAAGTTAATGAAAGAGATTTGCGGGGAGGCGATGGGGGTGAAACCTCCCCGGGATTTCAGCGGGGACGTGACGAGGGGCCGGGCCACCCCGCAGCATCCGTCACCAGCAGAAGGCTGTTTGTCTCTGCGGACCCGCATCGATTTGCACCGGGAACCTGCCCCAGCCTCTCGACCATTATTTAAGTTTGTTTTGGCCACACGGGCAGAGTTCGGATGGGCAACAAGTTTACGGCCAAAGTCTGCCCTGAAGTGCCGTTTTGCCCACTTGCATAAGAGCAAAAAATATCGCCCTTGGCTTGGCCTGTCCTCGTGCTGCTGAAACCCCGGGTGAGTTTTTAGAACCAGTCTCAGAAAACCAAAAGACATTTAGGAAGATTATGAGTAAGGGCCTGTTGCTATTCTGCTGTGAAGAGGGTTTATTTGGACACAAGGGATGAAACTCGCAGTATTTATGATTCACATCGGATGCAGCCATGTGTGCTGTACCTCCCATCACCAAACTTTAACCTGTTTTTCCATAAAACGCTCTTCAAAGAGACCGGTCACCTTCCTGTTTGAGACATCCCGAAGTCTGAAAAGTTAAAAAAAGTCTTACTTTCCATCATTAAAACAGCACTATCATTATACTGTGTGGAAGCCTCTATCGTAAAAAGCGGGATGCAACTGATATTGCACGTAGAGGCAATGGAGAGGCTCGGCGGCTCCCGGAGTGCTCGCTGCACTGTACCCAGGATCGAGATGCCATGCATAGTTCGTGTGCTCTTTCTTTTCTTCTTTTCTTTTCCTCCCTCCCCCCAAAATACCAAAATATCAGATGGCTGATGACAGGGAAGAAATGTTAACACTGTAGTTTGAAAGTTTTTAACCCTTGCCTTTCATCATCTAACACTTATTCAATCTCATGCCCTTTGCTTCACCGCTTCAAAACCTCCCGTACATACCAAGGCGATGACCACAATGTAAGCTTGTGCACTGACTGATTAGATTTAATTAGATGGATACTTTGTTCGACTGATCTTTTTCAGCTATAGAAAGTATTGGGTTACTTAACCATATCGGTGCAAACACTGCTTGCACGTTTGAATGCGATGGACGCGTGACACTGTCCCACGTTAAAAAGTGCAAGAGTTGGCTAAGTTGTAATGGCTGAAGTGAGATCTATAGAGATCTGTTTTAACGGAGTCTGTGTCCCTGGAAGATTGTCTCATTTCCCCCATTATCTCAGTCCGTTTAGGGAAACACGATGCCTCCATGTATAATCCCTGTCCTGCCTATGTTCTTAAACAACCACCACTACCTTAAACTATTCTTTTTTTCCTTTGAAAATAAAAAATCTCCCTTCTTTCCAGTGACCCCCCAACCACGTGGCTCCGGATCACAAGGGATCACACCTGAACTCTTCGGCATCGTCACCTTTCCACCGTTAAAGGTATAATAACGAGCGCCAACCCCACGTTTTCTGCAAACACGCTGTTAGTAAGAGCGACGCAAACCCGACGTACAACCCACTACTTGGAGAAAGTCTATGGGCTCGGTCAGCCTGGCAAAGAAATCCCACGTACGGCTCTGCTGGCAAACTGCTCTACTGTAACTGTACCTTATACAAATAAAAAATACTTTTGCCAATAAAGTTCATACCAGGTCCCCCAAAGCAACGGGTTGTTTTGACAGAAATGCCTTTAACACTAAGCCTTTTGCCAGTACACAAATGCTGTACACAAAATGACAAATTTAGAAGTAACACATAATGTCAGTACTTGGACTAAAGTTTCTGCTGCAGCCACGGTTCAGTTTAAATGCTAATTTGAAAGATTATGCTTATTTTACCTCTCTTGTGGATTTATCTTTTTTTACCTTCTATTACTTTTTAGTTTACTGTTTGTTCTTCACCCAGACCTTACAATTTGCAACTGAGATGAAGTCTGTTATAAAACTTTCACTTTAATTCAATGCTCACAGCCACGTAGGATACTGCTTTTAAAAACCAACTCCACAGAATTATTATAATCTCAACGATACCCCGAGCTCAGCTCTCCCTGGTCAATAATTAGTGTGATTGTGGCTTCACACAGTTCTCTTTTTTCCCCTGAAGCAAATACAATCTTTTTAGATCAATTTGTAGACTGTTACCCTAGAGGAGGACAACAATGTAAACAAATGTGCTTTTTTAAATACCATATTAACTCATTTAATTTGCACACAGATAAAAGAGTGAAAATATTTCCTTTCGCCGGCGGAGGGACGGCCTCGTACCCCGGCGAGCTTCCCGCATCACGCTGTGGTCTGGACCAGGGAACAACAAAAAACCACGCGAAACCTCTGCGCTGAAAATCAAACCCACATGCGGCCTCAGTGATTTACGCCCCGAAGGGCCCCAATTCCCCGTCGTAGCGCCGCTACTTTCAGCTCCAGTGGAACTAAGCTGCTTTAACCTGGCAGCCCCGAGGAAAGGGAATCCCTGCGTGGCATTCGGCCACCACCTCCTCCGCTGGCCGGGGGACAGTGGGCACGGAGGGGAGGTCCCAGGGTCCTGGCACGGCCGGGCTGCCAAACCAGCCCTTGGGAAGTGCTGGCAGCCCGCGGAGCAGCCTCGTTACAAACTCGGCCCCGTCTCGCACCGAGTTCTCTTGCCCGGCCGGGCGGCTCCTGCGGGTCCCCGGCCATCGCCGGTCCCGCTCCTGGCTCTCGCACAAGGCACAAGTTCCCCGGGACGGCAGCGCTCGCCAGACCACGTCAGATCTGGAGGAGGTTTCGCTCCGCGGAGCCCCGGCAGAGGACACAGCGGCTGAAATAAGCTCATTAGGAGGAAAAGGAAGGTGAAAGAAGAGAGCGGGAGGAGCGGGGCGAAGCCCAGGATGCCCGGCGTGGGCTCTGGTACAAGGAACAAAACACGACTCTTACTACGAAGCGACGCACGTAAGTCACTTCTACCACCAAACCCTGCTTGCTCCTCGTGTGTATTATGCAACTGGAGGTCCCAAGGCGAATTTCAGCCCGGTTACTCACCTCTTACACCAACGCCGGGGGGTAAAGGGGACGGCGACCAGGCAAATTTAGCTTTGCCTAACGTGGAGGCTCCTCCAGGCAACTGCAGAGGAGCCCAAGAGTCGCCTGCAATCCCGTCCCCGGCATCTGCCTGCGCTGCCAGGGTCTGAACAGAGGCAGCGACTTAAGGAAAATCAACACTCAAAATGCATTGCATCTATATGAAGAAGACAGGGTATGATTATACTTAAAACGCAAAGAGAAATGTGTTGTACTGACCCATTTTTCCACTGCCACTTCCCCTACTCTTGTATGTATACATTTCTAGTAACAGTCCTTAGTTTATCGATTCGGGGGGGGTAAATAGGCTTTTTTTTTACTCAAGGTATGTAAGAAAACAACATTGTGATGAACAAGGGAGAAAAGAAGGGACCTCCAAAAGCAGACAGAACTCTGAATACACGGGACAGCTCACCGAGACGTATCAACAAGCCAGTGCCGCAAAAACTTCACTTAATTGAAGAGGTTTTTAGGAGAGAACCATCTGGGACCACCTGAAGAGCCCTTCTGCAAGAGCTTGCAAATGCATCTTTGCCCAGACACCTTGCACATGACAGCACCTTGACTTACAGCATAGGTGTGCTATAGGAGAATAAATTTGTTTACGGCAAAACCGTGCGACTGCCTGCACACAGACAGTTTGAAAAGTGTACTTGGTATTCAACGGCTTTTTTGGGAGACAATACTCATCGGTCAACTGAAGCACATCATCTTGAACCATGAGTATCTCTGCAGCCAGCGACCAATTTAAAATCTGGAAGGAGTCTCCCTGCTACAGCCGTGCGCCCGTTTTCCCCCAAGACATATGGGTGTGTAAGTCCTGGGACACCGGTTAAGTCAGAGCAGGAGAATCCCTCCCATGTGGCTGCCCGAAACACCGTTTCGCCACAGGGATTTTGCCAAAGGGATTTTCAGATCGCAGAAATCGAAGAGGAAGGTATGTCGTACGCACACGCACTCCTATATACCGGTATAACCAGTATCAGCTCACTGTGGAAAATAATAAAACTCCTTGAGACCACTCAGCAGGAGGCTGCTGTTATCATTTACTCCTCGCTGCGGGGAGGGAAACTGAGGCACGTGCGTTCGGGACTCAGACCAAGTACTGAGATCCACCCCAAGCAACGTGCCCAGGACATGATCTAAATCCAACGTACCGGTGTCCCCAGCCAGTGCCTCCACCACAGGCCACGTTTCCACTATAGATTACACTCAGACCATTAATCTTTAAAAGAGCAGAATTTGCCGCTAATGCAATCGGAAACGACGGTAAGAAAGGCTCCCATTAATGAGAGCCAGCTTAATATAACAACCGACTTCTACATTTCTTATCTGAAAATACCTCCCCTGGAAGCTGTGGATACATTACGGGCTTAAAAAGAATTACTAATGCATTAATTCTTGTCAGATTTGTAGTGTCCTAACCCACAGCTGCTTCACCCACTGACCTGGGTAACATTAGTGAGAACTATATAATTTAGCAAATGAGGGCCTGACTGTGCACCGGGTACTTGGGCTGTTATTTGGTCCCGGTGTGAGCAAGGGATACCCACTCAGGCACTGAGATTATCATTAAACAAATTCCTAGGATCTTTGGTCTGAAAATTAAACACTTTTCCTCTTTGCTATTTTGTGTTTATACTAACGCAGACCTACGTGTCTGCTCTTACCCGGTAAAAGCAGCCGTTCCTTTTTATCCCACGTGAATCCGGGTGGGCTAATGTTAAAATGGCAGGTGCGGAGTGGAGTAAAATTGCAGTCGGGGTTTGGGGATTAAATGCCGACTTTGAGAACACACTGAAAATCGTCCTGTGTTGTGGCAAAAAAAAAAAAAGAAAAAAAAAAACCCGCATATTTGCGAATGAGCGAGCCGAGTGGCTGGGGATGGAGGCAGCTGTCACACGCACTCGTGCAGGATGCGGGCGTTGCACACGCGTGTGAGCGGATCACTCTGGGAACCTTTGCACGGACCCGCCGCAGCCCCGGTCCCGAGCGCGGTTCTGCTGCTATTCCCTAAAATAACCCGTCTGTGCACGGGAAGACCATGAAAACCCAACTCCTTCCCCGCCGCGAGGCAGAAACGGAGTCTCTTCCATCACAGGAAAGGAGAGAACATCCTGACAAATGCCTGCGTTTTGGACGGGTGACAAAGCTGTCATGGGAAAGAGGCGGCAGCTCCCTTCGGAGACGGGAGGTGGGGAGCGGGATCAGGAAACTTCTGAGATCTTCTGGCAGCCCAGGTCTGGCGCCGGGCCACCCGTTCCCCCACTCCTCACGGCAGATCAGTGCTGAACCACGAGCAGATTGACACCGAGCGCTCGGTGCCTGCTCCGTGGTTCCTATGGAACAAATGCGGCTTTCGGAGACCTGAGCGGGTTGGTTGCACAACCCGTGTTCACCCCCGTAATTAGCACAGCCCGGTACCTCATGGGTTGTTTCTGCACCGACCGAGCCCTGGCTCAGCCTGGGAAGTCACCTCTGCCACCAGCTCCAAATGTCTTGGGGACCGGGATGTGACACCCGGGCTGGTCCTGAGCATCCCCTCAGCTGTCCTGACACACATTGCTCACCCTTCTTTATACAGAGATCATATGGGAAAGGAGTTGAGCGTCCACACGGAGGGTTGGGAGGAAATCAAACTGGAACCGGGACAAAGATGTTGTAAAGCACCGTGTTTGCGTGCCCCGTCCTTGGGTTCTGCAGATCGTGACCTGCCACGTGTTGCCCTGACACACTGCTCCACATGCATCTCCCCGCTCCAGGAGTCAAAGCCGTATCCCCTGGGGACGCGATCACCTTCTTCCAGCGTTCCCAGGTAACACATGCATGAGTTTCGCTCTCCAGAAAAACTGTCGGGACTTCATCTTACTTACTTAATTCTCCTCTACATGGAGCTCCATCAGGTGCCTGGCCTCGTGCCTGCTTTTAGGAGTCTCAATACCAAACGCAACCAGAGGGAAAATGAGAGCACCTAAATTTGTTGCCTGTATGAAGGTACGTGCTGCTTACAGCTTACAGAAGGAGTAATATATATGCCTGGACAGTAATTTTACCCTGGTTTATTGATTAAAAAACAGACCGTTTCTCTTATTTCCTCAAGTTTTCCTACGTTCTTTAATGGCGCAGTTTGATTTATGACGTTAATGGCATTCCTGTGCAAGCAGTGGATTTCCAGTTTTTAAATATGCATATGAAAATGTTCTAAGAAGAAATGTTTTCATAAATGTTAGTATTACCCAAGTCACCATTACCAGTAAGTAATGAACTTCATATGCATGATTTCATGGGTATTTTGTTCTTAATAGCTTTTAAAACTTCAGCATAATCCTGCTGCTACCTGATGCACCAATGTCTCACTTCGCTCTTTGACCACGGAAACTCCCAAGTTTTGCTGGTGTAAAACCGGAGTAACACAGTGACGAATCAGGCCCTAACACAAAGAGTACACTGTATACATTTTTATTGTATAATTTATTGTTTTTTCCACTGAGCTGGCTATATTGTTTTATCCATTTGCGTGACAGGATGTCTAGGAAACAGCTGAAAGAATTATTTGCAGTGAATTTAAAACACACTGGATTAGAAAGACGCAGACACGAAAATCTTTGTTAAGCAAATAACAGGGTGCTACCCGCGTGTCAGATGGGGAGGCTTAACTCCTTCATATCGTAAACTGCACGTAAGATGGGTACAACAGCTCTGCCTCCTTTATGGCCGGTGCTGGCGCCCCTGACCCAGCTTTACCTACAGGTCCCTGAGCTTTCCCAGGACACCAGTGGGCAGAGAGCAGAGAAACAGCTTTCCTGTCCCAAACACGACTCTGTCTTCTCCAGCTGCATCCGTCCCTCTCCGCCGATGAAAAACACATCCACGTGACCCGCTGTGACTAAACACCTCACTCCGAGAAAACCAAAGGAGGATTTCCCTTTCAGACCTGCAGGATAAATCTCATTAAATTAAAGAAAACAATCTGGTAAGAATGAAACCACAGATACCATCGTTGAGAAAACAAGAAGAGATGAGCCTAAAGGCTGCGAAAAGGCAAGAATCTCGGAGGTAGACTCCAAAACCTGATGTCAGGACTGCAAGCGCAATGGTCCGGTGCAAGCGGGGGGCACAAATAATGGGATTTTTCATCTATCGCTGTGCACGTGCAACAAACAAGTCCCCAAGGGGTTCGCTTGAGGGTGGGGTGGCCTTTCCTTCGGGTTGACAACATTCTGTAAGTTTAAGCAGGACAATGGATACTATTTACGCGTCGTTTCTGAAGGTTTATCATAAGACAACGAGCCCTCAAGGCAGTTCCAGGCTGAAGCCATAGCCAGGGTCCCTTTACTGCTCCCCAGACCCTTCTCTGTGGCCAGCGAAGACCCCCCGAAGGACACGGGCACGCCGAGCGGACTCGCGCAGGGCGGAACATCCACGTCTCATCCCGAGACCTTCAGAGCTACGTGGTGCTTGCATCTTGGATGGGAACTTTCCTCACACGTTTAATTAAGCCGGGACTTTCAGGTACTCAAGTGTCCGCGTCTGGGACACAAGGAACAAAACCCCACCTGAGCTCTTTGCAGTTGTGCGGCACCCAAACTTTGCGCCCCAGCAGCACCTTTTGGGTGAATATCTGCATATATCGGGAACGTGGACAAGCCGTAAGCCCAGGGTTACAGTGTACTCGTCTCTTAGGTTTCTCCACAGTTAATGCTTAATCGAATTTGTTTTAACCGCTGCGAGTTATTGGCCGGCAATTTTATTTACCATCGACGTCCATTCTGATCTTTTTAAAAATGAGATCTGCATTTGCGTCACTGAAAAAACATCCAACAATATTGCTTAAGACTTCAATAATCCTTGGGCTTGTTTCCTTTTAACCCAGAAAAGGAAGCTTTTGAAACAGTAACGGCAGCGTTTACAAAACCCAGGGTTTGACATCCACCGACTAATTAATCCTCACACATTATTGCCATTTCATGGAAAGGGAAACTGAAACACAGGCAAGTCCCCAAACCCCCGAGCAGGTCAAAGGCAAAACTGGGACTGGATTTGATAAAAGCTGATTTCTCCACTAGACGTAGACTCCACATCTAACTTCATGAAAGACATTTACATTCTGTATTGAATTCGAGCAGACTTTATATAGTGTAAGAAACCCCATCCTAACAGCTATTTAATTTCCTCCGTTGCTATTCATAGCAGCCCTGCAAAAAGTCAAGAGTGTGTTACACAACAGAGTAGGTTTAGTGGCAAAGGTTTTAACAGGCTGGACAGTCAATATACATCGAAAATAAAACATACGCCAGACTCTGAACTATGGAAATCGTGGAAGCCAACAGAGCTGTGTTGTGTTACGCTAGCCAGGAATCTAACTCAATGGCTGGTACAAATACATACTAAATAAAAACCGACAATGAGCTCTGCTGCATAAATAGCATCTCTCTACACTGGCATCCTACCCACCAGCAATCGGTCGCTGAAAGAGAACGGAAAGCACACTTTTGGCATTGTCTTGAAAAAACGTGACTGCCCAGGAAAAGGAGATCCAGATCCATCCCTCTCCTTGTGCAGAGCGTCATGCGCAATGTACCAGAGAAGTTCTGTCTGTTTGGGGATTTTTCTTTGGGGTACCTCACCAGTTGTGTGCAGGTCAGTGACAGCACCACAGCAAAGACTGAGGGCTGTGTGCTGGAGCTCTACGAATTGAAATGTAAATATAAAAATGCCATTGGGGGTACCTGCTCTAGAACTGCGACCGAACTGGCAATAGTAGGTCGGGGACAGAGTTCATTCCCTGCAAGTTCTTGTCCAAAATCCTACCCCCAGTCCAAGTGCTGCCCTTGGGCTCCTCTTTGGAGCAGGGATACAGCTTTTGTTTCTTTGATGGAGAGACCGACGCTTGGAAGCGAGAGCTTAGAGCGGGTCAGCACTTCACCATCCTTGGCTTCCGAAACATCTTTTTCTTTTCCCCTCCAAAGGAAATGAGGAGGTTCCTACACCCTTTAACTTGCAGTGATGGAGGGTGAACACCCCAGGTTCTCCTTGGGGACGGGAACAACGTGGTTTTAAAAAGAACTCTCCCAAGCCACAAACTCCGCAAACAAGTTCAGATGAGGACAAATGATGTCTACAACCAATTTCTCCCAGTTTCTACAAGCTCTGGACCAGACACTTTAATACTGCCTTTGTGTGCTTTATCTGAAGAGGGCACAAAAAGTGGCTGTAAGACCCACCGCACTAAAAAGAGGTGGTGAAAAAATACACATTTGCAAAAGAAAATATGCAGTTGGCCTCCAGTTGCGCCAGGGGAGGTTGAGGTTGGATCTGGGGAACAATTTCTTCCCCAAAGGGCTGTGGGGCATTGGAACAGGCTGCCCAGGGCAGTGCTGGAGTCACCATCCCTGGAGGGGTTGGACAGATGGACATGAGGTTCTCAGGACATGGGGCAGTGCTGGAGTTATGTTATGGTTGGACCGTGACCCTGAGGGTCTCTTCCAACGGAAATGATTCTATGATTAAAAGTCATTTCAGCTTCTCTCCCCTCCTCTGTTGCCCCTCTTCTTCTCAGAAAAACGAGTTGTTCCACCACCACCAGAGCAAACAAAGCCTCGTTTCCTGAGGATTTGCATCGCATGTCTTCATTCCTCCCAGGACAACATCCTGCGCTTCTCCCCCAACTCCTTTATGATTCATCTTCCCCTTCCCTGCGATTCCTCCCTTCCCGACCTCTGGCCCCCACATCTGGAGGAGCCAGAGGCAGCTCGCGTGTGGCTGCGCACAGACAAAGGTGAGGCTCACCCTGCCGACGCTCCTCCTGGGAGGATGTGGATGGGGGTGTTTCTTCGCTGCTTAGCCACCACTTCCAACAAAAAAAAAAAAAAACACCCAAACTCGGCGTCTTTGAAGAGGTTTTAATCTGTCTGTCACACTGGAATGAAATTAGCCAAAGGGATAAACGTTCCGTGAGCGTTACCTACAGACAGAGGGGAAGCTGTTGCAGAAATCAAGCTAAAATATGACAGGACTGAGAGGCACAGCTGGGGAAACCACTTCCACTTCACAAATTATCCCAGGCCCCAGACGACTGAGCGGAGCGAGTCCCCGGGTCTGAATTTAGCAGCCCGCAGCTTGGCCTGTCCCTGCAGCCCACCGGTACCCGGCTCTCCCGTCAAAGGGAAGAGCACATGAGCTTTTTTCTGCAAATCCCTTGAAGGACGTTCCCCTGCCCTGGGAGGTACAGAGATTCGGATGCACGGTTTGGGGAAAGGGCTACACCTTATTGCTTAGAAACAAAGGTAAAGGGAGCTGCGTTCAGCCCAGGTACAGAACAGCCAGGGCTGGTCTTCAACACATTGGCAACTTGAGAACGTCTTACGGTGGCAACCTGACAAGGTTGTGTTTCAACAGGAACACGTTATCTCTCTTCCCAAGGCTGGGCAGGACACTTCTAACAGAAAACTCAACAGGCCCTAACAAGTGATTAAATAAGTTAGGTTCGGGGGGTATTTTTTTATTTTTTTTTTTTCCCTTTTCGGTTCCAACACTTAAAGCCTGTACTCCGGAGTCAGTTGGAGCAGAGACCTCGCTCCAGCAGGGCTGATAAGGACAACACACCCTCCCAGGTGGAGCTCGCGGGCAACGAGCTGGATGGGGAGGCTGATATCACCGACGGCTTCGCCTGCGCCGACGCCAACGGCGCGGTTCTGCGGGAGGAAGAGGAGCGGCGAGGAAGGAGCCTCTGCCACGCGCTGGGCCGAGGATGGTTTATGGGGATGGCAGAATGGATGTGGTTAAAATTTTAATCAGGATGACATGTGTTGTTGACATATGGCAACGCACCACCATCTGGATTCAGAAACAGACCTGGGTTTTCAAGCTGTTGCTGGCCAAAGCCAAGAACATTGCTGAGGTGCTAGGTCAGCCTGGCTGGGAAGGGTTCTGCCAGGAATCCCTCTTGACACAGTATTGCTTTCATTAAAGCAGCCTGCCTGCCTACCCATCTGAGGTGAAAGAGGGATAAAGTCCACAAAAGGTGGAGGAAACGGCGAGAGAAAAGGTCAAAAAAAAGGGAGTTGCACTCATGCACCCGCTTCTGCCCTGCTTCAGCCTCGGCGGCAGACTCAGGCCACTCAACTGCGGCCACGGATTTCGTGGTCTTGGAGGGGAAGGGATGTCTTTGGGTAAGCGGTGTCTTTGGCTCTTGGCAGAAACTCCTGCCGGCCTCCCCAGCAGCAGGCATCCAGCACAAGAACAAAGCACCTGAGGTTCAACTCGCTTAACTATTTCATGTCCCCGGCAAAGCCAAGCGTGGGCTCGGCTACCTCCAGCCGAGGGGGGAAGGAAAGGAGAGAGGGAGGAAAATGTAAACCACGTTTCTGTAGACTGATCTAACAAAGTAACAAAAGCAAATGAAAAAGAAAATTCCGAGACAACTCTTAAAGGCTTAAAATGTCAAAGCAGCTAACATTTTATCCTAGCAGAATTCCTCTGGGATTAGAGTGGCTTTCCAGGCATAATAAAGTGTTTTACAGTGCCTTTATTTCACCCATCCCATTCCTCTTTTTTTATTTGCATAACACTCTCATCAATTAGTGCGCCTCTGTTTGCTCTCAAACAAATCCCGTGCTCACGGCTAAAACTACCGTGCAGGAGAGACCCCGGTGACTCCTGCCCGCCGGGAGCCGCTGCCTCGCTCCCGTCTGACGTCCCGCTCGCTCGGAAGGGATCGGCTCTCGGCGTCGCTGACCCGAACGCAACTTGCAGGGGGAAAGGAGCGGGGCTCAGCACCCCCGAAATTCGGCTCCGAATCACGATGCTGCTGTGAAACGCGCCTCAGCCTAACAAAAGCCGCGGGTTCGGATACACACCACGTAAGGATTCGCTCCACGGACAGAGCGAGGAAGCGACTCGTGCGCCAGCTGAGATCAGCAGCAGAAATTCCTCTTTCCTTCGGCAAAGACAGGCTCGCATCCTCTGTCTACAAAGGGATTACCTGTAAAATTCTCAGCTACGAGGCCTGTGTAATTTCAGTCTAATTCCAGAGAGAAAGAGTAAAACCGAAATTTTAGTGCTTTTTGTCTTAATAAGACACCATCCCGAAAAATGCTGCTCCCCAAGAAGAAACGGAGATGACACCGTCACCTCCACCTTTCTTTTGGTTTGCTTAATGTTTGGAAAGTCCAAACTTCAGAGCACAAGAGGATGAATTCATGATACAGGAGGCATTAAGTGCAAGCCCTAAGAACAGTGACACAACTAACAGCTAACCTATGTGCATCATATTCCTCCTTTTGCAACGCAAGAACACAGCTACGCTTTAAAGTTTTGTTAAGCAGTATTATATAGGACAGATCCCACATAGCACTTTCTATTATAAATCTAAATATGAATGGGAATTACATCACATTTTCTTCTACTTCAAGTTCATTTCTGGAAAGCCACAAACAAGTTGGAGATTAACATCAGTCATTCCAGACTTCAGACAACGCTGCTACAAGCTGGGAAGTAGAGGTATTAAAATTTATGTTCACCACTTGCAAAACTATTAGCTAGTTTGGAATGCACATACATATTTTGTGCATATCCACCCTAAAAAGCCATAACGCTACATTCCGCATGTCAATATAAAATTCGCAATGACTCCCTTTTAGATATTAATTTCAGTGAAATAGTTAGCCCCAGTGCCTGGAGAACGCAAGATTAAAATAAGTATTTTATTTCTCAATCTATGTAAAGAAGAGAACTATTCCCTTGAAAAATGTCCCCTTGATATATTTTGTAAATAGGTTAATACAATTTGAAATTAAACTCGATTCTGCTGCATGATATTATAATGTCAGAAACGCATTCCAGAGGAAAAGCTGGCATTAATCATCGATTCCAGAACACAGTTACTATTGCACCGTAAAGCAGTGATGCCCACAGAAGGTGACACGGTCCACACGAACCAAAGACGCTCGCCAGCCCAAAGAGGTGCCGTCACCGGCTTAACTAAGCCCGGCGAGCAGCCTTAAGCGCGGTTTGTGAGAGCGGAGCCCGTGACCTCCACCCCAGCGCTGGGTCCCAGCCAGGTGAGGTTCGGGTATTCTCTGAGTATGAAAACAAAGCGCTTTCGAAGGCTCACACAAAAACGCAGGTGAGCTAAAAGAAGGTTAATTTTTTAAAAAACCCTCTATGTCCCGACTTTGCATTCTCCCGGATTCTGTTTAAAGCTGGGGAGAGAGAACGCCTCTTGGAAAATTTGGAAAGTGATTATGATTCTCTTTTGGCTTTTACTTTAATAATCACAGGTTTACCCCAAAGTTGTGTTCTACTTCTGTTATTTTCCAAACATAACGATCTCAAAGAAAACAGAACCGGATACATTATTTACTCAGCCACCAGCCCTTAACTATCACTTACCAAGGCTCGGCCACCTCACCTTTCTCCTCAGACATCCACACCCCCACTTATCCACTTCCCTCCATTTTAACCTCGTGTCAATGTTTTCTATCTTCTTTCTCCTTTCTCTCCGCTTCCCTCTCATTCTTACTACAGTTATTACTTAACCTTCAGGTACCCACTTAAGCAACCCACCAAATAGCAATAATGATCGCACAGAGTCAATAGCGTGGTACATAATCACCTTGCCTACTGTGCTAATGTCAGTTATCTTTTCCTAATGTACGTGACACGCTTTATCTTTGCCGAGTGGCAAAAGCGAATTACGTTTGTTTGGGATCAGCTATTGTTACAGCACCTGGGAATTTTTTTTTTTTCCCAGTTCTTAAAGTGTGGTTTTTTGGTATTTATTTTTTTTTAAGTAAAAAAGAACACATCGACATGTAAAGAAAAACAAGAGAGAAGCAATACAAGATTCTCCTGTCACATCCATGCAAAATGGTCTCTGAAGATGATGGAGCTCCACTGGCCAAATGATGCTCCCGTGACACCCACACTGGTTGCACAGCTTTAACTGTGCCACATTACTGCCTGGATGCTACCCAGAGACAGGACACGCCACCTACAGCCCTCTGTTTCCCTACAAGTTATTTTTTTTCACCCCTTATTTACTGATTTTTGGGGGTTTTGGTTATCTGGCTTTATTTCTCTGATAGCTTGCTTTTATTTTTTTTTTTTTTTTTGAAGTACCAACAGCCAGGTCTTTCAAGACCACACCGGGCAGAGGGATGAGCTGCAGAGCTGGACACTGGACAAGGAGGATCCATTGCAAAGCTGGATGTTCCCTGAACCCTACGTGCCAAATTGGTAACCCAAGGCAAGTCACGTCCCAGGGTGCAAAGCTCCTGTAATTTGTATTAACTTCTAACGCTCTCCTGGCCGTGAAGCCGCAGCTCCGGGGCAGGCAAGCACCCAGGTATTTTCCTGGAGGAGTTTGCTCTGAAAAGCTGATTTTTGGGGCAACATCAGACACTGTGCAGGCTGCAGTTATCTCTGGAAGTGGAGTGGCTCGGTCGTTTACACCGAAACTGTAATCTGCATAAACAGATCCTCAGAAATGTCCTCTTAGCACTTCAGTTCACTTTTGTAATACCGCGGGTATATCCAGCCGGCTCCACAGAGAGAACCAATCCAAATACACTGAGGGAAGAATAACTTATTTTACATTTCTGAATCCTGTAACAATATTTGCTCTGAAGGTCTCCTATTCCCTCTACCAGAGACAGAGAGGGAAAGAGAAAGAGAAAGGCAGATACATGTACACAGAGAAACATACGCATTTAACATGATGCCAAACCCTTATCTGGCCTTGAAAACTGGCAGAAGGGCTGACTTCTTTATAGCGTTAGACCATTAAAGCTACAAAACCTCAATTAAAAAACTGCCAGAAGATTTTTTTTTTTACTTTATTCCAGAAGGATATAAAACTAGTTATGAGGAGAAAAATCTGCTTTTTACATGGAAAGTCCAAACCATAATTACTGCCACACTTAATGTTACTGCACACCAGTAGGACCCTAACTCCCATGTAATTATTTTTTATTTACTATTTGTTTTGCGCTTTCTATTCTGTAGTTGATAAGGCATAAAAAAATTCCAAATTAAATAATATAACGTATCATTAATATGGTCACAAACACACTGAACCAGTCAGTTTTCCCTTGGTTTATTCTCGCCCGTAAGCAATTGAGGGCAAGGACAATAGGAAGGAGTGGTGCACAGCACGACAGGGATTCAACCCAAACCAACACCTTCTGGGGCTACTTCCATCACCCACACGAAAAATCTAACCACTATATTCCTCAAAAATAAATTATGGTAAGCTTTTTAATAAAGTAACAAGAAGACGCAGGCCCTTTATTCCTCTTTGGCAGGTCAAATGAGACGTGGCACGACGGCTCTTAATTGTGTTTGCCCTCTTTAGACAGATTTCAAGATGCAGCCCTAGCAAGGTCTCTGGTTTAGATCTTGGTGTTTATCTACCACAGCAGTATCTGTCTTAGGAATATACAGGGCTGATAAGAGGGATAAATCCAATGGGAGCACCGAGAGGATAGTAATCGGCCTGTGCCCCAACGGATTTCGATCTGTTTGGGGGGAAATCGAGCTGCAATGCAGAGGACAGGAAAAAATGAGGGTAGAATGAGTTGATGCCCATTACTTTGTGCTCTGGGAAGGGGCAATCTCAGGGCCGAGGAAGGTCATTTCCCATATTCTTTGCAAGCACATCCACCACCGGGAGGACCAGGAGATGTTCCAAGACCGGACAGAAACCAGAAAGTTCCCAATACGTGTGGGCCCATGGCGTTTCTCCCACACGATGGCCATACTCACCCTGGCCGGCTTCCAACTCTTGTAATTACACGCTGGTGACCCAAGGACCCCTCGCAGTTTCCATAGGCTGTGCTAGTTTTCATTCCCTATTGTGTTCCTTTGCACTTTCCCCGAATTGCCATGCGCAGCCCCAGAGACACCTGCATTTTGCAGATGGAGCTACGGAACGCCGGGAAGCTTAATTAATTTATTACTGTAAAGTCGGTTTGGTGCTAGGAGGTGCTAGATCAGTAACAGCAAACCCGGGCAACGCTGATTATTTTAAGAGGAAAACCGGTGTTTCGCGTAAAAGGGTTTTTCTAGAAGGACTTTTTTTGCGCTGACTCCAGCCCCTCTGAGGGCCCCAGCTCCGGGCGCCGCCTTCAACGCGTGTTCGTTTGTTTTTCCGAGGGGAGAAGAGTTAAATGTGAGGAAGTGGGACGTGTGAGGCAGGTTGGGGATCTGCTGCAGGGAAGACAGGGTTAAACCAGCCCTGAGCACTATGGAGCATGTTTGAAGGAAGTCTCAGGAAAGTAATTTTAACTCTCTCCGTCTCGCTCGCTCCCTCCCTCATCTTCCCGGCTGCACGTTATTCCTCATTCTTTACGCTGCGGTTATATTTATTCCTCGTCCCATCGAAGCTGTATATTAAAAGTGCCAGTTCCGAGCTTCTGCTGTACACGGGGAAAGAAAGGAAGAAAGAAAACCAAAAAAAAAAAAAAAAGAAAAAAGAAAGAAAGGAAGAAAAGTGCTGGTATTCAGTTCCTGTGAGCTCTTGCTCACTTTGAGCACTGTTCCTATTACACAATAATGTGTTATTTTGTTGAATTTTGGCATCCATCTAGCTTGTCTGGTCGGGAGCCAAAAAATTAGAGTGTGTCAGTCCACCAGTTCCTCTGCAGAGAAGCGTTCCCCTCGCCCAGCGCGTGCTCCGCGCTCCTGGCCCCGGGCCAGCAAGGGAAATCCATTTTACATAAAGAACTCACAGAGCTCAAGAGCTCCGAGACTTTTTACCTACTAAAATAACTTTATGGACAAATGCCAGTCTGCGAGACACAGGCGGCAGAGAACATTTGGCACCGAAAAGAAGGTAAAGCGCTCCGCGGAGGTACCGAAAGTTGTGGTTTTGTTTTGTTGTTTTTTTTTTTTTTTTTCTCTCTGTGTGTGTGGGGTGTTTTTTTTCTTTTTCTTTATTTTATTTTTTTTTTTTTTCCAGAAACGAGGAAATGGCTGTCAGTGCCGTCGTGGCACGTCACGTGACTTGGCACCGCCCGCCCCATTGGCCGGCCCCGCCGCCGAGGCAGCCGCCATGTAAGGAGCGGAGAGCTTCGCCCCTCGCTGCATTCTTAAAATGGCGGACCTGCCGCGCGCCCGGCGAGGCGAGCCCAGCCCAGCCCCAGCCGCACGCCTTCTTTTTTTTTTCTTTTTAGTTCCCCCTCTTTTTTTTTTTTTTTATTTCCCCCCTCTTTTTCCCCCCTCCTTCCCCCTCCACTGAAGTTTTTATAAACCTTTACAGATTTGAGTAGAAACAGATTTCTCGCAACTCGCTCCGCGTCTCGATTTCACAGCTCAGCATACACTCAGGCACTGTCAAAAGCTTGACAGCGTTCCAGGGAAAATATTAACTGTAAACTTTCCAAGAGGAATTGAAGGGCACGCACGGGCTCCCGTCAGGATGTCCCCTTCGCCAAGCGCGGACAAAGCCAATGTTTTCACAGGTCCCCAAAGCTCAAAAGCCGCCGCCACCCCCAAGATGGTCCCGCTTGGGCGCAGTTAAGCGGGACGGCTCCTCTGCGGCCACGGAGCCTCGCGCTCGCAGCCCGGCCCGAGGAACGCTGCATGCTCTGGTGTATAAATATTTGCCTCTGGCTAAAGTTCAAGCAGCCCCCTCTGTGGCTGCCAGACACAACAGAGAACCAACATCCAAGGGAAAGTGTTTGCTGCAGCACTGGCCAAAGCAGCGCCTGCCAGCGAGCGAACCAAACCGGCCCGCGGGCGCTTATCGCCAAGTACCTGGCCGACCGCCACCCTTCCCGGGAAACGGTTAATGTGTTTAACGTGCCCGTCGGTAACGTATTTAACAGACCCGGTAACGTATTTAACAGACCCGCTCGCCCTCGCTTGCGCTGAGGGCCTGGCGTGTGGGGTCTGTGATGGCAGAGGGCGAACATGTCACTCCCAAGGGATTAACCCTTCGTGAAGTGAATCGTGGAATCATGGGACCACTTTGGCTGGAGAAGACGCTCAAGAGCGAGTCCAACCGTTAACCCAACAGTCACTAGCCCATGTCCCTAAGAACCTCATCTCCGCGTCTTTTACACCCCTCCAGGGATGGTGACTCCACCACTGCCCTGGGCAGCCTGTTCCAACACCCCACAGCCCTTTCCGGGGAGAATTTTTTCCTCAGATCCAATCTAAACCTCCCCTGGTGCAACTTGAGGCCGTTTCCTCTTGTCCTATCACTTGTTACTTGGGAGAAGAGACCAACCCCCTCCAAGCTACAACCTCCTTTCAAGTGGTTGTAGACAGCGAGAAGGTCTCCCCTCAGCTCCTGTTCTCCAGGCTGAACCCCCCAGCTCCCTCAGCCGCTCCTCACAGGACTTGTGCTCCAAATGTCACCAAAGCCACCAGTTAGCTCGGGCGCTTTCTGCCCCATTTCGGAAGCCGGGCTGTTATCTCGGGCTGGAACCCGCGCGCTCGCACACAAGAGCTTGCAGATGGTTTCTCCTCTGCAGAGCCAACTGCTGGGAAGAGACGACAGAAGAGCAGCCACATACAGGACGTCTTTCAGCAGCAAAAATTAATAGATTTTGAAATATACAGCACCAGTTGGTGATGCAACGCTGTTTAAGGGATACAAAAATAAATTTTCTCACCCCTCTCCCACCCTCCAAACCAAACATTACTTAGAATCTTCACCAAATAAGGGTGGCAAAATCCAACTAATTCAACTCATGAATCAGCAGCTTCAGATATTCATAAAATCACTGCAGAAAGGTAAAGAGAGAAGGAAAAAAAAAGCTATCTAGGGGAACCCTACAGGAGGCCTGGCTGTGATCAGGGCTGTTATCATTGCGGTCATCCTTGAACCGGCTTCCCAATGCACCAATAATTGTGGTGTTAAAATGCAGTAAATGAACAATGCCAAGACCCTGCACATCTGACTTGTTCGTGCCGTAAATTAAACAAGACTTTACTATGAACAAATGTGAAAAACTGTATTTTGGGAAAATGTCCCAAAGAAAGAAGGAAAGTGGAATTAAGGAGGGAAGGAAAGAGAGAAAGAAAGAAAAAAAAAGAAAGCCTTAATATTATAGTTCAACTAAAATGCAAAGAGAGATATAAATAATTATTCTGGCATAGCCTTTAACAAACAAATTTAAGCCACCTAAATATTTGAGTATTTTCGCAGAGTATATACACTGAAGATGTTATATAGCAAGTTATGGAGTTTGCTATAGCTCTAAACCGGAAAAAAAATCACTACTCCTTATTCCTCTCTTGGTCTAGGTTTAAAAAGTTGCAAATTCACTGCAAGCCCCCACAGATAATCTATCAGATAATCCCATTTTCTACTCCATTTTCTTAATACGAGTCTTAGCGACTCTGCTCGCCCGGTCAGCCTGACGCCAGCCGGCGAGCAGTGGGTGATGTCCGCGCTGTCCATCGCCTTTAGACCTAAGAAGCCCAGCACTAATAGTATCAGGATGGGCTTCCAGGAGGCCCAAGCGAATCATGTGAAAGAGGATCACAGAGGAATGTTCTGTTCCCACTGCGAACAAGACAGAATTAACTCTGAGATGCTTCCTTCTGCTGCCCTGTTTGTCCGAAAGGTCAAGACGATTAGCTCTTGTGTACTCGGAACCCACCGTCAAGACAAAACGTATGCTAAACTTCCATCCATTTTAAACAGGCACACTTAGGAAGGGTCATTTAAGATGTGTTTAAGGTGTAGCGAGTTTTGATTTTTCATTCTGCCGCTTAGCTGCTGTGCAACTGTTAACTTTTTGCTATTTCGAGAAGATTCAAGAAGGTTTTTTTGAAGCACAATTACCTTTTTCTGGTAAATATAAAGAAAGAAACAAAGAATGTGGACAGAAGAAAGCAGGCCTGGTGTTTAAGTCATCACGCATTAAAAAAAACCAACAAAAACAAAACCCAAAGCCCACACAACAGCAAACTGGCAAGCCTAATTCATTAAAACAATTATTCCATCAGGCGGATCTCTGTGGAAATATATAGGTTGCTTACCAGAATAAGGATTCCTTTACCAGTCGTATCTTTGAACTCCAAAGATTAAAAAGCAGATACACTGAAAGCATTAGAATTGTCCAAGTGCTTTGATACGGTGTTTGTCTACATTATGCAGAAGAAAAGGTACTTACCAGTTCTTAATTGACTATATATTTAAGAATGATCATAGCAACATATTCAGCATATTACCAACGGGTATGAAATGTTACACCCAATAAATGTTGTGTGACACGCACCTAATGGGTATTCCATCATGTTCAAAGAGTATAAAACAAATACAGAAAAATTCCCATCCAATTGTATCTTTTTCATTGGGCATCAATGTAAATATAGACTAAAGCAATCAAAATGCTGGAAATATAAATATTCCTTTTAAAGCCACTGAATCCATCACTTTACTAGGAAAGGCTTAGCTATGTTATTTGCAATTCCCTCATTGCACAACAATGTACATTACTGTCTGTAAGCTCTAATTTGGCATGGCGCATCATTAATGACCTGAATGGTGGCTGTTTCACACATACATATTTAATTACAACAGCTGAACAAATTACATATTTATGCTTTATAAAGGGGATTGCCAGTCTAATTCATTTGCTATGCATGCAGGTACAGGGCTCCATCTGCAACAGCATCTGCACAACAAGAGCTAACAATTATCCATTGTAAGTGAGTGAGTGTATCTGGTGAAACCTGTAAGAGATGCAATCGCATTAACCACTTCACTGCCTACAAACTAGTATTTTCTCAATGGACCACAATATTTTAAATAATTTATCAACGATAACACTACTTTGCATTTTCACAACATCCCTCATCCGAACACCTCGGAGCACTTTATATGCTATAAAAAATTAAGCCTTAAACACTCCTGCGAGGCGAGTAGCTCTTATCCCAACAGCGTAGATGGAGGAAGGGGCTGATTCCTCAAAAGGCACAAGGGGCTTCAAGGGACCTGCGCTGATTTACATTATTTTAACCTATGATCCCAAGTTAAAGGTGTCTTTCCCTATGTGAAAGGTGAGACAAAAAATCAGTGGCAAAGAAAGAGAGTCAGATCTCCGTTAAATTAATACAGTGGTTTAAGCCTTGGAAGACCTGGCTTCCATGGGCTTTTGATCAAGCTTAAAATTATTATCCAAAACCCACCGGCCCCAATTGTACAAAAACTCTTACTGAATTATCTAACAAGCCTTCCAAAACATGAGTAATTATTTCTAAAAATTCATGGAGAAATGGCGAGAGATCAGAATGCTGGAAAACTATAAACGTGATATAAATCTTCCAGAGAGAAGGGAAGAGTAATCCTGGCTGTAATGGTCCAAACTAATGTTTACAGAGTAAAAAATTAACAGAACAAAATCAAAGCACGTGAGGGAGACGACTGAGCTGCCTGAACCAATTAGCATTACTGTTTTAGCACTGATATTTTTTGACAAACTAGATACATCTATGGTGTATATCAAGTAGAATTGCAGTCTTAATAGAACAATAGAAGTCGTATATTTAGATTCTGGCAAAGCACTTAGTACAAACTCTCATAAAATTGTGCACGCGCAGCATTATTTTGACTTGGTTCTGAAGTTATTGTACGGATCGAAAACTTACTGTAACGTATTAAAATTATGAACAATCACCTCATTTAGTGAAGCACTCCGGGGAAAGGAGATAGTCTGAAAGAGAGCCCCATCTTATTTAAAATCTTTGTTAAAAGAAAAATGGGAAGGGAATGAAAATCGTGCGTAGCCACGAAACAGATGTTTGATGTACTTCCAGAAGAACAGAGAAACAAAGAAAGGTGCTAGAAGTTTGGGAGCAGCCTGAGCACAACATGAATTTAGTTTCAGAAAAGTGGTCAAACACAATAAGAAAACCAAATAACTACAGAGACAGAAAAAAATGAGGAAATATAATGTCAAAATAAGCATACCGGTGACAGCAAAGAGATGATTATACAAGAGCTTGCGGTGTTGTACGGCAGTAGCAAAAGTCAGTGAAACTTCTGGCAGTCCAACATTTTTGAAAAGTGGACGTTTTTTCATTACTTTGGGACGTTTAGAAGTAAAGTAGAAAATCAGCGCTCTGTAGGAAAGGCTCTATACTGACAAGGCAAGATCAAACAAGTCCTTTCCAGCTCTAATTTCTTGGGCTTTACAAGAATGTTAAATAGCTTGAGAATCTTCACATAATAAATATATAATAAACCTAAGGATCAGCCTAAGTATAGGATTACGAAAAATTATTTCAACTTCAATACCTGAAAGAGGAAGCATTTAGGAATAAATGTATCAACAGCGAAGTTTCCCATTATCATTTGCAGGCTCTATTTAGAAATAAATAGGTCTAAATAGGCTACTTGGCATGGGGCAGCTGTAGGTCAACGTTCTCCATCAGACACTGTAATTTGCCATAAGTGCAGAGGTGCTCATTAATTACAGGGAAATTTGAAAGTATCCCTCAGGCCTAGGCTGGAGCTGCCAAAGTGTGCACTGAAGTGCAGGAACCCTCCAGGAACTTCTGCTGCTGCTGCTGCTTTAAAGACACGACGGGGCTGCTCGGTACAAAAGATCAGCTGTCCCACGATGGATATCTCAATCGGAAAAGCTATTTTATCGAATTAACAGCTACGGTGTTCTCTGAGTGCACTGAGTGTCGCAGCTGCTTCCATGTCAGCATCCAGCATCAGCTGGATCTGCTGGCCCCACCGGCTTCCCCCAAACACCCTGCCCCGGCTCTCCCTCGGGACCCGGAGCAAAAACATGGGACAGAGCACGATTAGAAAGCAAAAAAAACCCAACCCCAAACCCTCCCTTTTTAGGGCCGTGAATGGTGGAATAGGAATTCCAGACATCTCCTTCCCTCAGCAGGGCAGCTCCGACTTCCTCTTGGCCCAAACCTGCCCGATATTTCTGGATCCTGGCACCGGCGAGTGACGGAGGGAACTCCGCGCCGCGCCGACATCCCGGGCCAGCCGGCGTGTCAGCCCTGCACATCGTCCCTGCTGGATCCTCCGTCCTACGCGCGCGAGCCCTGGAGTTGTTCAAAGGCTTAAACTGCTCAAAAAGAAACTCAAATATATTTATTTTCAAAAGCCGGGGGATGGGGGGAGGTGCGATCGCTTAGTGGACACATGCCAGGCAACGTCTCTGTAATTACATTTTGCTATGTTGCAATGCCTGCTTCTTCTATACCCTTAATTAGACAAGAAAAAAAAAAAATCGGGAGAAAGATCATCGCAATTTCTCCCCAGTTTCCTGGGTTAACATTACGCAGGATCAAGCTCTGCACCTAAACGCCCTGTCACAGGACCTCAGGTGACCTCGTCAACTCTGAAAGCTGGTCAACAATCCTCTTAATGCGGGGGAACACAAGCCACAGGTTTAACGCGGCCGCCGCGGAAAGATGCTAGCGAGAAAATAAGATTCGTTTAGTGTTTATGTTCCTCTATTCCCCTTTTAGACATAAAAGAGGGCAAAGCAACCCGTCATTAAAACTACACTTAAAACCAAGGCGGGGGAATAAAAAAGAAAAAAGACGGTCTCAAAATGCGGTTGAGCGCGAATTGGATTAGAGGGGAATGTGTGCAGGGCTGGCAGGACAGGCCGGGATCAGGGTGACAACGTGACAGGGCAACAAGCTTCAGTCACCTTAAAGGATCAGACATTTTAAATATGGATTTTGATAGCCCGACCTTTAATTTTTTCAAGTCATCTCGACCAAAAAAGTAGGTGTACATGTTAGGTTTCACTTATCACTTAACGCTGCAGACTCAAACCCAAAAGTTGATGGCTCTTTTTAAAAAAATTCTGCCTTTACACGATATATAACAAAAGTGTTCAGACTACTGCATCTAGGGTTTCTAAAGATGCAGTTTTCTGCTCTGGAACCACAAAAAAAGTATTCTATTTATAGGAATAAATCTATTCTTATATTATCTGAGACAGTTTGGTTTTGTTTTCTTTTCTTCTGTTTGTTTTGCTTCAGCCAGTTGAAGCATTTATATTAAAAACATGGGGTCAGCTTGCAAGTTGGTATAAATCTGAATACTTCAACTGAGAAGTGATGTTTTCTTCACTCGTTATGGGACCGAACCATCATCATGCTTAACTTGCTCCATTTGCATATCCGATTTTTCCATGCCTCGTGCCATAATCACTCCTCTACGTAATGCCGCAATTTGCAACTGGAGAGATAATAACGATTTCGTAAACGAGATTATAACTCCAGGTATTTAATAAAGCAACAGGAATGCAGGATTACAAAGGAACAACGCAGGTACTGCACTGGAATTCCTCCAGAGGAATTCACGCCGAACAAACAACAACAAAAAAATCAATAATTGCAAACAGATTTTTGCAAATTTTCCAGCCTCGTTCTTTAGGCAACCGTAAGTCTCTAAACTGTTGTCTGTAGAATTCCAGCCCGGCCTGTTGCAGCGGGCGCCAGTAACTTCGGTGGCTGCTCCCGTTGGTCCCGCAACACCCAACGCTTGCGGCATCACTGAAATATTCATCAAACACATACAGGCGGGGGCCTGATTTAAAAGCTAATAATGAATCGTGTTTCGTTGAATTGCCTGGAAATGTGAAGCTATGGAAGCGTTCAGTATCTCGCTGCGCACACGTATAGCTGAGAAATGCATTAAAAGCATCGAGTTGCAATGTCGGACGCTGCTCCGGGCTGGCTGAGGCCTGCGAGGTGCAATGAACTCTCCCCCGAAGAAGTTTACTGTAAAGAGGCCAAGTTGTTCTCTTAAAATAGCCTGTGTTAGCTGGATCCAAGAATTACAGTCCCCTTGGCCAAAGGTGTACAGTCGGGATGACTTCTGCTCCCTCTTGTCAGACCTCCTCGAGCCCAGAACACTCATGTCTCTCTTAAATTAAGAGAAACTGCTTACAGATCGAGAAATTTAATGCCAAACAGGAACGGCGCTGAAAACAAGTCAATATGGGTCAGTCAATGGACTATCAAGACGTGAACTTCTAGCGTTTGCCAAGCCTAAGCAGTTGAGAAATCAATCTAAATGTTCCAGGACTCCAAATTCTCTTGGAACTTCAAACTTCATCACCGCGCTTCATCTCCTGCCCAGCCCCAGCCAGTTGGTGCTTTACTGGCGGAGCAACGAGAACTTCCAGGGAATTCTCCAACCGAGCCCAGCAACCGGTCCAGAAGGGTTGAGATAGGCAAAAAATTCTAAAATCTCTCCCATTTCCCACCCAGCAAGCACAACCCACCTCAGGTGACAGACGTGCCGATTACCAGCGGTATTTCCTAGCGTAACGATTGATCTGTTAAATCGATTTGCAGGTATATATTGCTACTGTGCAGCCTCTTGCTAAAAGCAGCAAAAAGAGCTTCTTAGTAACTGTTTTGCTTTGTTTTGAAAACAATACAGATGCGCAGTATTTTTTTTAGTCTCAACAGCTCATATTTTAAAAATCTGATTTAAAAATATATATTTGCGTTAACCTGTCCGTATTTGACTCCTCCAGAACACGTTTCCCTTTAGCACACATATTTTGGGCTCTGGCACTTTCTGACTTTAGGATGAAGTTTGATGGCAAACTATTATTTTTAATAAGTTCTAAATGTTCCTTCCTTTCTAAGAAGCACGAATTTGCTGCCAACACACGGCTCCGATCCACAGCAATATTTATTGTGCCGATAATTGAACTCCAGTCATATGACTGAAAGAGGCTAACAAAAAACAAAAAAAAAAAAGGCAAAAAGCTCAACTGTAATTTCTAGACATCTATAAATTTCTTATTCTTTCTGCAGAGAGGAAGCTCCCTGGGGCTTTCTGGATAGCCTCAGTTTTATTTATCACCCACTCTCTTCCAATCTATGAATGCCATAATTCTTCCTCTTGCAAAGAGATGAACGCGGCCTCAATCACACACTCCCCCTTCTATCAACCAGACATTGCTAAGCAGCAGTTACGATAATGGAAAATATTGATGACCCAAGGTCCTGGTATCAGTTTCAGTTCCTGTTGGCTAAAAAAGTCAAACTGGAGGCCTGAACCAGTCTGTGGTCAATTCCACCCATCGCTGCTGCCCCCTCGCTCCGTGTTTGGAAGGGGGACGTGAGCAAAGACGTTCTCGAAACGATGTTCCGTGAATGGGACAGCGGGATGACAGACCCTGCCCATCTGAAACCGTTCATCGCGCTGTGAAGCCAGTGAGCTTGACCGCAGCAATTTTTGCACTAAGGAAACGTAAATACTGAATTACCACAGCTGACGTATAATAATAAAAACCAACAGGTTCTGTCTCATCAAAGGTACGTGTGTTTCTGAACAAACAAGTGAGCGTTTGCCCTGTAGCTCATTTCTCGCAAGGCACAAGAGTATCTACTTCCAGGCTCTTAAATGGCTTTTTCAGCTAAATGAGCTCCAATTGGAAAGAGGTCATAAATTTTCAAGAAGACCTCCAAGTAATTTTAAATATACTTTATTATTTTCACTTTACTTTGACAATGATATTTTTATTACAAACTCAAAATACTTTTGCAGATTGATTTTATCCTTAGCAGTTTGGAAATTGCAGGGTTTTTTTTTTAGTGCCTTAAACAGGCCTTAATTTAATACCACTATTTTTGGTTCAATCACAATCAAATCTATGTTTATAATGCTTTCCTGTGTCCAAATAGCTTTCTGTGCTCCAGCACACATTGTTTAATATTTCTGCATTAGAAGAAGCTTCTCATTTTGCTCAGTCTAGGTGACTCTGCCAAGAAGTACTTCCGAGCACGAATAAGCCACGAAACATATATTCAAATTCAGATTAAAAATACGCATCTTTGAGCTTGGAATGAAGAATAAACACTTGGAATCAAACTTTGGCCCTATTAAGGTCAATGGGAAGGTTTTAAAAGCGAATTGTTGGTGATGAAGGAGATGTGGGTTCCAGCATCAGCTTCACGCATGGTGCCGATTCCAGCGATCACTGCCCTTTCTTCACCAGTAAAATGGGAATAATGCCACCCTGCATTGTGGCAGGTGATTTTTGAACAACTCACAGTGCTGTACGCATTTTCAAGATAGGAGAGCCACATGAACAATTCAGTATTTTCAATAATTCTTTGGTACTACACTGGGTAGTACAACTGAACCAAAGCTGCGCAGCAGCTGGTGAACTTTAACACTGCTGGTTTGAGAAAAGAGGATTTGTCCCTTATTTTTCAAACTGAGCAAGGCTGTGATTTTTTCAAATGTCCAAGCATGCTAGTTTTGGTTTTTAGAACATCTCTGAGGAGCAAAACTGTCGCATCGGCCCAAGTTACTGGTCAGATGAGGTCTCGTCACCATCATCATGCACATGGTCTTTGATTCAAACCAGATCTGGACACTCGTTTTTCTCCTTCAGCTCTGCCGGTTCCCACCAACCGAGCAACTTTCCCTGCAAGTTCACTTTTCCTTTTACTTGCTCTCGGGCTTTAGGGGGGTCGCATTTCTGCTTTCTTCCCTCCTGCCAAACGACGCGATAAGTCAAACCTTGTTTTCCAAACAAATGGGGCACTTCACATTAACAAACAAGCCAAGTCCTGCTGCAAACCAAAAACACTGATAAGAGAGTACAAAGAATATTCTCAACTACTGGCCACAATTAAACTTCTTTTCTGATGAATCATTACAGCTGAGCGCACACACTGGAAAATATTGTCATGGCAGGTACCAGCGGACCTTCAATTGCCAGCGGCCCGAGGTAAGTTGGGCTATTCTGGTCCCTTCAGATCTTGCCGGGAAAATTCCAGGGCATCCCAGCTTGGGGCAGTGGTTTCTGTCTAAATGACAGCGGCAGGGAACTGCAGCTGAAGAACATTTCTCACAGCTCCTCGTGTACTTTTTAAAGCCCAGCCTCCGGGTTTTGCCACTGCCCAAAGCCGGCTCTGACCAGATCTTTACAGCTGCCCAGACTGGAATCCAGAAAAAAAAAAAAATCCTCTACTGTTTTGCATGGGATTCTTTCAGTCTCTTTAGCAATATCCAGCTCCTTTTATTTTATGTATGCACACATATGTGTGCGTTTATTAGCAGTGAGCAGTATCAGATGGCTCTGCACAAAAACCAAGGCTCAGGCAGTTACTTTTTAAGCTTCCCTGCATCGAGACTCAATCGAAATGCCGATGGTGTAGAAAAGCAGTGTCTAGGATGTGAAAGTTGGTTTGCCGTGTAATCTCAAAACCACTCTGACTCCCACTTAATCCCAGTTTCCTTTGGTCTTTCCTTTGTGGTCTTTTCGTACTGTCACTTAAATGCCGGTTTCGCTACGGTTATTTTGGGGATGTGGATGGGTGCCTACGTGTTCCAACCACCAGCTTCTCAAATGCAGTTTGCAGCCATGCACGAGTCTCGCTCCCCTGGGATCCCGCAAGGTTTCAGGAGCTCCACGTGCACCTTGTTTTGTGCCACTTCATTACCGCGCCAGAGAGCCGTTAAAACTGAAAGCACTGATACAATAAATTGAACCAAATCCAGCAAAGCCCATGGTAGGATGTACTAAGGCATAATATGGAAATATTACAACAGCATCGCAGATGTAAGACGTTCGTTATGTAGATCAATTATTGGCGAAATATGAATCAAAGCACTGCATAAAAACAAAAGTAGAAAAGCTCAATAAGACAGTTTTAGTCCTTTCTCCTGCTTTCAAATGACTCAAACTGGAGGGTGTTTAATTTTACCCTTGGGGAGTACTCCACATCTACTACATTTCTTTGATGGTACGTCTTTTAGTTGTGCTCCCAAGTCCCAGCCTAAATTATACTTCACTCTCCTTAGTGTTCACACCCTTCATATCATCAAAGATCTTCCATATCTTCTCCCTAAGGTGAGCTATACATATTTAGTGCGCCAGACTGTGATAACGTTATCCTCAGTAAACAGCACACACATAAGGAACCCATTGACTTAGCAGTCTATCTATGGACCAGGTTGTTAAAGAAATAAGGACAGGGCAATCTGGCCTTAATCTTCATCCATAAATCAATAATACCAGATACCCTCTGCAATTTCTCTTTGTTCTGGCTCTCCGTGAGTATGGTCGTTAGAGCTCCCAATAACTGCAAATGAAGCATTTTCTGGGTAGCGAAACAAGGCAAGTGAGAGAACCGATGAACTCCTTTAAGATAAGAGGATGCTGCCATGGAAGTGACCCACCTGAGGGGACTTTCACTGCTGATTTTAGTACATTTGCTCCTGTTGCTACTTGTCCCAGGCTGTCCCCATGTCCCTGGGAGATCACCGAGACGGCAGAGCTCCAGCCAGCGGGTACAAGCCAGGGCAGGTCACCACGGAGGGAGAATTGTCATTATTGTTCATGGGATAAAAGACGGGGGAAAAAAACCCATTCCTGACCCCTAAATGAAGACTGTCGAGAAGACTAGCATTTAATGGTTTGTGAACACAAACTCAGAGCTATAAATGCACTGCCCATTCCCACTATAATCCCTTTTTGAACTGGTTCCCCTGATGAATATAAGAAGTATTGATTTTTAAACCCATGTAGGTTCTTAGAGACAATGCAGACTGACTTAATTATAATCAATAAAATTTACAGACACTGACGCAACCCAGCAGAAATATTCCTATCAAAAGTATGGCATAAGAATACTCCAGTTTCCCTACTGCACTGCTAGAATACGACCTTAATGCATATTTTATTATGTATAGAAGCCTGTCCATGAATCCATCAGAAGATCACCTGCATCTCCGCAGTTACAACTAATTTGGTAGTTACCTTTACGTATCTCCAACGAGCAACGGGAGAGCAAAGTTCCACCAGCCTTTGTAAGAGCTGCTACAAGCATCCCTCTCTCCTTTTGGATGTTCCCCCAGCTTTCGGGCCACCTACTCTCACCACCTCTATCTGAAACTATGGCACTGATAAAACGCTACAGGGCAGAGAGACTGAAGGCGAGATTTGTCTCGCCTCTGTGTGGCTGTCTGATGGCTGGGCACGGCCCAAAGCGAAGCGTCTCCGCTCTTTCTGGAGTCGACAGCAAGAGCCAGGCAGTTGCGAAAGCATTTTGCTGGGCTGAAATGCCCTCGGGGGTGCCTCTCCCATCTCACCAAACAACAAAACCAGCCCAGACAACCACCTTAGACCGAGCACCCAAGTTTTAGACAGATAAACTTAGACGAGGTGAACCTAAGCACAAAATTCTCGCCTGCATCGCAGAGTCTGTGGCAAAACCGAAGAGGATTGAGAATCAGACGAGGACAGAAATTCCCAAAGCATCCCTCTTCTCTTGACAAGGTAGCAAATCAATGGCCGAAGGAGGAACAAGGCAGAAATCTGCATCTAGACTGGCTTCCAAACCTGCTTTCTTCTATTCACCTCTCCTGTTACCTTGCATCTGCCTGGATGTTTGACCCACCACTTGACAAAAGCTATCTGATAAAACACGGGACCAAACACTTCACTAAGGTTACAGTGCTCAAATAAAACCTTAAATATGCTGAAGGATGCGGGACACAATGGAAAGAGTCATTTTAGCCCTCAAGGGTTCTACAAGAAAACAGCCAGCCTTCCCTCTCCCAGTAACTAATCTCTGCAAAATTGTTGCATTACCCATTACCGGTATTAAATTTGGGAGGAAACAATGAATATAAACTGTTTGACCACTCCTGTGGCCCCAAGCCCACCTTTCTGTTTTCTAAGTGCTTTTCAGCCAGCTCTGTACTAAAGGCTGCGACTTTCCATGACAAATTAGTCGGTGTTGACAGCACAGGCTATCTCTAAGTGTTGAATAGGATCTAAGTAAAAAACCCAAGAAGATACCTTCTTTTGTAAATATCTTTCAGCTGGCACAGTAAATTACATTGATTCAGAAGTGAGTCATTTCCAACTCTGCACACATTAGCAGCCAGTATTATTCAATTTGAGATTTTAATTTATAACATACTCTTGGTAATGTACTCCCAATACATTCCTCACTTCCCTACCCTGTGACTGACAAAAGATGAAAGACCTTTACTGTATAAATATTTTATATTAAACCCTTCACTCTGCTGTATTTCTTCCATTGTCAGTTCCCATTTGCAAATACTATACATTGTCCGAAAAAAGTGCTGATCTCGGCAAAGGGCACGTGCTTGCCGGCAGCTCCGGGAGCCGCGGCGGTGCTGCCAGGGCAGGCCTGCGAGCACAGCTCCCTCCTTTTGGGGCTGAACTCTGCTGATGCAGGGACTTGGGCATCTCGCAGGGCTGGATGTGGCCACGATGCCCACGGGCCCTGGGGGGGACTAAATTTAGGGACGCGGGCAGGAGCGGGAGCAACAAGGACACCTGTGGCTTTGCAAGCAGAAAACGCCTCTGCTCCGGCTTTCCGTCCTTGAGCTGGGTGAGAACGAGAGAGGAAAAATGCCTCTCTGTTAAGTAAAGGTTTTACAAACTCTCCCATCACCTCGTCTCGGGGTGAAACTGTGTCAGCGGGCAAGATTAGATAACTTGACCTAAATCGTCCTGGAAATCTGTGGCAGACCTCAGCTCAGATCTCCTGACATCCTGTCGTGCGTATTACTGACAAGACCAACCCTAATCTAGCAGGAGAATCCTTTCCCAAACCGTTACTTAGTCAGGGCTAAATGCCACGACCAGACATCCACGGTAAAACCCTCCTGGCTGAGGCCAGATTTGGCTCCTATTTCTAACCCGAATCACAGGAGACTTCTAACCACCAGCTACACACGCTGCTTCTCCTGACACTTACTGCTATTCTTGCTTGTTAAGCACTTGCTATCTCATCCAAAAATACTCCCTGTCCCATGAAGCGCACAAAACAGAGGTTATTTATCCTGCTGGGGGCCAGTTCTTTAATCAAATTAACATTGCTGGTTATTGTTCGGTCTCTACCGGGCTGCAAAAGGTCCTTTGGTCAACTACTCCTATTTTCTGTGGTCATCAAGAAGAACTATTTTGGGATCCTGCGGTCTAGGCCATGCAGGTATTTCATCACTAGATTTAAGGCAGCACGTGTGAATGCGTTACCCTGCTCAGATACATTAAAAATAATTTCAACTGGGCTAAATTACCTTTATTATCAACCCTGGTAATTCCACCGCAGCCATTTTCTTGACTGATGTACGGAACACTATGAAATGAATCCTCTGAGAAGATGGAAAAAAACAAGACAGTGATCAATGGATTCAATTAGTTACAGTACAATTCTACCAAGATGAAAAAGATCAAGACGCGATGCAACTTCTCCAGTTCCGCTAACAGAAGTTATAGAGAACCTGCCACTACTTTGGTTTTTTGGTTTTGTTTTTTAAACTCACTGTAACTACTAATCCGTGTAACGCAGAAGGAGAGGAATTACCAACAGTACTCAGCAAAATATTGGCAGTACCGAGAGGCTGTGCCACAGGTGGAGGCTCCCAAAGAGTGTTTTAATGGACTAGATACACATTATGTCTGTATTTCTTCACACATAGAAAGCGTTATAGCAACAGAGAGATTTCTCTAATGACAACAAAATAAAACCTTCCCAACAGCACATCCAAGCAAGAAATAACAATGCTGTCGCTACGCTGCGGAGGAACAAATTTATCTTCTAATAATTCCCTCGACACTTCCAAACTCGACGCTTTCAGCATCTTTCCCGCGCAACGCCGAGAAAGCAGATTCCCTTAATGCGCGGGTCATCGGAATCACACTTTGACTCGGCGGCGCGCAAACCTCTCTGCGCCGCGCGATGTGACAACTCCTTGTCACCGGGGTCACCAAACACGGGCCCGGCCCGGCAGCTGATGCCATTTGTGGTAAGAGAAGCGGCCGGGAGGCCGTGCCGGGGATGGGGAGGCACGAGGAAGAGCATAACACAGTTTAGTTCATCACGTTATTAAGATCTTCATCACCGAGAGTACTCAGCACATGGAAATAGTCAGTTTACAATATCGGAGCGGAGCAATCTGTATATTACACCCGGGACATCACAGCGCTGGGAAATATGTAAATGTCATCATCTTAAAAGATAAAGGCATGTAGAGAGCAGGGCTTTTTTGCATGTAAAGGAAATACGATGAATGAATAAAGCTGATCAAATGATTAATAGAATCCATAATCTTAATCTTATTATTTCTAAAGAAGAAAAGGCTGTTCAGTTAAGAGCTAGTCGTCTCCATTTCATTAAGAACAATTATATTCCAACTGATCGAGATCTACACTGCACAGCCCACACAGCAGACACATTTTTATATTTCCTGTCATTTCAGCGAGACGAACAAAGTTGTTGGGGATTTGCGAGGCGAAAGCTCCGGAGATGGGTGTAAACAGATTTGAAACAACGGATCTGGCCAGGGTGATGTAGAACCCCCCCAGCTCCCTCCGAGGAACACAATGCAAGGCGACCATGTGCTTGTTTCAAGATGGCTAAATCCCAGCCACGCTATCAATCTGGAAAGGGGGGGGGAAAGAAAAAAAAAGACTTTATAAAATGTTTTCACACCCTGTTGGGTTAAGAGACAGTGGGTATTAATCCTGCGGCTGCCACCCCAAGCTTCCTTTTTGTGGTCAGCAGAGGAGCTGTGTGGTTGGGCGGAAGGAGTCCAAAGGCATCTATTTTTTTTCCTCTTTTTTTTTTTTTTAAAAAAAAAAAGAAAAAAAATCTGTGTTAAAACAAGAGAAAGTGGACCGGTTACACAGCAAAGCAAAAACCACAGCCAGCCCTCTCTGCTGTTGCTTTCCCCCTAAATGTGGCCTACAGCGATTCTGCTTTCCAAAAAAAGGTTTAATTTAAACCATACAGTGCTACAAGCTGCCACGTTTCCAAATTCCACATTCTTTTCTAATCTGTGCACTTCAGAACTGACAAATTCTGCTTCCAATGGTACCCAGACTAACTGCGACGACGAAATCGCTGCGAACCCACCATCCCTCACCTCGATAAGGAACACAGACCCCCCCGCCTGCCCCCCGCCTCCAGATTTTGCTGAACTTTAAAAATTATCATATTTAAGGGGCCAGATTCAATATTTGTACAATCTTTAGCTCTCTGGGGAGACTTTCTGCACAGTGAGAAGAGCATTTCCAGGACTCGGGGAGCAAGGGGAGGGGGGAATTCCCAGTCCGGTATAAATCCCCAAAACTCCCCCGACAACTTTGCAAGAGCAATTTGCACCCGCCGAGCCGCTGCCCTGGGTGCTCCGTTTGCACAAACCCACACGGCCGGCGACGCTGGCTCTTCTCCACCCGCCAGCCCACAAATGCGCGGCGCAGAAGAGCTTTCCCTCGCGTCAAGTTAAATGAAATAAGTAACACTCTCGGACGGGAGGAAGGGGCCAAGGGGACGTTCTGCTTTGTCCTCGAGCACAAATAGCCCTTGGTGACATTAACTGAGTGTAAGAGGAGCCCAAAATTTTGCACCGCTGCAGAAAGGAATGGCCCTTGATGACATTAAGTGGGTGTAAGAGGAGCCCCAAATTTTGCACCGCTGCAGAAAGGAATGGCCCTTGGTGCCATTAACTGGGTGTAAGAGGAGCCCAAAATTTTGCACCCCTGCAGAAAGGAATGGCCCTTGGTGCCATTAAGTGGGTGCAAAAGGAGCCCAAACTTTTGCACCGCTGCAGAAGACCTGCAAAGAAGGGACCAAAGGCTCAAAGGACCACTGCTGTTGACTCCGTCCAGCTTAGGGACAGACTTGAAAGGTGACTCCAGGGCTGGGGACACAAAGGCTGCCACGTCAGCCGAACCCAAAGGGACAGCCCTGTGGTGGCACAGCCCGCTCGGGGTCCCCCAAGGACCCACATTCCCGTCCAACTTTACACTGTCCCAAGCTGGAGGAACACCCGGGTCACCGCTGTCATCCTGGAAACTGCTCGCCCACGCTTTTTGACCTGCAACGCACAAAAGTGAGCGCTTTGGGTTGCCCAGCAGCTGGGTTTATTTCTGTCCCGGGATTTTTTTGGCCCTCCTGCAGCTCTACACACGCAACTGTCCATACGGCTTGTCAACGCAGGATAACAGCATCAGCCCTTCGGTAGCCTCAGGGCTCTCATCTTAACCAACATGATAATTTTAGGGCACATACACAAGTATTTCTTTTATCTCCTGCAAACAACCTGCGGCAATCTGCCGCACGACGAGGCGCAGGGGTACGGAGAAGCGACTGGATGGATCCGACTGCAGCGAAACGGAGGCAGCGCAGCCCGTTTGGGCTCCGCACCTGCTTTCTGCCGGGGCCGCGGCCACCCGGCAACTCCTCCTGCCAACCCGGAGCAGAGCAAAAGCATATGTCACATCTCAGAAAGCATGGCATTTTCAAACTCCTTTTTTTTTTTTTTTTTCTCTTTGCCTTCTGCTTTCTGATCCATTAAAGTGCAGACGAGGAACATTTTCAGGCTTTTCTCAAGAGTCAGAAACTCAAGCTTTTCCTCCTTTTTTTTTTTTTTCCCCCTGTCCCCCCCCCCCCCCCCCCCCTTTTTCTTTATGGCAGCTGAGATGCACATGGAAATCTTTGGGTACCTGGAACCTTAAGGAAAACATCAAACCTTGTGAGACCCACCATAGGATCAACTGCCTGGTAACTGCACGCATCCTAAACCACCGTTTAAATCACCGAATAGTTCAGCTCAATGTTTACTTTCAAGTAATGTCAGGAGTCGAGTGCAGAGACCAGGTTCTTAGCCAGTGTAAATCCATTTAAGTCGCGGGCTCTTTCCCCGCTCCAGAATCGTTGTGTTTATATTCAGACAATACGCTCGACAGGCACCAGATGAGCGTTCTTAGCCTCAGCTCAATGATTTTTCTGGAAATGGAAAGAGCTTAGCCGTGGGATCCCTGCCAGGGTAGGAACTCTGGGTTTGGTTTGGTTTTTTTTTGAGGTTGGGGTTTTCAATAGGAGCCGGGTCCCTATTTCCATCGTGCGCCTTTGAAAAGCCGAGCCCACGTTAATAAACCCGATCGAGTCCTTTTTAAAAAGAGAAATAGTATAAAACTGGCACAGAATAAAAAAAACTATGTTGATGCAACGCATGCCTTAACAAGTCAGTGAAAAATTCAGATTTAATACCAGCATAAACCTGCATTTTTAGCACTTCTGCCAGGGCAGTCCAATAAGGCCTTAAGTTTGAGTAAATGTCAGTCATTCTCAGTTGTCCCACTAGTAGTCCCGTAATGGGATGTGCTAGCCAAAAATGGAAAGGAGGCACAGCATCTGCTTATGTTTAATTTATTTTTGCATTTTGGCGTGTTGTCCCGGGAGAATCAATGTTTTTAAGTGGCTGCATCTTCGTGAGCCAACTCGCTGTCCTTTGCTAACACATCAAGGACACGTTTCTGGAAATGGAACATACTCCCACTGAAACCAGAGAGGTACAGGTATGGCGACCTCACGTTTTTAAAATTCAATAAGCGTTTTTAGAACGGAATTCCCCCAGTTTCACACAAACTGAACTCTAGATTCCCCCCTTCGACAAAGCCACAATTCTCAATAGCCCGAATTAACGTGCACGGATCACGGAAAGAAGAATAAATCCACTTAAGGCAGTTCAGCATGCTGGCTAAACCACAGCACGCTGGGCACTCATGTCCGGCTTCTCTAGATTTATACAGAATAATTGGGGGTTAAAATCAACCCACGTTGGCCGTAGAACGTGATGCCGACGGCACTGGCGTGGGTGCCATCAACCCAACAACGCTCCCAAGGGAATAACGTGTTCGTTTTTAAGTACGGCTAAAATAAAGAGCGAGAGGGGCTCGGTGCACACTTTTGATTTTCGAATGCTAATTTCGTTTTAATAGTAAGCTGCTTGTTTAAGGAGTAAAAGTGCTTCTGAAACACAAAGGTGTATGGATGTTGTTATAACTAAAACGGGGCTGATCGCTAGTTTTTTAACAATTTGGTAACAAGAAAAACTGGTCACACGCTGGGACGTTTTATGCCAAGTCTCAGTCGGAGCAAAATTTTATGGCCGAGTTATAAACCCTTGAAAATAAGGGTTTATAATAGAAATGCTGACAGACCCTTAATTATAGCAGCACTAGCGGGCACTGTTGTAATAAGGCCCACATATTTTCCTCTTTGATCATTATTTATAGGATGCATTGGAAATCATCCCATTTACAACCGTGAGCCCACTCAGCTAGGTGGAGTTTTATCCATTAAGAAAGGGAAATACAAAGTCGGCTGTTGAAGAAAGCCGGGGGCTTTACCTCCCGGCGTTCCCCGAGCCGCGGCAGTGACTGATGCCTTTACTCTGCCGGTTTGTATAAGAGGTTGAAGTTCAGGCTGGTGCAGTGCAGCATTCCCCGGGACCTGCTGCCTCTTTAGGCAGGCGATTAATCACTTGATCGATAGACCATATGATTAGGCACTAATAGCTGATAGGAGGAGAGAATAAACAACCATAAATTTGCTTTGTACCGAGTAATCCAAGTGTAAGAGAGGTCAGATAATGGCCACATAAGGTCATGTTGCCTAAGGAGCCCATATGGGAAAGATGGAAGATACATACATTTTTAAATATCTTCCATTACTATTGTATTGCTGGGCAGGATTGGGCGTGCGGACGTGCCCCTCTCTTTGAGCACGGCCAGCCCGTCGTGCTCCAAAGTGCCGATATCAAACAGCGACAGCCGTTTCCACATCAAGAATAAAAAACAACCTCAAAAACCTCAGGTCGTGCGATGGTTTCAAACTAAACATCCGCATCAGCTGAGGCGGCTGCAATTTCACTGACACCGGGAGGTCCAGGCCGTCGGCTCCGAAACGGCGCCGTGGCCAGAGACGGGGTGGACGTGGATGGCCCCGTGGCCCCCGCTTTGCCCCCACTGTCCCCGGGCTCTCCGTGGGTGCAGGTCCAGCCCCGGTCCGGCCGCAGCGCCCGGGCAGGACGCTCGGCACAACAACTCGCCTGCCGAGGGCCACCAATCCCCGGCTCCCCACCCCCTCGCCCTCCGTCCCTGCCTCTTCCCCTGCAGAAAAAACGGGCTTTTCAGGACTCAAGATGCAAAACAGGTTTACAGCCTTTTTCCAACCCCCCCCCCTTTTTTTTTTATTTTATTTTACAGTAAATGTCCCCTTTGTCTATGGCAACGAATTCGAGAAGAAACAGAAATGGCTGGGTAAAAGGATGAAAAAAATACTTCAGTCACCCCAACAAAGGCAAGGAGTTCACAAACCTTCCCCGCCAGCGCCTGGGCGCAGGCAAAGTACTTACTTCACTAAGTTGAAACAAAACTCGACCAGTAAAACCGTCAGCTCCGTCCGAGACAACCAGCAGGCCCCTTGCAGCATGTTCCCGATTGACCATCAGCAGACTATGTAAATCGCCTTTTTCTGCCAAACAATCGTGGGGATAAATGCCCTCCTTTATCTTTGGGGCTATTTCTAAACTCCCCTTTCTCAACGGCGGGACATTCATGGCCCGCGATCTCATTTTGTTGCTTCTCGGCGTCAGTGGGAAAGCGCATTCAGGGCTGCCGGGCTCTCCTGCCGCCGCCGATTCCTTCCTCTCCCCCCTCCCCAGACATTAACTGTGTGTAACAACACATCCTCGTGTTCGAAACCAGGAGACGAGGACGCTGTTTGCCTCGGTTTTAAAACGAAGCTTTGCTCCAGCTACCACTGAGGCTCTTGAGTTTCAAAGAGCCCGAGCTTGGAGTGCTCCCACAATGTCGAGCAATTCAAAATCACGGGAGTGCTGCAAGGACTGTACGTACGCTTGACTTTGTGAGTCAGCACACGCCGCGTAGACCTGTGCAAAATCCCCGCCGTGCTCCCAGTCTCCTTTTTTCCCCGGTTTATTTGACACCTGTGTCACACCGCAGACCATCCCAGCCACCCGCGCCCACCTGAGGAGCAGCTCCTCATCCTCGCGCCGGCGCGGACACGAGTTCTTCGGGTCCTGCCCTGCCCTGCTTTGCTTGGGAAGAGAGGCTTCTGCCATCCCACGCGTACACGCTCGACTTTGGAGGCACAGACATTTCGAAGAAGGCTCCTCAAAAATTTGGAGGATAACGTGAACACCAAGCACCAAGAGAGCCACGTACTTGGACCATAAGCTGGGTGATCTCCATCCCAGGGATGGACACCTTCCTCCAGCAAGGACTCTCTAAAACAACTAGAGCAATCGTAAGAAAGTGTTCATTTCACCTAACGTTTTTATTTCTTTGCATACTTTTTAGCTACAAAGCGTTTTCTCCTGCAATACCTACTACTCTTTTTTCTTCCCAGCTCTGCTGAGCATCATCCCCGGCCAGTCCTGCCGGGGAAGGTGCAGCCCCCAGCTACAGAACTCAAGGCAAATCCTCCTGAGAAATATCCACGAGTTTCGCTTTAAAAATGGATTTCCTTCTGGTATTCAGCCCTCCTGGCATTATTTGTCCCATCGTACCTCGGCTTTGCTGTGTGCTTCGGAAGAAACACAACTTTTATAACTATCGGTTACTCTTGCAAATACTATTCATGGGTGTAATTACATTTCAACCCGCCGGTGCAGTTGTCTGGTTTATCCAGCCAGTGCATCCTTAGCCATCTGCTCTACAGTTTAATTTTAAACGTTAACCTAAGAGTAAAAGGGTGTTTCCCGTGATGAATTCATTCAGACCCATCCAGCCTATATTTATTTGTGCCATAAATAAGGAGCAGGAGAACAAAAGTACAATTATCAACAAAAATATGAAATATTACTGATCTGTGTGGCTGGACTCACTTTGCTCTAACTAATCTTCTTCGTTTTCCTCAGGAACTCAGTTAAGGGTGAGCGAGAGGATATACATCTAAGTGCAGGCCTCCCTCTGCCCACCCTTTACCTCCCTCGGTGGTTAAAGCAGCCGGAGCTGTTACCCTGCGATGTGAAATCTCACGCGCCCTTCAAGGATACTGACATTTATTTCATTAATTTTCCTCCCGAACTTACACGGTGGGCCCGTATTCAAAAAGCGCGCATGAATAATGCAGATTTTAAAACCGCATTATTACAAAGGATGTCGAGTTCACACACTGTCAACACTAATAAACTCCCCAAAGTGCTAAAAGCCAGGACACCCGTGTGTCCCCCGCATCCCTTGCTCCCCCTGGAAGGGGGCTGGGGGATGCCGGCAGCCCCGGCTTTGTGTCCTGCCTCGCGGGGAGCCGGGCACCGGCCGCGCGCCCCGGAGAAAAACACAACACTTGGGGCTTTCATCCCCTCACGGACTCGACAGACCCCAAACCGACGTTTTATCGCTATTTTCTATTGCTGCGGTGAGACCCCGCGGGGGCAGAGGCGGCCCCGGCTCCTTCCCCGACCACTTGCGATCTAATTTAAGATACAGAAAAACAAGCGAGTGAGACAAACACTCGGAGGAATGGGGTAAGAGGAACAAGGTCACATTGCTACGCTGGCAGCTATTGCCAAACTTCCAAACTATCTGAAAGTTATTTATATATAAAATAATTAAAATCAGCTGTCCCATCCCGCCACCCTATGTGGCCGTGGCGGGTTTGCTGGTGGCTCACGGGATGGTTTGGGGGCTGTGGTGGAGGTGGCTGCGGGGACCCCAGCACAACGCGGTGCACGGTGGCCAAAACACCCTGGGGACACGGAGCCACCTTGTCCCCGGGCGCGGGCTGGGCTGGCGTGCAGAGATCTTCGCAAAGAGGATTTCCAGAGACACGCAACGTGCGCGGGTAGAGCAGCCCTCGGGCTGGTGAGGACTCACACCAACTATCTGTATTTCCAGAGAGTGAAACCCACCAAAACGAGCCAGCGAGCAGATCCAGGAGCTGACCTCGAGCCACACCGGTAAAAAAATAAATATTCTCAATGCCTACACAACCGAGCCCTTTTGATGCCCTTTTCCTAACTCTGTGAAATACCTTCTCCCCAGGCATCATCGCGCATGAAAGCAAAAGGCAGAGAGGAGTACCAATACTTCCTAAAGTGTCTGCTAAAGCATTAATAATGTTTAAGACTTTATATTCCACCAGCACATCTGAGATGTATTAAGTACCCAAAGGACAATCTTTCTTGGCCCAGCATTACAGAGTTACACCACCTGAAAATATTTGACTCCCCTGCACTTAGTACAGATGAAAAATACCACAAAATCCCTGGGTAAAATTCTGCCTTGGCAGAGAGGTGTGGACGTGCACTCGGCCCCGCGAGGTGCTGTCAGACACAGCCCGGCCACCTCTCCTTCCACAAACGCTCCTAAAGCATCCGTGATGCTGACATCACATATTTGGAGAGTCAGAGAGTCCGGAGGGTGGTAAGATCCCGATTGTGGTAGAGACTAGAAGTTGGAAGGGTGATTCAATTCCTCAAACCCTTTGAGATGCTCACATGATGAGCGTTATTGATATGCAGCACTGCCTGACGCTGTCGTTGGCACGTCTAAGGAGGAGCGTACAAATATTCTAAGTACACTTGAGCAGACGCGTCCCTGCACAAAAGCGAGACAGACGCTTCAACGTACCAACGACAACCACCAGAAAGAGTTCTCCTTTCTTCAGCTTGCGCAGGCAGAAGAGCTCACCCCGAGTGACACAGGGGAAAGCCCCTGGTGTGGTTCAGATCAGCTCCGGCTGTCACCGACTTTCCTTCCTAACAGGTGGTAGAGCCAGCTCCAGAGGTAGGACTGAGACAGCCAAGTAGCTGCATTTCAACCTGGGCAGATAAGAAGAGATCAGGATGGCAAGAGGTCATCCTGGGAGACATCCCTGATCTCTGCCCCGGGCACGAGGTCATCCTGATGCTACCGCTTCTCTCGCACCGTCTCCTGCCCTCGCCTGACATGCGCAGGGGCACGAGATGCTCTGGGCAAATGTGTCACAAGCGTCCAAGCAGCTTTTCAGCAGCAAAACGTCCCCACGACCGGACTGTGGCCCCTCTGCCTTCCGCATCCCACCCAGACCCAGCCCAACCGCAGCGCTCCATGCTAATTAAAGGGGATTGGGTTATTTTCCAGAAGCATCAAGAGTGAAGGGCTTTGCTGAGCCGACTGTTGAAAATAATCAATGCACTGGACGTATTAGATTTTTCTGCAGCAGACGAAAGCGCTGTGTGCTGAAGGTTTGTGGGTGACGGTCTGGTCCTTCGTGCCCTGGGAACGCCAGGCTGGCCCCGTGCGAGACGCACGATGCAGACACATAGTGAGACAGGATGTCTTCCCGCAGAAAGACCAAGTAAATAGTGTATAATGACGGGATTTCTATTATTGATGCTTCAGCAAATCATCTTGGATCCTCGGAGGATCAATTAATCATCGGGATTGTCAACACCCAACTCCACGTTCGAAGTTTTTTGCCATCTAACTCTCCCATCCTCCCCTCCACCCAAATGATGCTGGGGGCACGGTGCCAAACGAAGCGGAAAAAAAGAAAAAAAAAAAAAAAAGAAGAAAGAAAGAAAGGGAAAGAAAAGCCCCGAACAGAGAGGCTGTTGTCAGGGCCGGACCCTCACGTTGGCGAGGAAGATCAAATGCAGCTGCCCCCATGGCTGCATGTGGTGAAGCCCGTCGTGCCTGAGGGCAGGCGGGATGGGGAGCAGCCAGGCAGCCTACGACGGGCACAGATAATTAAATCATCCGATTGCCGGGCAGGCCACATTAAGAAGCTCATCGGTTTGCATGTGGCCCCTTGCTGTGGCCACCCGTGAGCTAAGTCTTGCCTAGATGCTAGTAGACAATTAAGACAAATTGTATGGCTGAAGATCAGACTCGAGCACTGCCAATGCCCTTGCCTGGAAGCTCCGCTGAAGAATGAGGGCACATGTGTGTGGGAACCAAGGCTCGGAAGAGAGCTTTTAATGAACAACGTGCCAGCACTTGTTGCCAGAACACACTCTTCATTTCAGCTCTTGGAGAAAACAAAACCCTTAAAACCAGAGTTTACTACATTTCACTGATCTTCAATATGGCTGGAACTTCAGGATGCTTCTCCTCAAGCTAAGTTTGTATCAGTGAAAATATGCTTCTTGTTAAAGAAACTATTTAAAATGTGGAATCTAAAATCAAGCAAAAATAGCAGACAGTATGTTCAGCTTCAAAATTGGCTTGCACTCAACCAAGTATACCATAAACAGAAGGCAGAACTGACTATTTTTATCTTAACAGCCCTTGGGTGATTAAAATTTGGGGCCAGAATAAACAATTTTTTTCCCCATTCCTTGCAAGAGAATATGTGACATGGGTTTGGAGTCCTTTCTAATTTTTTAACTCCCTTCCTAGCTATTAGTTGTTTGCATTAGCAATGTTCCCATGTACCCGACAGCATAAAGGCTGCGTCACACCAGGCACGGTACGAATTATAGCAACACACAGACCACTGTGCCCTGAAGAGATTACCAGGCGGGATAAGCCAAAGACAACAACAAAGTGCTAAGAGGGAGCAGGTGAAAAGTTATCGAGGGGAGCAATGCGCAGATACACAACGTATGTGATTCGTCTTTACGAGGTGCAGCGTCACGGCCAAGCCTGGTGGCCTGAGGACACGCGGGAGATGAGGGACATGAGGATGCGCCTGGGACGGAAAGGACCAGATGAGGTCAAGGAAGGTGATGGGCGAGGAAGACCCAAAGGTGCTTCTGAATCAAGGGGCAGCAAAGGCTGGAGGAGAAAGAAGGGAGAGGGGGCAGAGCAAAGGAGAACGGAGAATAGATGTGCAAGCGCATGGCTGGGAGTCAGAGACACGCCGAGGGACGGCTGAGCCGGGGTCGAAGGCCAGGGATAAAATCGAACAGCAACACGAGAAGCCTTGAGACCGTGTAGATGGAAGAGATTGAGAAAACCCAGGCCAGGGAATTTACAGCTTTGCAGCAGCCGGGACCAGCAGAAAAAGAACAATCATATGTTGAGGGCTGGGCAAGGCAAGAGAGAGACGGGGAGGTACAAATTGTTTGCACGTTTGCCGAACAAGACGTTGAAGATGGAGACCAGGTTTTGGCCATCAGCTGGCAGTGGTTCCAGTGACTGGGGGAAGGAGAAGAAGCGGCGATGGGAAGAGGAGGAAGCAAGAAAGTCGCTTTTGACGGTGTTAAATAATGCCGATGGTTTAAGTGCTTCTGCCGAAGTGGCTATAGAAAGGGGCTGAGCCATGGGATGGGGCAGAGGGAGGCACAGCAGGACGGGAGGAATGGACGGGGCATTACGGGAGCTGAAGCCACGGCAGCAGAAGCTACTGATTTAAAAGAAGGTGTAGAGGAGTGAGCATAAGTGGCGATTTTGGGGGTTGACATTTACTGACCTGTCTAAAGCACATATTTAGGTATTTCCGCAGCAGCCGCACGCAGGTTTGTTGGGACGCAAACTACCGTCAACCCTCAAAACTTCTTCAGACCTTCACGAATGTGACTCCCCACCTTTTTACGACAAACTCCACATTTTAATATTTAACACGCAGACACTACGGTTCGTATTTCACAGTGTAGAAACTGCTGAGTCCTGCTGTGAGGACCACCCCAGCAATATTTATTTATAACTAAGTAAAGGGAAAGATTTCCTGAAACCATCTCTTAAAAGCTGCAAAGATGTCCAAAATGATGGCAAAGCAGGTCCAAAGAGTTCATAGTCAAGGCACCTGATACGGAAGACACTTGTGTTTCTGAATAACATTTTATTCTCATATAATACTAACTGAGGGAAGGGGAAGGGAAATTTTCTGACAAACTCTTTTTTCCTCATCCCTGCCTTCCTTTCTTCACGCACTGACCATCTTTACTCAAACCTGTTCAAATCTGTGTTATTATTTTTGATTCTTTTAAGTGCTATCATTGTTCGTAACCTCCACGCCCAGCTCAGGGCTATTCCTCCAGTTTAGCGCGTTCCCATTCACACAGCGTCAGCAGAACGGGATTCTTACTCCAGAAAAGCCGTTGCATGTGCAATAAACAAATAGCCTTTGACGTCCTGGTTAATTATATCAGTTAGCGACAATCTCACATGCATGAATGCTGTGCTAATGAAAACACTCTGGCATGCAAAGCAGGACCGATCAAGACATTGAAGTGTTCAAACCTGCAAACTATAAGCAGCGCAACCCGTGAAACTCCGTAGTTACACTTAGGAGGAGTGTGGATGGATGGGAACACTGTAAGGCCAGACTCTAAACAAGGTACAATAAAAGGTTTAGGTGCTGAATAGTTTGATTGCATGTAAAGGAAGCCATAAATTAAGAATATAATCCTGCATCGCTGGTGACAACGACAACATAGGCTTTTGTTTGAGTACAGCCAGCGATGAAGGCATCTGTTCAATACAGCATCTCTGTATCTTCTACAAAGCACTGGCCTGCATGCCCTGCTGAAGATCATGGCCCCAGACACGCTTCTCAACCCCCCCAAACCAAGTGCTCTCCTAAATCACATTACCCATTCTCCTGCACTCCATCCAAACGAGACACAAAGAAAAGCCTGGAGAAGACGAAGAGAGACTGAGAGAGCTGGGGCTGTTGAGCCTGGAGAAGAGAAGCTCAGACGGATCTCATCATTGTTTATCGATATCTCCAGGGTGGGTGTCAAGAGGATGGACCAGACTCTTTCAGTGGTGCCCAACGACAGGATGAGGGGCAACGGGCACAGGCTGAAGCACAGGAGCTTCCACCTGAATATGAGGAGAAACTTCTTTCCTTTGAGGTGCCAGAGCCCGGAACAGGCTGCCCAGAGAGGCTGTGGAGTCTCCTTCTCTGGGGACATTAAACACCTGACTGGACACCTTCCCGTGCGATCTGCTCTGGGTGAACCTGTTTTAGCGGGTGGGTTGCACTGGATGGTCCCTTCCAACCCCAGCCATTCTGTGATTCTCCTGCAGCCCACCTACCCGCCCATCGCAGCGCTCCACCTTCCCCAGGGCTCCCAGCAGCCAAGCAGAGGAGCCTCAAGCCACCCCCACCGCTAATCCAGGACCTCTCCAGAAAAGGATCTTCCTGTGGCAACCACTTGTCACATTCCAACCCGCTCTGGAAGAGCATCCATCTCCCAGCCCAGAACCCGGCTCGGTGCCTCAGCCCCGGCGCACACGTGCTGCGCAGATGGACGCGCGGCGCGGGCTGCTGCGGCGAGTCCCGTGCGCGCTCCCTGTGCAAACAATTTGCACGCTTACCGCAGCCATTCAGCCAGGATTTCTGAATGTCTGCAGCCAAAAACATGGGCAAACAACAAAAATGGGAGGTGGAAAACCCCCATGAGCCGTGTGCGAGGAAGGCTACTCAAATGCTACGGTTGCCATCACCTCCTGCATTTATGTGGCCAAGAGCCCCTGTGCAGCCAAATGAAGACTCGTCCTCTCCATGGACATGGACACAACCTGCTGACTTGTCTCAAAATCTGCATCACTTTGGCCAAACCAATTCCTTTTTCATTTTTAACTTCTATCTCCTCTTTCAGCTACCTGGGCTCATCACTCGCACCGACGAATCTTATGAGGAGCAGCTGAGGGAGCTGGGGGTTCAGCTGGAGAACGGGAGCTGAGGGGAGACCTTCTGATCTCTGAACTGCCTGAAAGGAGCTTGGAGCCAGGGGGGTCGGGCTCTGCTCCCCAGGAACAAGCGCCAGGACCAGAGGAAGCGGCCTCAAGTTGCACCAGGGGAGGCTGAGGTTGGATACTGGGAACAATTTCTTCCCCAAAGGGCTGTGGGGCATTGGAACAGGCTGCCCAGGGCAGTGCTGCAGTCACCATCCCTGGAGGGGTTGAAAAGGCATTTAGATGAGGTTCTTAGGGACATGGCTTAGTGCCAGAGCTAGGGTCTGGTTGGACTCGATGATCCTGAGGGTTTCTTCCAACCCAAATGATTCTATGACCGCCAGCGCGGTCCATGCCTATCTAAACCGAAAAACAATAGTCCTCAGAGAGCCGGTCCTTCCATCCAGTAACGCTCTGCAGAGCTAACCACAGCCTTAATGCACTGACAGTTAAACTGCTTTTATCTCTTTTATTTTCCACAAAGTCCTCACACAATAATCCCCTGTCATATTTTTTAACCAATAAAATATATGAATAGCTTATCTAGTGGCTAACTTTACAGCGAAATGAGATCTTCCCTTGTAACGACTTCCACAGTTAAATAACAAAATCCCTATCTAAAGCAATCTTTTTATGGCTGTTCGAAAGACCATCTCTATCCAGACGCTTGCCATCGATTTGGTTTGAACTCCCTTGTCCCCTCACATGATGGAGAAAATGGAACAGCCCTAAATTTAGGTTAAACACATGATTACCAGGCATTAGCAACAGAAAACTTCCCCTACTTTGTCTAGCCTGGAGACATCCAAGTGCAAAAGCCAAGGAACGCTCTTCCCCGCCTCCTTTTAGCCACAGATAAACCCCACGCACTGCAAAAGGGAAGTTTTTAATTAAAACTGGCATTTCTGCGCTTGCAGTTGGTGGCAGACCTCTTTTTCAATAAATTATGTCACTTTGGACCACGGCAGCAAGGGAGCGCGAGGGAGGCTGCGATCAAGCCTGTGCTGGGTTTTGGCACTGGCCTTGCAATCATAAAATGAATTTTGGTGTTTACAAATAGAGGCTGAGCTGTGCCCGATGCCCCGGCGAGCCGGGCAGGGAGGAGGGAGGCTCGGGATTTAAAAAGCGCCCAAATGATTTACTGGCATCTGCTGAGCTTCTTCACAAAAGATATTTCAGCCCTACTCATCTGCCACTTCATCTCCTTCAACTGTCCCATTCCCTAAGAGCTTTGGAAAAAAAAGTCCAGGAGCAAACGGGTAGGTCGGTGATCACCCCACGGAGTTGTCACCCTCAGAAAGGCAAATTGCAGCTGATTGTCCCTTCCTGCCACCTACAACCCTCCCCTCCAAGTGAGACCCCAGGAACCGAGCACAGCCTGCATTTAACTGCCATTTTCTGATTAGCTACCAGGCAGCAGCACGTATCACGGGGGGCAACCAGATTTCACTAATTTTGGTATTTTTTAAGCCCTGAATAAGCAATAAGATGCTCTGAGCACTCACACATCATGTAGCCCCTACAACCCGCTGCGGGGGGGGGGCTGAAGTCTCGATGAAACGCTTTTCTACAATAACAGAGGGACACAAGAGGGGAATTTTTCACAGTGAGAACAACCAGCCATCGGAATAACGGCCCCAGGGAAGTGGTGGATTCCCCAACATCGGACACTTTTAAGATTCGGCTGGACGGGGTGCTGGGCCACCTTGTCTAGACGGTGCTTTTGTCAAGAAAGGTTGGACCAGATGATCCTTGTGGTCCCTTCCGACCCGGTATTCTCTGATTCTAGAATCTATGATTCTGGAAGACCATAGTTCAAAAAAACACAGCCACGGGTAGACTCCATGCTGCTGGAGGATCTCCTGAGGATGGAGATGGCTGTGGGGCTTGGGCAGGAGGACATGGGGTGGACATCGAGGTTGGCACACCAAGGGATCCCAAGGAAAGTCAACCCCAAATGAGCTGTGGGGCTGAGAAGGGACTGAAAGGGTCTTGGAGAGCCAACCAAGATGTTATTGTTCACGGAAAGAAACTTTTGTGCAATCCCCCTCACAAAAAGCACTGCAAAAAAACGACCCTTGCTGGTGGGCTTGGGAAGCTGAAGGCTGATGATGAGAACGTAGGGCAAGGCCGGTGTCTCAAGGAGAGGTCATCTCCACCATGAGCACAGTGGGCATTTCTACCGTCAATAAATACCTACGGACCACGGGAGCCCCGCGGCCCCGGCCAGCCCAAAGCCAGGTGCGGGCGGGTTCGCAGGACTCCCACACAGAAGGTTTTTTTGTGGGTTTGCCAATATTGCAAAACCACCGCGTAAGCCAGGCGAGAAACTGAAACCCATCCGTGGTCAGCACAGCCCCAGCTGGTGGGGCTGAAGGAGGCTCTTGTGCCGCTCTCCGTTTCGGGCCACATCTCTCCAAACCCCTTTCACATGAGACAGACGCTTCTGCTGATGGTTTCGTGGGCAAGGCAAGAACCTAAAGCACTTGGGAGGTTGGTGGCTCATTACAGCAGGAACTTGGGTTCTCCAGAGGTAATTTACTGCAGGGAAGGACTTCCCGGCCGTGGCCAGACCAGGGGGACTTCTAAATGACTTTCTTTATGTACCCAGCTCTGGAGACAGGACTGGTCATACATCATCGCAACAGCTCTACTGAGGGTGGTAGGTCAGGTCGTCTTGCCAGGTGGCTGGAAATGTCGCACCACCGTCTCGACACGGGAACACTTGAGGAAAGTTCATCCTAATTAATTAAAATTGGGAATTTGAAGTGGATTAATTAAACTGCATTAAATCCCTGTGTAAACTCCTCACTCAGACTTTAAAGCATCTTTATTAAATTGCTAAAGCAAAATTCAGGTAAACCAAATTAAGGCAGTTTCATTTCTAGATGACAGTGTCTACACGAGGATGTAATGCAGTTTGGCTAATCCACTTTAAAGTTATTTCCCATCCATTTCAATTGTCCCTGTGTAGACAAGCCCAAGGAATCCCGTCACTTACGAGCCTGTGTACAAATATGGGTAGCAACAGGGCCATTTTTAGATTGCCTTTTTAGGAAATTATTTGCAAATATCCTCTTGGACAAGAGAGAAAAGAATTGATTTTTGGTGGGATCGGGGCAGGGAATGGACAGTGCTCCCCTGTCAGTGTGCAGCAGGACAAACATCCCTGGCCTGCCCCACATCTGGGGACACGTGGAGGAAAGGGAGTGGACACAGAAACACTTTGCAAACACAACTGCACTCCCAAGGTGCCTCTGAGCGTGTTGCAGTAAGAGGTTTCTGCTCCTGAGAGGGAAACACGGAGTTTACGGATGAAACAGCAGAGATGAGGAAAACTGAGGGTGCTGGGGGTGATGTGTGTAGGAGGTGGATGGACATTGCAGGGTCACGGTGACATGAGCACTGGGGGCTGCACAGACATTTCCCAACCCCACTGAAGCTGCTGGTTGGGATGGGGGTAAAGCCCCAGACCCCTGCGCCCACCAGCCTCCCCAGCAGCGAGGTGAAGGCTCCAGCTGCTTTGCAAAATCGGTGGATTCGCAAAAATATAATTTGCAAAAATATCTTTTGGTGGAGCTTGGAGAAAGCCCTGGGGGGCTCAGGTTTGGGACGGGGCTCTGTGACCCACCGGAGTGCCAGAGCCGGGGCTACGTGCCACTTTTGCAAACAAACCGCTCGGCTCCCAGGTCCCCGATTTCCCCTGCAACGCCCGGGATTTGGGGAGCCGCGCAGGAGGGAAGGGGTTAAGGCAGCCCTGCGGTTTACAATTTAGTAGCAGGCCAGCCCGCAGCAGCGCAGACCTTCCCGGGGAGCTGGAGAGGCTGGAAGAACTGCTGGCTGGAGCCGCGGCACGTCCAGAGGCAACGGCAATAAAACCGGAGTGGATTACATCCCTCCAGAAACCCTCAGGAAAAAAAAAAAAAAAAGGGAAAACAAGAGGAGACGAGGGGGGGGGAAGAACGAAAGAAAGCGTAAACCACAGATTATGTCTGTTGGCTGTTTTTTGATAAGCTCTGCTACAAACACAATGCTAATGAGTGTGAGGGACATCCTCTGCGTGGGGCGGCTGCTCGACCGCATTTTGTCTGCGTGCGGCTGATTTCCGCGCCCACCGCCAAGCCCCGTGGCATCGCTCCCCGCCGGGGCTTTTCCTTCGCCTCCTCGGCCGCCAACATTTCACCCAACCTGCGTGAGTCAGCACTAACCGAAGGAAAGGACCGAAGGGAGAATAAACACGCCGTCGCCTGGAAACTTTCCCTCCGAAGCGTTTCGGGGTCACTGCACGCTGCCCACGTCAGCCCCGGTGCGGGAGATCTTTTGCATTAACACCATACAATTTTATTTATTTTTTTCCCCGGTTGATCCCGAAGTCCACCTGGCTCCTGGTGTTAATTTACCCTTTGCTAAAGCCTTTGCTGCCCCTTCTTATAGTGTCAGAACCCAATGGTGATTGCCTTCCCAAGGCATCTACTGGGTTGCGTATAATTCCTCTAATTAAATGTAAAGGAGAGATGGTTTGGTGGAGCACCATTTCATCATTTCCCCTCTCGCTTCACGCTGTGGACTTTAATGAGGACCTAAAACACCATCTTGACTTGGCTTTAGTTTCAGGCCAGATGAGCTTTGCTTGTTAAGAGGGTCTTCACTTGTCAGGAAAAATAGCTTTATTAAGGTCATGCAACGCAGAGGGTTTGATTAAAGCTAATCAAGGAAGAAAACCAGACCAAAGCTGTGCGAATCAAACTTACTGCGACATGTTTAACATAACTTCACCTCGCCTATCTGTTAAGAGCAGACAGAAGTAAGATCAAGTTACCCAGAAGAATGCCTGAGCTGGGGAAGCATGTATAGCACCGTATAGCATTGTACAGCACCGCACAGCATCGTACAGCATCATATAGCACCATATAGCATTGTACAGCACGGTAAAGCATCATATAGCACTGTATAGCATTGCACAGCACCGCACAGCATCATACAGCATCGTATAGCACTGTATAGCATTGCACAGCACTGCACAGCATCATACAGCATCGTATAGCACTGTATAGCATTGCACAGCACTGCACAGCATCGTACGGCATCATATAGCACTGTATAGCACTGTACAGCACCGCACAGCATCGTATAGCACTGTATAGCATTGTACAGCAGCACACAGCATTGTGCAGCACCATACAGCATTGTACAGCACCGCACAGCATTGTAGAGCATCGTATAGCACCATATAGCACTGTACAGCACCACACAGCATTACCGTACAGCACTGCACAGCACCGTATGGCACTGTAAAGCATTGTATGGCATGGTACAGCATCATACAGCACTGTATAGCACCATACAGCATCATACAGCAGTGCTCAGCATCATTATACAGCACTGCACCGTATAATCAATCATACAGCATCGCACAGCATCATTGTACAGCACTGCACAGCACCATACAGCACCATAAAGCATTGTATGGCACCATACAGCATCATACAGCACCGCACAGCACTGAACAGGACTCTACAGCACCACACGGCACCGTACAGTATCACACAGCACTGTAAAGTACTGTACAGCACCATATAGCGCTGCCCAGCCCCTGCAGCACCCTACGGACCGCGCAGCCCCACGCACGCTGCAGCTCAGCCCACGCAGGGCTTCCTGGGGACGAGCAGCAACTCCAGCCCCGCGGCTCCACGTTTCGCCCCCGTAGCTCCACGTTTCAGCCGGCACGGGCTCGGTGCTGCCGCGGCCCTAGAACCCACAGCCTGAGAATCTGGGGCTTTCTAAACCTAAACGAGAGGGGTGGCTGCGAGCGCCACCGTCCCCACGCCACACCGAGTCGGAGACCCCGTCCCGCTTTGCTCTGGGTTGTATTACACAAAAAATGCAGCGGCATTTTTCAAATCTAAAGGGCTAACCCATCACTGAGGATCATTACAGCAGTGCCTTGCTTTTTGCATTTTACTGGATATATATTTCTATATTTTACCCTAAAGAGCCTGCAGCTGGGAGCTTGCCCTGCGTCCTCCATGCAAGCTAAACACCCTGCTCCTTGCTTTTAGTTTTACTTTGTTTTTACTACACAATGACACAGGAGAGTGGGGGGAAAAAAACAATTAGAAAAAGTAGGTGCTGGTGCATAAATTTGGAGAGTTTCTGAGAACCCTACAGCCCCGGTCAGCAGCCAAACGCCAGCAGCCGGGCCCTCGAACGGGCCCTTGAGCTCCATCGACTGCAAAACACCCATGTAAAGTGCTTTGGAAAACACGGATGAGCTGAAGCCCTCGGCACACGCAAGGCGTCGTTCCCCGTCATGGGGTCCAGATCCTGCCGAACCGTCCTCCAGCAGCCAAAACCAAAACCACCATCAACCAAATCGCCTCCACTTTTTGGTTTTGCTGTCAGCCTCTGGGTGGAAGGAAAACGCCAACGGATGTTTGAGATGCGGGCGGATTAACCCACCACAAAGTGCAAGCTCTCACAAGCAAAAGTAATTAAACGAGGGCTTTTCTTTTTTTTTTTTTTTTTTAAGAGAGAATTTAGAAACTCGGCGCTGTGGAAGGGGCTTTTTAAGGATAATTTTCTCCGGAGAAGTTCAGGAACTCCAAACATACACAGGGATATCCTGCCTTAGGACAAGGCTCAGCATTAAAAAAACACAGTCTAAACAAAAACGTGGGACTAACTGCCCTGCTCCAGCTCCGCTGCTCGGCGAAAGATGGACAGGAAATTACCAGCAGTGGCATGGGGGCTGCTGCCAAGAGGAAACAAAAGACCCTCTATTGTGTAGGAAAACCTGACATCCATCCCCTCTGCTATACCCTGAACTCCCGTAAACCTTTCCTGTGAGATATGATTTGTGAGAGTTTTCCACATTTCCAGCGCCCTGCGCTCCCCCCCGCCCTGCACAGGCAAGAGGGATCTGCATCTACGCCGGGTTTCGTATCCCTGCCAGCCTTCAAAAGCCTTTATTTCTTCTTCCCCCTCCAGCAGCCGCCCCACAAATTACTATTAGGAAAGTCAAGGAGAGATTTGCCCTCGCGAGAGGCAGCGGCAGCCCCAGATTGCACAAAGGGGCTCAGTTTTCTTCACTACCCAGTTGGTTCGCCTTCGGTGCAAAATACGGAGCTCTTTTGGTAAAACGGTAATATTTGACATTTCTGTGTTTCTTTTTGAAGCCGTACACTAATTGACTAACAGGTCGCCCTCAATTAATTATATTTAACAAGCAGAAGATGCAGAGCACCACTCCCTCCCCCAAAATTATGTCCTTTGGTTATTTAAATAGGTGCAAGCAGAGGGATGGGAGAAGGAACAAGTCGGTAAAGTATCAGCTGTGGAAGTTTGTTGGGAACTTTCCAAACCCCTACATCTGCTTGGCAACAGCTCAGAAAGGGATATGGTTACACTTTTAACAGTAACACAGCTTTCCCAGGCTACAATATATGAAAAACAGCTTACCCCCGAGCAGGGAAGGGCCAAGCGAGAGCTGCAAAAAACCCCCCCCGGCCCCACCGTGAGACCCCGTCAGCTCCCCAGAGCCAGCGGGGACCAGGGCAAACACCGCTCCCCAACGCGGGGAGGTGGGCCGGTCGGTCGTGGGACCCCCGAAGCCCCCAGCTCCCTGGGGGGGCCGCCACGAACATCTCGGGGTCCCTCCTGCCGCCGTGGCTGGAGCGGGTGCTCCCGCTCCCAATTTTTTGGGGAGAAACACAGCGCAGCTCTTGTCAACATAAGCACTCATTCACCACAAACAACACATCTAAAGGCACTGGTTTTAATTATAGCATTAATTGATCTCTCCCTCATTTTTTTTTTTCCTTTTCCAGCTGCTAATTAGAGAGATAATATCTTGGTTGCTTTACGAGCGTTGGAAGACTTTTGCTTGCGTGGAGATACTTCTGCAGTGGAAAGCAGAGGTGGATCGAGCGGAGAGCAAACGTTTTGCAAAGAGAAGAAATTATGTACCGCGGTCGGGTGCGTTTTTTATATTTTAATTAATCTCGCTTCACTCAAAAAAAAAAAAAAAAAAGATAAAAACTTCCCGCAGCCCATTTTGCAAGTAGAGGGCAGGGAGGCATCGGGAAGATTTAGTGCCTCTGGCAGGTCAGGAAAACACGTGAAGAAATCAGAAGTAAAAGCAATAGGGCAAGAGCAAGGGGCAGCGCGTTTGGCACGTGATAAGACGGTTCTCTGTGGCAAACGGAGCGGGACGGGGCTGCCCCGGCCCTCCCACACCCGAGGGTCTGCAGGGAGCACCCCGGCACGGCCGGCCGTCCCGCAGCCTGGCAGATCGGCACGGAGCCGTCGCTCCCCCGAAGCCCGCGATCCCCGCCGGAGCGCAGCAAAACATACATCTAGATGTAGTTTTACAACTAGGGGAAAGTTCCCGCGGCGGCAGGACACGCGGCTGGCGCTGCCTAGTGTGACCCATTTCTAAAATAATTACAGCCTGAGTCACAAACCTGTTAAGACCCAATTAACAAAAATGTTATGCATCAGTGATGCGTGTTTTGTCCAGAACTTTTAATTCCACAGTTTTTCCAAGTAAATTCTCTCTCTTTATTTTCTAGTCATTAAATCCCCTCCCCTGGGTGCGAGCGGTTGCCTTCCCATTGTGTTGCGAAAGGGTTAGCGGGCCAAGAAGTCAGAAGGAAAAGGGTGTCATTACTTGGTGCCACTTTGCGGTGGGGGGGAAAAAAAAAAAAAAACCAAATTAAAAATAAACTCTTGCCGTTCCCAAAGACAGCGTGAAGCCCTGAGGATGCCCAGGGGAGGGCGAGGGGGTCCCGGCCGTGGGTGGCGGGGGGGAAGGGGCCGGCTCTGCCCTCGCAGACGGGAGGAGGCAGCGGAGAGGATTTTATTTGGCAGATGGGTGCAGCTATTGAGCTTATGCAGTAGTGGGTTTTTGGCTGCCCGAGTGGGTAGCCTGTTGTTTACTGTTTATGGATTTGTCAGTTTTAATTATTGTGAAGTGCCCAGATGCTCTGGCGACCAGTGCCATAAGCATCTAGGGAGCAAATATACAACGAAATGCACTTGAAAATATCTCCGCTTCGTCCCCAGCCTTCTCCTCCTCCTCGTCCTCGCCTCACGGGACACCCCTGGGCAGAAAACGCCGGCTCTCCTGGGCACACGATGCTCCCACCGTTTGCGGAGTGGTCCAGGGCTCCCTGTCCCGCACCCTCCCACCCTGGAGCTCCGGCTCCATCCCAACTGTCCTCCACTGCTGAAAACGGGGGCCCCTGCGCCCCCCAGCCCCATATTTTGCAGTTCCTATCCCCACCGCAGGCCCCGGGCATGCAAATCTGGAAGCAGATCTGCTTCCTTGCACCTTTCTTTGTTTGTTGTTTGTTTTTTTTTTTTAAACCATCCCTCTTCATAAGCTTATTGGACTCTGTTTTATATAACAAGGTTACGTGCATGGCAAATAGCATAAATGCATCCCAGACGCGGCCGTTTCGGAATGCTCCCCCCCGGTTACATATGCACTTTTCATCTGCGGTGGAAGGGCTGCGAGCGCCGTCTCCAAGCGCTCCGTAGCCCCCTCTTTCCTGACTCCATTGTAATCCATATTCCTCCTCCCTACGCGAAACGCTTCGCTAGATAAATTCCACTGTATTTCAGAAAGTTTTCCACAGCTCCCTAAGTGTTTCCATATGACACTGTGCTCTACAGGTAACTTGAGTTAAAGCCATTCCTTAAGCAAAACTCCCTGTAAAATTTTCCACTATCTCAGCAGTACTCTATGTGCTGTCATTAAAGCAGAGCACATATATTTCTGAGCAGGATTTGCAGCGATGTCAGATTGCTCGGTGAGCCTCAATTAGGTTTTTTTATATATATATAGATTTTTTTTTTTTTTTTTTTTTTTTAAACTTCCTCACTCAGGTCTTTTGCCTGTTCATTTACTGAGGTCCTTTTCAATGGTGGAAGACGCAGCTTTCTGAGCCGCGCAAGCCTGGAGCATGGCTTGGGCTGCGAGCGCCGTGGATAATGCCAGCCTTGTTCCTGCTGCCTTTTCACTCCGTTCCCAACCCTCCTTTTTTTTCCGCCCATTTCCCCAGGAACGGCAGCGAACCCTAAATTGCAAACACCTGCTCCATACATCATCCTCGGGCCTGGCAAGACCAAATCGGCGGCGATGCTCGGCGTTCCTGCGGGGAATTTCTCCCCAAAACGCCCAGCCCCGGTCCCCAAGGACAGCGGCAAAACTGCTGCGTGCAGAAAATAATTGAATTTTCAAATATACTTATGCCGAAAGAGTCACCCCTGTTCTCCAGAAAGCCCTTAGGAGTGAGGGACAATCGCCAAAGCAAAGGCAAAATGTGTAATTTTGGAGCAAAGAGCCCTAAGGACGGAGGAAACAAACCTGAGCTGTGTAAATGGGATCGCAGCGCCCTGTGCATGCAGCGACTGCAAAACATCTGGCTGGGTTCTGGGGAGAGAGAGAGAAACCAAGATGGCAGGAAAGATTAATTATTTTGTAACTTATTCTGGTTTCAATGAACTTTTCTCTGGTTATAATCAAGGTTTTGGATGCACGCTGGGCGGTGGTAAGCGGAGGTGGGGTGCTCGGGCTTCGGGAATGACAGAAGCAATCAGCCCGAAACCCGACTCGTAACCGTCCCGCAGAGCCTGTTACACTGAAATAGCTCTTTTGCCACTGGTTTAATTAATAAGCTATATGATTGGTTAATTTTATACTGTTCTGAACTTTTGTCAAGGAAAACGAGTTAATTTTGGAGTGAACGGGTTTCATGCAGCAGAAATAATGAACGAACAACTTTCTTAAAGGTATGGGCTCACAGCTCTGCTTTGCTTTGATTAAACCCCACGTTGTTATTACACAAATAATGTCCACTATTGATAAGACTCCTTTACAGCCAAAGAATCTCCCCTGTCTTCAAAACGCTTTTTAAAAAGCTATTAAATACCCTGCTCCCATCCCAGGGTTTTACACATGCAAATACACCCCTAAATAGTTTTAATTCTCTTTTTTCCCCCCCCGCCATCTATCTCCCTGCTTTCCAGATGGACCACCAGCTTCCCACCATTGCCAGCAACAGCTTGTGTATTGTTTGTTTAAAACAAAGATGACGCATTAAATATCATATACGATGCGAGGAGAGGGGTTAAGGATAACGCCCTCGGAACGACACGCTGTAAAAAGCCCGTCTCGGCCCATCGTTTGAAAGGTTGGTCCGTGCAAAGGGAGACGGGATCCGGCCACCCCCGAGGACCCCCGGCCTCCAGAGAGAGTTAAACTTGTGCGAACACTCTCCAAATTATACAGGCTAACCCAACAATTATGTCATTTCATTCAAACATTCATTCACCCGTCATGTGCCCAGATTAAACAGTAACACTTTGTTTGAAACATTCTGCTGAAATTAGCAGACCAGGATTGCCTTCACCTATATTTAAGCACCCGGCCCCGCACCGAACGTAGCCTGGCCTGAACTCAGGCGGGTTTAGGCAAGAGTTTAGCACTTTTACATCAATCAAACCCATACTTTTGCATGTATACGTGATCATTAGATTTGTGTTGGTAGCAATACCTCTACAGAGATATATTCACAGGGATATGGAGCTGCAAAGATTTAAAGGAAAACTATGAATCTGAGAAGAATTCATGAATCGGAAAAAATTACAAACCCGAGAAGAGATTTATGCTTACTTATAGCCCCTACAAAAAGTATTTGCAAGCTGTGACAAAATAAAACCAACGTACAAAAGCTGTAGCTTGGTCAGCGTGCTGCGGTGACAGACTCAGAAAATGCAAAATCTTGAGTTTTGGGCTGGCAAGTTTTTTACCGTTTCTTTCTTTAAGGACCACGACCCAGGACGCGAGCCGGATTTTAATCACCGGGCTTTGCTTGAAAGCGGAGCAACAAGCAAACCGAGAGCAGCTCGTGTGTGCTCGTCCGCCACCTCCCAGCCACGGGACACGGGCACCCCCAGCACAAAGCGCAGCGGAGGTCGGAGCTCCAGGACGCCCAAGTCTGGCGCCGACGCCAAAATCTGCAGCGCTACCAACATCTCCAAGATGCCAGTTTGCTGCCATCGGCTTTGTGTGACAGGAGAGAATAGCAGGCAGATTGCGCATCTAATGAGGCACACATATTGGAAATCCACAGCGGTCTCTGGAATACATGTGGATTTGTCTAAAACTCTAAAATATGGCCTGGATGGTGTCCTGACTGCCAAAACCGCAATGAATTCACTGTTACTGTCACTAATCTCCATGTATGTTACATATGGTTGACATTTTTCTTTAACTCTCATATTTTTTGCATGCGTGTGTATATAAATAGGGGAAGAGGGAGGCTGGGAGCAGGCAGACAAACAAACAACCGGCTGCCATGCACAACGTTCCCATCAGGCACTGGAAAATTAGTCTGAAATATGTTATACGAACCCGTAGAGCCCCAAAAAGCCCGTTTTCGAGCGCGGGTGCCATCTGGGTCCATCCGGGGAACCCAGGAACCTTCCTGACGTTGGGTTAGAGCGTGAAGTCCGAAAGGGCGGCTTGGAGCCCTGCTGAATCCAGTGGGAACCTCTGGGGATTTCAATATGATACGGGGCACTTCACACACTTCGTGTGTTCCTTTGGGTCCTTATTTTAGAATATTTAATTCATGCTCTATCTTAAATAATCTGATATACATATGATACATGTTGCCTTGACCGCCTGATCGCAATACGAACCCTTCCAGATGCAGGAATAAACCTCCTTTTATTAACAGTGCAATATTACATGGCGTGCTGGCAGAAAAGTCGTATGTGAGCTAAGAAATAATATTTCATGCATTCCTTCTACTTTCTAGGCAAATTTATGCCAGATTTTATTCCACTCCAGCGTTGCTTATCTCTGTTTCAGTGCACTTCTACTAAACAGTAGGTCAGCTGAAAACTTTGTTTACCGCCTGAGGAGAAGCAAATAGTAGTCATGCATGGTTGGCAGGGGCTTGTGCTGTGATATATTCACTGCTGTTATATGGCTCATCATATAATTTAAGTCTACTGTAAACAGTCTATTTATGATACACATCCCTTTTGGACATGCAAATTCTTTGGCTTGTGGGAACAGCATTACGATTACGGGTACGTTCCTCCTACCAAGCCATTGGTACGTGTTAATAATGAAGTGAACAGGGTTCCAGAAGAGGAGAAGACCTCTCTTAATTTTCCCTTTAAATAAACTCAGCAAAATCTCAAGATAGCTATTGCTTTGATGGTTATTTCCACTTGCTCCCCTCACCTTTTTTTCAAGTCTAGCTGTTCCTAACAGGCTGTTCTCTTTGGACGTCCTATAGCGATTTGCTTTTCTTCTCTGTTGAAGCCTTAACCTCCCTGATGATGCTGCAGGGACGGTACCCACAGCAAAAAGAGCCTGTTACCCCAATGTTGCCCGATGCTGCGTACGAGCCCTCTCTTCCTCCTCCGCATGGTAAACCATTCATTGTTTTTATTCGCCTCCTTTATATTTGCCACTCAGATTTTGTATCTGAAGCCGCTCAAGCAGACACGCGCTATGGACCCACGAGCAACCCCCCGATTGTGGGTTGCACCTGGTTTTGGACAGAGAGACTGCAAGTACCTTTGCCAAAGGCAAGAAAAACAAGCCTTTATCATTGATTTTTTAAAAAAATTTTCAAAGCTCAGTAAGAGGTCTGGGTTGTCTAAAGCCAACGCTTCTCATAAAAAGTCAAGCAGTGACTTTCTACGCGTGTGCCGGGGGAGAGCAAATCTCAGAGCGTTCCTGAAACCCCACAACTGGGGTGGGTCCTACCACTCACTCCTCAAAAACTACCCTTCTTCCAAGGCTTCTAACAGACTTCCTTTCTAAAGGGATGTGTGGGTGGCAAAAAGCACTGGAAATCTCTGGGTGTGCTGCAGGTGCGTGTGGACACGGGGGCAAGAATGTCGCCAGCCCCGTCCAGCAGAGCAGCCCTGCCGTGGTCGGAACAAGGACAGCATTCTCCCGGGCACAGCGTCCATCTCAGCAGATGGGCAGCGGGGGAGTGGGTGCCATCTACGTCCATTTTCGAATGTATCACATATATTTTATAGTTTGCTACGTTTCAATAAGCTCCTACGTCTCCGTTACACTCTCCCCCACGCTGGTACGTGTATTCTGCAAACCCAGAACGACGGCGATGGGGTAACATCAATATCCGTACTGCGGCCGGGCGCCGCACAAATACACGGTGTCTGTGCTCTGGCAGCTTTAAAATCTTAAGCAGACAAATAGAAAGAAGAAAACAAACAGCGGCACTCCCACTTTTATTCCTGAGGAACCATACCATTACTGATCCAGTTAAATAATTTGCCCGAGGCCACAAAGACCGGCTGTGGCGGAGCTGGGAAGGGACCCAACCCCTGCACATTTCCAGCCACGTGCTTTAACCAGTCCAGTGCTTTCTCCTAGCAAACATTACCATATTCAATACTTTCCTAAGTACTTTTGAATAATTGTAACCACCACTTACTTTCATCTGAGTGGCTGCGAAAAGCTACATCATCCCTTGGTTTAATTTCTTTCCCCGAGAAGAATTGCATTTGAAAAGAGCACGAGCAGGTCTGAACCTGCTAATTACACTACAGTACCAGGATGGAAAAAATCATATAAAGGTATTCCTGACATTATATATGCTCTTGTCAGTCAGGGCTTTGAAAGAGCCGGAAAAAAATGACTACGACTTGTTCAAAGTAGACCTTACAAAAACACAGCTGGTCTTTTGACTAGTCGTAGGTATTTTGTGGCCATTTCATGATGAGAATAGTGGTTAAAATCTGTCACAGTGGCGGTGCAGCAAGAGCTGGCTTGTTCTTCACGGGATTGGGCTCATCTTCAGAAAAGCGAGCTACGAGAAGAGCATGAGGAAGGGACGAGTGGAGAGACTGATACCTGCGACGGCTTCTTAGTGATCACACCATTGATATCAGTGATTGATTAAACTAATCCATGTCCTGTGAAAGGCTATAGGAGAAAGAAAAGAAAAGAAAGACAAGAAAGACAAGAGAAAAAGAAAAAGAAAAAGAAAAAGAAAAAGAAAAAGAAAAAGAAAAAGAAAAAGAAAAAGAAAAAGGAAGAAAAAGAGAAAAATAGAAAAAAGGAAGGGAGGAAGGGAGGAAAGAGGGAAGGAAAGAAGGAAGGAAGGAAGGAAAAGGAAAAGAGAGAGAGAAAGAGAGAGAGAAAGAGAGAAAGAAAGAAAGAGAAAGAAAGAGAGAGAAAAATAAAGACCCATAATGCGTTTTTATTTTGCAGAGCCTTGATTGTAGCAAACTCACTTAAAACTTGCTCCCTTCTCCCCGTCCGTGCTGGGAGCCCGCATGAGAACAGATTTATCAGCCAGAAAAAGGGGCCGCATTCAGCCTTTACCGATCCGTATGTTCGAATGCTGGAAGACCAAAGCTCAACAACAAGCCGCAGTATTCATTAAATATCAGCAAAAAAAATTATGGCAGGTATACGCCTAATTTAAATCATTTAATGCCATGCAATTTATGCCAAATAACAAAGAAGAATATCGCATGATGCCAGTTCTTCTGATTAATGTGATCACGCTTTACATTTCTTTGGAGCTTCTCCTAATGAAGGGCAAGCAGAAATTTCCCCTCACTAAACACTTTCCAGCTCCGCTCTACTTTCTAGCGCTTTCCCTTGTAGCGCACATCGTTCATTTTGCTGAGCAACTACATTCGCTTCTATTAGGCAGCTATTAATTACCTACCCCTAATGGCAAGGTGACAGTGCATCGCATCGCCATCGAGAAGAGCAGCGCGGAAAGTTCATGAAGAACCGGGTTTTGAATAAAAATGAGACTTCTATCTACATCTTCTCCTTCTTGAGTGAATTGTATATGGCATGAAGGACCCCTCTGCCCAAATGTCCGGGGCTGGGATGGGAGGGCTGGTCCCCGGCCACTCGGGATGCTGAAGGAATCGCTCCCCGTGCTGCCTGACCTGCCCAGCTGGATGAGGATCGCTGCTGACAGGCATCCCAGGGAGAAGAGGAATAAGAAAAGAAGAAACAGAGAAACCCAAAGGTCCTCTGGAAAGGAGGGGAGGAAGCAGCCGATCCTCTTCTTGTCGCATTTGCGGACAGATGTTCTCAATATCCCCGGCTCCGAAGGGTAGGAAGTGGTGAGCACAACTTGAGGAGGTCGGGTACTCTTGGCAAACGGCACCGACTTGTTTGGTTTTTTTAAAAACTTTCTGAAGGACTAAAATGAATAGTGGTTTTAGTGGTATTTGAATCTGTCCGTGGCATCTTCCTATCTGCTTTGGGGATCTGCTTCCTCCCAGTGCCCCGGAGGGAGAGCCTGGCCGAGGGAGCAGAGCTGGTCTCACAACACGGCTCTGCATGAAACTCAAGAAGACTCCGAAAACCCACACCTCAGATTGAGCCCTTACACATTTCCAGGGCAGATGTTGCAGGGACCGACAGACTCGTGTGCTTCTATTCATCCCCTACAAGCACTTTTCTCTTTAAAGGCATCTGGGGTCTGTTCTGCCATCGCTGTGCGGGGATTTATGTATGTTAGTCCCATTAGTGTTAATGGTAGTTAGAACACATACAGCAATTTCTCTCATGCTTCAGGAGGAGAGCAGAGCCTTATGGATGAAAAGTTTGCTATTAAGGATTCTTAATACAATGGAAACATTCTGTCTCTTTTAATTGTAATTTACTTCTAAGTGTAACCGCTCTGGGTTGGGAAAACCAGGATTCAGTCCAATTCAATTATGCAATTCTTGCCACCTGGTAAGCCTTGTTATTTTATAAAGAGTACTGTAGTAGAACTGGCAGATTCATTCATGTTCGGAGCATAAGCGCCGTATACTGTGTAATCACCAGCTCATAAAAAAGAGTGCAGCACGAAAGTCAACCGCTCAATTATAATGCAATCTTTAAAAAAGAATATGCAAAACCCAGATTCATCTTTGGTTCAGCTGGTTTACGATTATAAGTTCACCGTGATCTTTGCTTTGCAAAGCTTTTCAGGATAGGCTCAGCCTCAAGTTAAAACCGAGCTCAACGTGATTCACTCCGGCGCGTTTCAATCGATCAGCACCTACTTGCAGCCGCCGGCTGATAATCTGCATCCCGCGGGCGCTGCTGGGAGGGGATGCTAAATCGCGGGGATGCAGGAAGAGTTTTATTGGGCTAATGCACATTCACTCTGACTTAGCTAATGAAGCTGCAACGAGATAATACGGGAAAGGAAAATATGGCCCCGGCGACTGGGAACGCTTTCATTAGCACTGACAGCCCGTCAAAACCCTGTGCCACCCTCCGTCCCCGCGGGCTAATGAGCTTCCCCACATCCCGTCCCCGCTAAAAACCCCGAGCATCGCTACGTTTACTGCCCCTGTCAATGACTTGTGCATTGCCTTGCATACACGCACTTGCATTTTTTTTTGCAGCAAACAGTTAATAGGTATAGAAAAGCAGCAGGACTGGCCATTGGACGAGTTTTAATCCATCCAGGGTAGCAAGTGTCTGAGGGAAAAGTTTCCCCTTGTCTTCGGCAGCCTTGGCCTAAGCCCTGCCAACCTGCTCTGCCCGCAGCAGAGCGACCAGGAGTCCGATGCCCAAAGGAGACGGAGCGCAGGACCGGGACTCACCCACGAGCACTGGACGCTCCTCTAAACCAACGCCCTGAAACCGTAACGGGAAGATTACTTGTGGTTTTAGTAAGAAAAGAGTATCTAAACTTTATTTTGCAGTTCGCCGCCTCTGCATTTCTGTATTCCAAGATAAGGGCAAAAATTCGCAGCAGCCTCGGAAAGTTCGAAAACACTTGGAGAAGCCAGGTCGGCTCTGCCAGGGGAGGACGAGGGGTGTCTCTGCCCGTCATCGCTATTGTCACCGCTGTCATTTGGCCTCTTCACACCATCCTACAAGCCCTCCGTCCCAGGATGAGAACTTTCAGCCCATACTGGATGTCGGCTCTTCCCCAGTCCCTGTCCCAGCCGGTGCAGACTAAGCCGGGGTTTGCAAAGGAAAGGGATGAGGGACGCAGAGCCGGGTTTTACTAATTCCAGAAATAGTCTGTGGACTCCCCACCTGACAGTTCTGCGCCTCCAACAGCAAGAGCGGGATGTTTTGAAATGTTGCACCTTGTAAACAGGAGAAGCACAGCCCGATCATAAAAACGTAGAGTATTAATTAATAGTATAACTTCAGTTTGTATTCTAGGTCTGACATAATGAACCTGCCAATTTTGATTGCAAAGTGAAAACTCATCTCTTTATTTTGGACAAATAGGGTTAAGCTTCTTAAGCAATTCTTTGTTGTTTTGACTTCAACAATTTATGCAAATGAGATGTTAATTAGGGTAATTGTAACTTAAATTATGCTTGTGTAAACCTCTCCATTGGTAGGAAAGTGTGGGAATCCAGACAACTGGTATTTAAAGCAGCTGTACTAACTCACTTCTGAAAGCAAAGCATACCAAGATCACTTTCATGTCTTTACAATTTGTTTTTATGAGGTGATAACATTTTTACAAATACCATCATTTTTGCTTTTTTATATTGTAAGTGACAGTCTGACATTTTACAACTGGCTTATTGAAAACAAGAATTGAGCACTCTCGCTGTAACGGACATTAACTGCTCAATAGAGATTCACATGCTAATGAGGTGAGAGGGGCTCCAGAAAGTTTTGATAAATGCGACACACACTCTAACTAGCAGTGAATGTGAGTTGACAAAGAACATCTACACCAGGGTTCAATAAAATGTAACCCTTTAAATTAATCATACTGGCAGTATTTAATAGAATGCACAACAATCTCTTTTCTGATGGCTCTAAAGCAGAAGAAATGCAAAGTCTCGACAAATGAAAGTTCCCACATTTCCCTCTTCACACTGCTACTTTCTTTCGAACTTCTACAATTGTTAAAAAAAGGTAGTTACTGTAAATAACAAAGTAGGAGGCTTAATTGTTTCCTTCTTTTAAAGCGGGATGCTTTTCTTCACATTTATATGTCTGGATTCTATTGAGCAAATACCCCGGCTCGAAAGATTGATCATACAAAGCATCACCGATTGCCCTCGGAAGGAAATTTAAGGATACCATATAGCAAAGAGCGGCTTAAATGACCGGTTGTCTGTCGGGCCTTTTTTCAGCCCAACTTGGCCATTTTTTCTTTTCACTAAATATAGCTTGAAGGAAAACACGCAGCGGCAGTTGATCACAAGCAGAAAGTGAAGTTGAGGGGCTTCCTTCCCACCAAACTCCCCAGATTTTGCCACGATCTGCTCCAACCAGAGGCAAAACTGGTACGTGAGCTCCAGCATCAAAGCCCGGGAGGTGCAACATTTTTCATCCCTGTTGCCTTGTACGTTTATCTTTTATTTCCCCATCCTGCCAGCCCCGATCCGACGACGCCGACCGCCACACGTGAGCTCGCGAGATCCCAGGAAATCAAAGGCCGATGGCAGCCCTTGCCTCCACGCGTTGCACTGAGGTGTTATTTCTTCCTAAAGTGACAATCCCTAATACCCTTTTTGGGTTCAGCCCGTTTTAATCTTGGCAGGAAGTGTAAATCTGTGCGCTCAGCAGCGCTGCCGGCTTGCTGGCTGTCAAAATTTTGCCTCCGCCAATGCTTGAGAGGTATTCCTGTCATTTCACTGGGGTAGGAGACGTCTCCGTCTGACATACAACATCTCCCGAAGGAGCGCGCTATGCCAAAACGTACCCTGCTTGCAAAGTTTCGGTAACTCAGACGCGTTCTCGGCAACTGCTGGGTGGCTACACGCAAGACGAGCCCGTCGCAGAGGAAGGAAAATACCCACGAAGGAACCCAGACAAAAAATCCCCCACCCATCTCCCCAGCACTTTTGGGCTTCGTGAGCTTACTCGGGTCCATTTTAAATGGATGAGCAGGCGGGTCGAGCCCGGTGAGGGGAACCCAAACGGGGCTCCGTGCTCCCCGAGGGGTGTCGGGGGCTGATCGGCTCCTCTGCCGGCAGAAATCGTGAGTCTGGAAAAAAGGAGCGAGCGGAGGAAGGCGTGCGGCGGCTCAGAAGTGGCCATTTAGCCAAATTGCATACCTGTGCTGTGTCAGCTATATGGGAGATTCATCTCATTCCATTGGTCTAATGGATAGCAATTGAATTTAATTAGCAAAACTACTTTGACTTAGTCTCATACTGTGCTGAATGTAATGAAATCTTTCTCCTCTCTCTCTCTTCCCTCTTTTTTTTTTTCCCCCTCAAATAAAGAATGTCCTTAACTGCATTCCGCCGTTAGAATATTAAAAGCTACATATGTTACTCCTAAGGACAGAGTACAGTCATCCCCTTTCACAGGCTTTAGATTTAGTTATTGTATTACATAACATAAAATAATTAAAAAGATACTTCAATAGTTACACACAGTATAAATTCAATTACCGCGATGTCTCCATTAAAAGCACTTTTATAGTATGAATAAAATGCAAATCCTCTTTATGGATCAATACCAGAAACATAATTCTAAGTTCCATCCTGAGAAGGAAGTTAGCCTTAATAAATCATCCTCCTAGATTCAAAAAAAGAAAAAAAGTTTTAAACGTATGTATTTAAAGGTAATTCTCTAGAGAAGACATGATACTCCTATTTCTTCTGGGCTCATTTTTTGACGGCGAGGTTCACGGGCTGCGCCTCCCGCTTTTGTACAGACCCGGCCACGGAGGAGGATGCCGAGGAGAAGAAAAGCCCTGGATTTATTGAAACGCCCCAAATCCGGCAGCAAGAAGTTTGCAGCAACTCGTGTCCCCCCCGCCGAAATAAAGCGTAAAGAAATTCCTCCGGATGGGTTTGGAGGGAATATTACTACCAAGCCTAACTTTTGCCTGGCCGGGCACAGCAAGACAAGTTCCTATGATTGATTATGGTGGTATCTCTGTATCTCTGACTTTGAACCATAACCTTTTTTGCACACAATGACAGTTGGGACCTACCATTTGCCATCTGTAGAGATGGTGGGGGAGAAAAGGACTTCGCTTACATTAATCAACCAATTAAGAAGAGACTTAAACAAAACACTAAAGCACAATAAAAACCTGACTGCTTAATAGCTTTCTACTTTTAATAGTTGCCTTCCTGTAGTCTGCTGATGGGAGTAACATCGCTCTGCCCAGTCCCTGCCGGGGATGGGGCTCTGGATCCGGGGCTGGATCTCAAATGAAGCTGAGGGTCCTCTGCTCTGGGCAGGACAAACTGCCCTACAGAAAAAAAGAAGAAAAAAGTTTGGAAACACAAGCTGTAAATCACGGCCGTCCGACACGGCCAGGCTCTCCCGTCAACTGCAATCATTAGAGAATTATTTTCCTGAGTGTAAAATTAGCAACTAATCAAAGACACAAATCACCGCTTCAGTAAGAATTAACCTTTTCTTTCAAAGCTCAGGGCAGCATTGAGAGACCCCATATATTTTGTCGCTGCCCCCTCCCTCGCGGTCGGCAGCACATCCCGAAGGAGAGGCCGAAACAGCGGCCGAGAGCAACTCGGAGGCCGATTCTGCGGGTAAAACCACTGTTGTGGAAGCTGGCAGAGAAATCCGGGTTTGGGAAGCGGACTAGGAGGAGGGAGACCTCCGTGTTTCTGAAAAGCACCCTCGTTTGCACCTCTGGCTGATGAGGTTGTCGTCGGCGGCTGTTTGCGAGGCCAGGACTGGTCCCAGTAAGAGGTACCAGCAGCATCTCCAACAGGCGCCCGTTTCTGCTGCCGCTGGGTACCCACCAGTGCAGCCCTCACATCATCTCTTGGACTTTCCTACTCAGCGAGGCTATAGTAGAGCACACGTTCGCGCCGATGAGAAAACAAAACATTTATTAGAAGGAATCATCTTCCAACTCCAGGCATTTCATACATGCCCAGATATTGCTAAATCGTCCTTTCACCATGACCTGCAAATGAAATGGGCTGATCTCCTTGTAAGAGGTGAAGCGTATTTACGGACAAGGTGTACAAAAAAAAACCCACAAACATCTCAAGATCTGATCAGCCAAGAAAACATAGTGTTACTACAATACATATGTTTTCGCGATATTTAATAGCTGAAATCCAGAACAAATTTGTAGAGGTTGGCCAGGATGGTCTCTCCATCCTCGTGCTATACGTCTCTTTGTCTATTGTTCTTTTTAATACATTGCATCTGTAAAAAAAATTGCAACCTACTTTGTACAATTACTGCACTGAAGTCCCAAGCAATCTATCAAGTTGTCATACGTTTTCTTCACATTAAACCTCTTTAAATTTTTTTCTCTTTTTTTCTACATTTCAAGAAAATGCAGAAGAAAATTCGGTCGGCCCAAAAAAAGGCACAGGGAAACATGGCATTTATCAAGTCTGGGAACAGGAGGAGTTTGTGATACCATGTCAGGAGAGCAAATAATCCCCAATGTGGCACGTTAAAGATTTGGAAGGTTCGTAAATCAAGAAAATTCAAAGCATCGATAAACCTGCAACCAACAGGGCTTCAGAAAAATCCCCTCTGGGCAGGTTCTTCTTATGGAGGTTTCCTGAACCCTCTTTTTGGAGCACATGAAAAGGGATGCTGAGGTTGGGGATGGTCCGTGTCCCCTGAGGGAGGGACAATGACACGGCCGGGGCCCGTGGGGCGGCCGGACACAGGGCTGGGTTGGACTATTTATTATTAAGGAAAGCGCTTTTATCTGTTGGTGGCACCCAGAAACAATGAGCAGGAACACGAAGCAACGGGTGGGTGAGAGACAATGCGAAGGGAAACCGGGATTATTTCAGCTGGATGAAATGCCGGAGGGGGATTATTTTGCCTATTAGTTCAAAAACTCTCCACACCGAGGTCTGCAGCATTTGATGGACTATCGCTACTTTGGAACAGTGTGCAGAAATGCGCAATTTTGCCTTAATTTCTCCGATAAATGAGCTCCGTTACAAGGGATGAGATAAAGCTCTGCTAAGGATGGGAAGATGGGGATCCCTCTTCTGTGAACTACAGGGAAAAAATTTACCTCCAAGTCTCCCTTTCTCCTTTTTTTCCTTCATTGCCTCCTCCAAAAGAGGCCCCGGTGGGGTCAGAGGAGCCTCAGCATCCCCCAGGTACCGCAGCCAGGCACTGGTCACTGGGTACCACCACCTTCACGACCGTGAGCTAATCCAAAATCAAGGCAAAACATCAAGTCATTTGCCTTCCAAGGTTTTGAAACACCCAAGCTTTGCTCCCCAAACCCGGCTTGCGCCACCGGTCCCACTTCTTGCAGAACAAAGAAATCTGTTCAGGCTCCAGGAAATCCCACGTGTTACCGTCACTAATTCGAGCCCAACTGCGTTTGCGGTATTGTCAGGTCTTTAGGACGATCCCGCGCCATTCCCAACGTAGGGAAAAACCATCCGCTTAATTATCTTCTTTAATAATTCCATGGTATGTGATTTATTAAACAGACTCCTTATTTGTAAACAAAATCAGAGCCACAAATGTGTGAAGAGAGTTGCACTTCCTGGCTAAATAAGAGGCAGACAAAGAGCCCTAATGATGCACCAAAAATGCCAACCAAAAATGTACTCTTTAAAAAGATCACCAATTTAATGCTTTTTGTATTTCATTTATCAGCCATGTAGTCATCATTCCCCTCCCTACCACCATCTGTACACACTTTCCCAATAGACCATCACAGCTGTCCCGTTTCTCACACAAACAGTACCTTTTATACGCTTCCCAACTGTTTTTAATAACTGTTCTGTGCACAGCACTGTACTTCCTTTGTTTTCTTTTTTTTTTTCCTTCTTTTTTTAAATACGAAAAAGAGATATAATCCAAACAAACAGGTCATCCCAGCAATCAGTATAGGAAGGCAATTAAAATGGTAAATGCTTCCATGGCCGCTGACCCGTCCTCGAGCCGCACCGGGGTTGGAAAGTTCCCTGGAGAAGTTGCTAAGGTAGACGAATCTTGTTCAAAAAACAACGTACATGAGCAAGACTGTCTCAGAAATCCTTCATCTCTTCTAATAAGGAAATATGCTTAATATTAGATACTGCTTGTGCAGCCAGAGAAAGTTTTTTGAGGCTTTCCAAGGACACCTCTCAACTCAAAGATACCGCTACCCTGTATTTCAGAACTGCGTGGACAGAAACATCCCGTTTTTGTTTCAAACTCTGACTCATTTCACTCTTTCCAGCGTGTCCTGACTTCGTACCGATGGTGTTTGTGCCTCCCCTACGCCCCCCTCGCTGCCGGGGCCCCGGCGCTTGGTGACCCGCAGCGGGGACGATGGCACCGAGGGGTTGAGGACACCTCAGCCCCAAAGCCCGCACAAACAAAATCGCTTGCAAAAAGCAACAGCGGGGAGAGATCCGGCCAGGAACGGAGAGAAAAACGGGACTTTCTCAGCAACTCACCTCAATGGAAAATCTGCCTGACCGAGGGGACTTTCAGGAACAAAAACTCTACATATAACACTTCTATTTTCCCAGGGCAGTGCCCACAGCATCCTTCGGCACGCTGCGGGGCCATGCGCCCGTCCCACCCCGTGGCACACAAACCGTCCCCAGCCGGGTCCCCACCTGCACGAGGGGCACACGGAGAGGTCCCCGCGCTCCCAACGGGACCAGATAACCCGGTTCTGTGCCAGGAACGGGATCCCGCTCGTACCGGCCCCGTCCCGGCGGCTTCACGCCCGGGACTGCTCGCTGCCGAGACGCGTCTCACTGTTTTACAGAACGGTCTATCCCTAAAGATTGTGCGAGAGGAAAACAACGGGCCCACCCTCAGTTCTCATCACGATTTTGACCTCCAGTTTTTGACCAGAAAGAGAAAAGGTGTCCGTGTTTAAAGTGGGTGTTGAACATATTATTTTGCCTATATATATATATATCTATATCTATATATTGGACTCATGTAGCCACATCACAAAGAACAGGCACTTTGACAATGCACTTTGGAGATGTAAGTGTGCATCTCGAACAGCACCGAGCTCCTGGCCGAGTGTTTATAAATCCATCACCAAGGAAGAACTTAAACCAGAGCTGGTGAAGCTGATGTCCTTCTCTAAAAAAAAAAAAAAATTGTTTTTTTAAATATAGTTTTTTAAGTCTTGACCACAAAAATCCCACTTCTTACCTGACTGCCCGGTGTTTTTCTGTGTTTTTTCCAAGTTTTCCAGCAATACCAACCTACGCTCACAAGGGTTCGACTGCTATCAAGGCTGTTCCTCCCACGGCCAGGCGAGCCGGCGGTGAAGCTTTCAAATCAAATGATGTGGGATTTACTTTCTAGCTCGGCGACAACTACTTTTTGCTTTTTTAAACACAGAAACAAATGTAAATAGGTTTGTTGGCTATTTTTAATGAAGTCCTCATCACGTCAGGAAAAGTCCTCGTCGTCACACAATGAAAGCATTGCAGTGGCTATCCTCCCTAAAAGGGATCCCAACAATAGCTGGGCTTTAGAAAAGCATCCTGGTACAAAGAATTCATTCTTCTGATTTACTTGAAACTACTTTGCCTTAAAAGAAAAAATAAAAAGAACTGAATTAAATTTAAATTTTGCCCTAAGTTTCCAGCATCACTCAGGGATTTGGCCATTTTCTTCCATATCGAATTAAAAGCATATTGGGTAAAAAAGATCAGACAAAAATTTTAGCGAATCTCCTTAGGATGAAATCTGATCGGCAATGTATTTCTCTATTAAAATCTCTAGTAAGTGTTCTTCTAGACAGTAAACATAGCAACTATCTAACTTGCCTTTTGATACCTTTAAAGAGGTTTGTCCCTGTTCTTTCAGTGCATTACCAGGTATTTTGTAACACACACATTGACTTTGAACACAGAAACAGTAATTCAACCAGACGCAATGTTTATTACGGAGCTCACGCAGCTCATTATCTGTCCCTCACACGCAACACTAAACCTGTAGATGCAGAAAAACACAACGTGAACGAGGTTGTCTCGACACTTTGCATTTAGTTCTTCGTCCTTTCCTTCCCTCGAAACCTTCAGCAGACGCTCGTCCTGCAAACCTTCCCCTCGTCGACTGCTCCGGCTTAACACTAGTCCGAGCCTAAGCGGGCTGTATGGAGATGCCTCCCTGTGATACATTTCTCCCAAGTTTGCCAACGCATTTTGCACCTCGTGACGATCCCCACGGCCGTGTGGTGGGTTTCCCAGCCTGAGGAACCTTCTTGCTGTCCCATCGTGTGTCACCGAACGTGGAGCGACAGTGGCAGGGACCAGGAGAGGGATGCACAGCACAGAGGTCGGGGCAGAGCAGGTCTGGACTTTTAGATACTGATGCTATGGGCGTGATATCAGTATGACAAATGGACGAAACCAAGGAGCAAGAAAAAACACTACCCACACTTCTGTGGCTAGTGATACACTGCCCTGTGATGTTTTTAAACAACATTTTTACATCCACCTCCAAAAAAAATGAAGAGCACCAGCGAGTTACATCTCGTCGACCAAACAAGCGCCTGGTCCCACGTTTGCACAAACCTCTCCGGCACAACCGGCTCACCTGGCCGAATAACCCTGCCCTGGACACCCACCGACCCCACGATAATTTAGTGCTTCACTACAGATACATCTCACCCCAAAACACGAACATGCTGAAACATCCAATCATGTTCTGGCAAGCATGCAAAAAAAAAAAGCCCATGGCAACAAAGACGACAGCTTGCCAATGGCAGCTGCTGCACGCACACACAAAATTAAACTATATTCTTCTGAAAAGGGATATTATTGTGGCATTTGTTTCCCCTCACCCATCACCCTCACAAAATAAAGGGGGAAACATCAACATGTATCAAACATTAGGAGAGGTGGATTAAAAAAGAGAGAGAGGCGCTGCCCGGAGGAGGGATGGGATGGAGAATAGGGGGTTTAACAGGAGATCCAACTGGGATTGGGGCTGGATGAATGGAAATGCCCTGAAATATCGGCTCACCTATGGGCAACGTATGGCACACGCAAGTAAAACATCCAGCCTTCCTATTGCGGGAGGCCCGCGGATGCTGAATTGCATCAAGTTTGGTCAAGCCGGCTCTCGGCTATACCACAAACCTGCACACACACGCTTATATACGTGAAATAGCATCTGATGATACCTGTCTCCGCTCCCTCTCCCCGATGCCTCCTGTGCTGCTCTGTGCTGCACGAGATCACCATCGCCTCTCTCGTGAAGATAAATGTCACATCGGACCTCTGACATCATGTATTCGCCAAGTAATTATTTTTGATATCATAAGAGTTGTACAGGGTGCACAATAAAATTAAAAAGTAGAAAGCAAGGTTAATAAGATTATGGTGTTGGTATAATAGGTAATGCATTTTGCAGTATATCCTTAAATCTGCCCTCTCAAAACATAATTAAATAACTGTGATTTATATTTTAAAGGAATGCAGACATGCAGTGTATCCTCCTACCCACATATGCTAATTGCTTTCAGCCCCTAAAAATCACACAGTTGTTTGCAGCTTTTCAATCCTCATGTGTAAATAACCCGACTCGGGTCCAAGTTACGAACAATAAAGTCCAGGAAACTTTTCGGAATAGCGTGTCATTAAACCCGTCTTGATTTTATCTCGCTGACCTAATGGCACTGATGTGCACCGAAGCCTGTGGGGAAGGAGGAACGACTCTCCGGGGCCTTTCGCAGCGGCCCCAGAGCCGACGTTCCAACTCACCGCGACACCAGGACGGTGCCCGGACCGGAGGGTGGACATCGAGGACCGCAGAAGGGACCGAGACCCCCTGAGGAGGAACCGATGGATGTATAAGCCCAGGATGCCCCCTCGCCGTGGGTCTGCGTGCATCGCGGCGGTGCAGGGACCGCGGGCGACGCACGCCCAGGCGTTTCGCTATAGGTAAAACCCAACCGCGCTCTCCATTTCGTGCTCGCACGCCAGAGCCCGGCACACAAAATGGAGGGCCCGTGTGTTTTACGGGCAGCGGCTACAAATCCAGCCCGAATCCACCCGCGCAACGGGAGCCACATCCTCCTCCTATGTGCCGAGCCACGATGATGCCGTGTGGAGCGATGTTAGCTAGAAAAATTTCCAAAAAAAAAAAAATAAAAAAAAAAAAAATAAAAAAAATATATATATAAAAAATATATAAATATGCTGTTATCTCTTCGAAATTAATTGCACTGCGAGCAGGGGATTGGCCAGGGCCCTGCTCTTGCAATTGGGAATAAAATGCTGCAATCTCCCAAAAACTTGCTGGGATAAAACTGCCCCGCACATCACAGGCACCCTGACCCGTGTGCTGATCACTCTTTTTGGTGGCTACCGTAATGCGGGGGATAATTAGCAATAACGAAAGATGAAACGAATGAAGAGCATCCCACGAACGGAAAAACCAAAGCGATTGAAATGAATTTTAGCCCACTGACAACTCTTATCTACCGAGAGCCCTCGCTGTGGTAAGGAAATCTTCAGGGTCGGCTGCTGTTAGGAGGCTAAAATAATTTGCCCTGAATTTACAGCCTGTAATTTAATCAGCAGCTCCAGCCCCTGTCTGCGCGGAAGGGAGCGGGGGCAGAGCCGGACCCGCGGCTCCCAGGGAGGATGCCCCAAAAGCCGTCCCGCTGGGACAGTCCCCAAGTCCCAGAAAGTCCGTGTTTGGGACACGTGTGGCAAAGCCCTGGCTTTTGGGGACGGATTCGGGATTTGCGGAGTTTGTTTGCTGGTTGCGAAAGCCTCGGCCGGAGCCTGAACTCGAAGCACCGAGGAGGAGGAGCCGCGAAGAAGCTCAAGGCACGGAAAGTAAGGGATGCCCTTTCCTTTACATCCGAATGGGGAGAGAATACATAATTGTAACAATAAATAGCAGGTTTTATGAACAATTAGGATGCCACTGTCTCTTTGAAGGGTTTGAAAAGCTGACACGATGTTTTGGGTTCTCCAGATTCAGCTTTGAGGCCTCAACCAAGAGAAACATTCAGCCCCGCTGTGTACAGCAGTGACCACAACAAAGATTGTGGTTTCTCCCACACTCGCCTTAAATAGATCTAAATTAATGCTATTCATCATTGGGTGGAAAAAAAGGGAAATATAAAAGTGCAGTCGCTTGTAGACAAGCCAGCAGCGTTGGGCAACTTTCTTACCATTCAAAAGCTTCTCCTGCTTCTGCACCTCAGAGCCCGCCGGGGCAGGGAGGTGTGGAAACAGCACACCCTTATATCATCACCTGGAAAACATCCTGGGCATATAAAATACGCCTTCATCCCGCGTTTATTTGTTGTTGCTGTTGTTGTTGTTGGAGAAAAGGGAAAGCTAAACCACATGACTGAACTCCTGCCAGCAGTTCGTGATAGAGCAGAGCGTCCCGAGTGCCGCACCAGTTAGTATCCGAATTATCACGGATACTCACCGGCTCAGTTACAACTGCACGGGGACAGCAGTTGTCCCACCTAAATCCTGCTTCTGTCAGCTCCCGCCCTGCCCGTGGCTGCGGAAAGCCCTGGGGTTCGCTCCCCGAGGCGCGGAGCATCGCTGGATGCAGATTCTCTCCCCGCACCACGCGGGGGGTGCGGATCGACGCAGTCGATTTCAGGCGGGCGCGTGAAATTTGGGGTGTCGAGGAGCCGTGGCTGTCACCTCCCCACCTCTCCCCAATGACATACAGACCCGGGCTCCCACCGCTGACTTTTCATGGGCACCTTTTATGAGGCTAAAGCGATGCAAAAATCTGCCTTCTCCTGGTATTCCTTCAGGGCAGAAATACCACGAGATGTCTTAATTTCGCTTTTTTCTCTTTAAAACTATAGGTGTCTCACAGTGGTTGAAATTAATGGAAAAAGGAGAAAAACCACAAACCTATGAGCCCCCAAACATCAAAATCTCCGCTGAACACTGAGCTGTTCAGGTTCCCCTGGGCGTGCGCAGGGAACGCGTGTGAAATACCTGGCGCAAAGCTGGGCGAAGATTTTTTTGGTAAACGTAAACCGACTGCCCAAATGCATAGAGACTAGTAATGTCACAAACAAAACTTAAAGGCCAATTTTGGATGTACGCTGGAAGAACCACGGGCTGGAATTAGGTTTTCAAAAGCCTTATATACAGAGGGAATGTCACGGATGCTTTAAAAGTCTTCAGATACGTGTAAAAACAACATATATATGATGTATTATCTCCACAGAACAAACACCATTTGAAATGTGCCCCTTTTTAACTACCATTATGGGCTGTCTAAAGAACATTTTGGTTGAAACTTGGGAGGAAAAAAAAAAAAAAGCCCACTGATCTTACACCTGCTCTTTAGCAGTGGGAAGTGGGTTCTCAATCTGTTAACATGACCATCTGGCCAATCTGCATATCACGGCTATCTGGATTACTGTACGATGGAATGACAATAACGTAGCCAAAACAAAAGTAAAATGCATCAAAAACTAACAGTAGCGCGGCCCTTCTGATTTTTAAATTAAATAATAAGTGTGGTATCACAGCAAAGAGAGAAAGTCAGCTAAATAATTAAAAACGAGCCTTCGCTGCGGCATAATTAAGTAAACAATATGGTGTGTGTTCCTATACGAGCCGGCGATAGTTTCCAGCGTCGAACGTCCCACTTTTGCAACGCAGCTCTCAAGAGTTGGAGCCGCTGCAACAGCTTTTTTGGGCGACGCGCGGTATCGTCGGGACGCCTCTCGCATCCCCGCAACGCGCCAAACCAGCCGCGGCTATTAACGGGATTAATGCGGCAACAATCAATACCAATCGTACTAAAAGACTACATGTACCTTTCGGACTACCTCTGCCGGTATTTTGGCTGTCTGCAGCCGTTTTCTGCATTAACCGATCTCGGGGTTATTCCCATCGATGCCTCTTTGCGGCGGTGCAAGTAGAAATATTTTAAATCAGACGATGGGAACGTAAAATGGGTCTGCTTAAAGTTCAAGGTCGTGTGCTATATACTATTGCCCAGGCAATTACCCACAGAGCGTATTTAGACGCTAAGTAAATTTTCGCAGCCGCAGGAATAAGATCGACTCCTTGCATCTTCGCTGGCTTCTATTTGAAACACGAGCAGAAAAATGAGCTCACGTAAATAAAACCCTATCCCCAGGTTTTCCTTAAATTTGGGATTTTTAAATGTCCTTCTGAAAGATTAAAAGATTTGCTCTGCCACAAATACCTCGCCGGCTTAATTCTCGCCCGAAGCGCATAATGTTGGCCATCCAAAAAAATAAATCGGGCATCGCAGCATCGCCTCCTGGCCTGCCAGCCAGCTCCGACCACTGGAGAACTCTCTAAAAACTGTGACCTCTCACTAAATTTAACTACTTCCACTGCCAATCTCTTCTCCAATCTGATCACATTAGCAGAAGGAACTCCAAAGCAGTAAAAAAACTCCAGAAAGTTCTCGGTTGAGTGCCTACTAATGAACAAAGGTTAACTTTATCTAAAAGGTCAAATGCCTGGTGGCTAAGGTTGTGACCTTAACAACTTAAATTGTGACCTTGCCACGTGCCTAGTATATTGTAGATTCTGATACAGATCATCTGGTAAAGGACCGGTCATAAATTAGCTTTACTGTTCGACTCCCACAAAGAAAACGGTTTGCCACAATGGTTTCCAACTTGTCATTTGATACAAGCAGAGAATAAGTGAAAACTAAAAAGCGAACCCAAGTTCAGGGTGTGAAAACGCCGCCTGCTTTTAGTTAAGCAGATTAGAAACTGCAAACTGAGAGCAATACTCTAGATTTCAATACATTTTTTGGTCAACCTCTAATTCACAGAACACTGATCTTCCTTTCCATTCCCCCCCCCCTTTTATTTTTTTTACTAAAATGACATGTAGTTTGCCTATTTGCATATTTTTGTTTTCTCTTTCTAGCCAGTTCTTAAAGAGAATAATTGATTTCAGTCGCTTTGTAAGAAGCACTATTTAAATCTGTGCACATGTGTTCCCTTACAGATGATAGTGCCTACTGAAGAAAAAGCGTGGATTCAAAGCAATAATTATTGTACATGTTTAGAAGGAAAGGGACATCTCGCTGCTGAAGTCATCTCGAATAAGGGCATCGTGGAAGAGCATATTCCCCCCCCAAAAAAGACGACGAAGAGTGCTAAAAAAAAATAAAAGGAAGAAAAAGAGAAGCGAGCACTATGGGTGAAAAGGTCACAATGGTTTTGGCACGTATCTTCAAGCACGTTTCGGAGTCTGTGCCTCCTGCCAATACTGGCAACTTCTCAAAACTTTTAAGGAGGTAAAAACATTGTTTAGTGTTTACAAATCTTCTGTACTATAGCAGATGCTTGTCAAATCCGCTATATGTAAGTTGACCGGCCCCTACCTAATATTTGTGCCGGCGACTTCTCCCTTATAAATAAGCGGTCCATACATTTGGGGAGCGAGGTCTGATGGAGTTTGAGACAAAGGACCCTTAATTTATTTTTTTTTTTTTTCTTTTGTGATTTTCCTGTTGCGCACCCGGCACAAGCTGCCATTACTGCGGGTCTGCGGGAACCAATGGCTGTCAACTTGGCCAATGTTCAGGTGTAACAAAGACTGCTGGGATACATCGGAGCGGGGAAAAAAACGAGAAAAAAAGGGGGTAAAAAAAAGCTAGCCTATACATGAGGCTTTCGGTACACCTCTGTGAAGCAATATGGATGGTGACTACGCTGTGCTACCTCCCAAAAAATCATTTTGTCCCCCTCCCCGGTGAGGTTTAGCAGGGAATACGCCAGCGCAGGCGACTGCGTCGCGAGCACAATGCGATGCGTGCGATCAGCAAACAACGGCCAAAAAAGCCAAGCGGTGAGGTCTGCACGAGCACGTTACCGCTAACGCAAAACCGCGAATCTAACCCCCAAAAATGAGCCTGAGCCTCGCACTGAGTTTCCCCGGCAAACGTCTAGTCCGAAGAACAATTAGTGCAATTGCTGCCTGTTGACGATGAAGGCAGAAATAAATAAGAGTTCGCTATCGAGGCTATTGTTTGCCAACAGCATGCTGATAAGATGGTATATCCCTAATCACAATATTGAACTTTAATAACGTCTATTGCCCAACTGTTACAGCAGGGAGAAGACCCCTTCAGGCTCCCTGGAGCACTTACACCCCTGGGTTTGGTCCTTTTCTCCCCATCCTACATTTTTGTGACCCTACACACAGGCTAAACCAAGACCGTTGGTTTCTATTAACAACTTCCGCGCCTGGCAGAAGCTGCTTTTCATTTAGGAAACACAACATGGACCGGTATTTACTGGCACCACTCTCTATATAAATCTAAATAATAAAAACCCGTGCGCCATATAGCAGTAAATGGTGGTTTTCAGCTGTATCGAGGCACTTGAAGCACATCGCCCCACTCCGATGTGCAGAGAAGGAAACTGAGGCAGACAAAAGGGATGTGGGTCCCTGGTCTGCCCAGGGCCGGTGATGGAGCAGGAGGGGTCCTGCACCACCCCAGCCCCAACCTCCCTTTGGTCAGCCATTAATTGGTAATCCTTCCTTCACCATGCCCCATAATAAAATCGCAGAGTAAATAAATCATTCTCCACAATATTTGCCTACCTCCCCTTTTGCCACAGACACGCAATATGACTTACCACCTCGCACCGAAGTGCAAAGTAAATTTCGCAGCTTATCTGTAGGAAATACCGTGAGGATACTCGAAAGTTATTTCTGAACAGGGATCGTACCCGTAAAAATCACAGCGGCAACACCGCTTATCGCAACGAGCGCTGCGGGGATTCGGCACAGAAAAACTTCGGGGCTAGCCAAAACTTTCCGCAAGCCCCTCCAAAAGAAGGTGGCATTGGGAACGCAGGCTCCCACTGCTGCAATTCGCTCCGTTTTCTTACCAATATGTATTTATATAGTAGCAGTTTCTACAAATATGATTCCTCTCCGCTCCTCTTTTTTCCCAGCCTGTCCAACCCCTCAACTTTTGCAAGTTAGGCTGAAATCCAGGAGGACCTATACATACTATAGGTGAAACCCGGGGCTCAGCACTTCACGTGCGCACATTTTTCTGCAATATAATCACTCAGGAGAGGTACAATAGCACATTATTTTAGCCAGCCAACCTGCTACCCATCCTCTGAGCACACCGAGTCGCTCCGCAGGCCGGGCGTACTTTGCGCTGGAGTCAGAGATCTCAAGATTTTCGCTTTCATCACATGCAAAAAACCATCTCAGCCTCCCCCATAAGCACAATATTCTCAAACCAGGAATTTGCTCGGCTTCTACGTGTATAAATTGCGGTATTTCAGGGAGGTTTAAACACCTCCTTTGCCCCATAGGGTTGCCGGGGGTTTGTTTTGTGGCTGCTCAGACCTGATGGCCGTGTTTGCTACCGAGGGACTGTCTTCTCCTTCCCCTCTGAGCCCAGTCCTGTGGGATTTATATTCCCCATCCCCATGGGGTGAGGATACCTGGTACTCCTGACCCACAGGCCTCAGGGACCTGCAGCCTTCTCAGGATACTTTGTGCATAACATATACAAACTTTTCTTTTTGTTTGTTCGTTTTTTTACATAATTAAAATCTATCTGCTTTCCCCCAAAATCAGGATAAAGGAAGCTGCGTCCCTCCTAGGACAACATTTAGCATAACACCTGTGAAAGATGCCCAAAACACCGTTAACCCCAGGAAAACAAGAGCCACTTTTATGCGGCTGCACCTTAAAAACCCATGAAAAGGAAAAAAAAAAAAAATTAAAAAAGAAATAAAACCGGGGGGAGTTTTGGCAAGCCCCTCGCCCCGGGAGGGCGACCACCAGCGTCCCCGCTCCCTCCCCACGCAGCCGCCACTGGGGCACGGCGCCCGGCCCCGAGATAAACCGAAAAGTTGTAGAAGGTGGTATAGAAAAGCACTTACCTGCTGCGTGCACAAAGTATGCCAAATATAAATCGAGTTCCTTAACAGAAACTCCTATATGGTGGGGCTGTACGCACAGCCCGGGGTTAGAGCACTGTGGGGACTTTACAAGGCGCTCGCCATCAGTACTTTCGAGCGGAATACCTTTAAATAAAATCACCATAACAAGGTCCAACCTCCAGACCTTATCTGCCTGGCGAAGGCAGTCAATTCTTCTCATCTTGCCCTTCTGGTCTGGATTGGAAAGAACGCAACACGGAGGCTTTTTTCCTGTGACTGTGAGAACAAAATCCTCCCGAAATTCAGGCCTGATATCTTTCCGGAGCTTTGCCAGAAGTCTGGATGCCCATTTTTGCTTTACCTCGGGTTTTTCACTTAGCAGTTCGTCCTTCACGGCTCTCTCTTCCTCTTTTGACATACGTTTTTCATGTTTTTTGAAGTATTTTCTTTTTCGGGCTTGCAGGTTGAACCACGTGTACGCAAACGCTCGGACGTGAGGCAGAAGTGCTTCAATGAAGGGATGAAATTCATCCTGAAAAAAGTTACAGAGAAGGGTCGATGTCACCGAAACCATCCACAAAAAAGCCTCCAGAAACGGGGCTTTCGCGAGGGCGCCGAGGTTTGCCGGGACGGTGAGAATTAGGAGGGTGATTATGTATTTTACGGGCTGTGGGACTCGCACCCCTCGCCGACCGACCCCGCCGCATCCCCGCTTCACCTCGCGCCCACCCAAAACCTCCGCTCCCACCCCAAAAAACAGGGTCCAACTCCAAACAAGCGCCCAGGCGAAGACTGTGCAACGATCGGGGCCCCTTCCCCCAAATTCCAAATCGCCTTAAGAAAAAAAAAAAAAAAAAAAAAAAGGGATAAGCAGTTAAAAGCGAAATAACCCGGCTGCGAGTCCACTGTCGAGCGCGTATCTCCCTTTGCTCTCTCCCTGACCCCGCTGCTTGCGGTGTAGCCAGCGTTTGCCCGCCAATTTGGCAAATCCTAAACATTTGGATGCCAATCAATGTTTGTATGGGGAAGCCTAAAGTATAGTAAAACTTTCCCTAAGATATATTTGGAAATAGCAGCAGGCAGTATAGTAGAACGCCAGTAGAGCTGCGTGTACAAACACAATGAAGGGTGGTTTTCTCTGCGTTTCCTAAAGGGTGAGGGGAGCAGAAAGCAACGCGGCCGGTTTGGAGATTTATCCCGCGTGCGCAACAAAAACTAGCACGAAAATCCTAGAAAATCCAAGAGTGACAAATTCAAAAAAAAAAAAAAAAAAAGTTTGGTTTATAGTCAGTCAAAAAGAAAAAAATTAAAATCTGATAGTCAGGCATATTAGGACAAGCCAAACTCCGAGCCTTTATATAAAATACAACAAGAAAAACTGAAAAATGCAGTAACAAAAAATCCTAGCACGACTTGTGCAAATACGCAGAGAGTTATTTGTTTTTTCTTTAAACGCTGTGTCATTTTTTTCATGTATTTAAAAAGAAATGCCCTACTTGGAAAGTTAGTTTGGCCATCCACAGACACTGCTTGCTTTGTGTAATAATGAGTTAAAGATCACCCCTCTTCCTTGGAACAAAAATAATCACGATTAAAATTACGCTGACAATAAAAAAGCGCGAGAAAGACCCCGCAATTTAAAAAAAAAAAAAAAATTAAAAAATATATATCCTCAAAAAGTACCACATAAATCAGCCAGAGAGATTAAAACATATCATAATATACTGTGGCCACGCTTCTTGTTTTCCTCGGAACAAATGAATGACCGGACTCCAGGCTGCACATAAAACCGTATAGAGCCCGTGGGGCCCGATCCGGCCCCGCGTGCTGGGGACATCCCCGATCCAGGGCCCGAGTTCCTCCTCTTCTCAGGATTGGGCCCTCCAGGAGGGAAAAATAAAGGAATTTGTGCAACGTTTCCCTCAGCATGGCAAAAGCCAAGGGAATTTTTCAGATTAACTACCTTTTTTTTTTTTTTTTTTTTTAATTATCCCATGGAGTACATTTTCTACCCAAATCATTTCAGGTCGTGCAAATGCTGTTATTAAAACAGACGTCTTATGACCTTTCAACACCTTATTTTAACTTGCATTTTCTTTTCAAAAATTAGGAAAAAATGAGAAATCAATAGTAGAAATATCTATCAGCACAATCCTGTCGTAATTCAAGACCTTCTGCTGCCTTCCCAAAAGCTTTCACTGCACTCATTCTGAGTGGCCCCTGAACTGTGAATACTTAAACCTATAGGTAATACCACAGCACTTATTTTTATTTTAAACACAGATTGCTAAAAACTACCAAAAATGGCACAATATATTTCATTATAGCACAGCAGAGCGGTAATAATCGCAAGTACTATGAATCATTATTAAAATATAAGCAGGTAAAATAAAGTAAATCGCTGTAATGATAGGCACATTCCATTTTTTTTTTTTAATTCCCCCCCTTGGCTGGAAAAGATCATAGTTTCAAATTTCAGTAAAGTTCAAAAAAAAAAAAAAAATTAAAAAAAAAATTGCTGCGAGTTTGCAGTCGGCAGATTCAAAAAGTGAGAGGAGGCACAATCCCAGCACATGGAGCTGCAGAAACAGCTCTCACGGCGGGGGGGGGGAGGGAAAGAAAGGAAAAAAAAAATAAAAAGAGAGAAAAATATAAAAACTACAGGTCCCTACAAGCTATTAAAAATAATAAACCCTCCTTTCTGACCGCTCCTGTCCTTCCCCTTCCTCACTCAGGGAGAGCCAAGGAAAAAAAGGCCTTTTGTCAAGTGGAAGTTTATCTGCGAAGGGACAGACAGCAGGGACAGACCCACGGCGAGCCAGGGGAGCGCTCCCAGCCTTCCTGCCTTCCCAACGCGTCCTGGTACATCCTGAAATATTTCAACTTTTCTGCTTTAAGCAGCGCTTTGTCCTGCCTGATCTCATGTGCTCGGGACTTTTTCGGCTCGACGCTGGATGCTGTCCAAGAGAGAGTCGCTGTAACCTGCGCTAAAGCTGATTCCTACGACGTGAACCTGAAAGGGGAGGTGAAAACACCGCCAAAAAAATAAAAATAAAAGAAACCAAACCACTTTAAAAGACTTCAAGGAGGAGGGAAAGAAAGAAAGAAAAAAAAGGGATGCTTTTTGGCGTAAAGTCAGGCTCGGTGGCTGAAGTAAAAGCAAAGCACCGCTGCTCGGCGCGCGAGGTGTGCACGTCCCTATTAGAGCCCAATGTGTCTTTTCAAAATGGTGTTCGAAGAGAAAAGGTTAATGACTCATAAACAGAGCAACTTTCAAACTGTCTTGGTAAACACGCTGCTCCGTAAAAAAAAAAAAAAAAAAAAAAAAAAAAAATCGCACCGCTTCAATCTCGGCGGCGAGGTATGAGCAAAGTCGAAGTGGAAATAAAAGCACTCAGGGCTGATCAAACAAAATTGGGCTTGATGCGGGGACAGTGGGGGGGAGCAGTTTCTGCACAATACAATTATTTATTTCAGTGTTATGATAGCTTGCCCCCCCCGCCCCCAAAAAAAAAGTTTTGGAAATGTGTCAGTGCAAGGGTGCTAACAGATGTGCAGACTTGTCTGCAGCCTCGCTGCAAAATATCCAGATTTTCAGTAACTGGTGGAAAAGATGATGATCTTTGCCTTTCCCCAAGTTCACTTTAAGGGAAACTTTCAAAGTATTTGATAAAGATGTTTGCTTCCCTCGCCTCAGCATTTGATGGGCCACCTAAAAATAAAAGGCACCAGAAAACTAGGAAAGCGAGAATAAAAACTAAGTTGTTTTTGGTCTTTTTTTCATTGCACTACTCTCCAAAGTTTGAGGATACAGCTCTTCCGAGAACAGCCTGTTTCTAAGCAGCACCTAAAATTTGGGCCGCACAATTCGCTAGAGCTCGTACCAAAGTTTTCCTCTGCTCTTCAGAAAGGTGTAAAAAAAAATAAAATAAAATAAAATAGATTTTAAAAACCCCCTACAACAAAAGACCCCCCAAACCCAGCCCAAAGGCGCCCGCAACAATGTAACACTGCAAAAGAGTCTTTTGGAACAATATATTTCTGCTGATCTTTTTGAAATTAAGCCAGCTACAGCAACCCTTGTTAATATTTTTACAATCCATTTGCTTGTAAATCTATTAGGAGATGTGCATATGCTCCCCAACTATTTCCTAGATCTTCAGCAGATATGTAAATGGAACGATGTTTAGATTTTTCCTGACAGATGATACAAAATGCTCGTGCCATTTCGGTTCCAGTGCTTGGATAAATATGCTCATAACTAGGATTTCTGCTTGTTTTCCTTTTCTAGCCCACTTTCAAAAGCTTCCCTTTAAACCTGAACCAAAACTTCAGACAGACAAAAAGGAAAAAAAAAAAAAAAAAAAAAATCTCTGTCCCAAAACTTGTATCGATAAAAGCTCCTGAAATTAAAAATAGGAAACCGCTTGCAATTGCTAAGGGCTCACTCCCTTTTTCCACAGAAAATGACAGAATCACCCAATTGATCCTTCGGAGGGAAGAGTTTGTCTGGAGGCCTCTAATCCTCGTATTACTTTTCCAAACGTGCAACAAGAACGCGAGATTTTCACAACTGAGTAATAGCATAGTGCAGGCTTTTTTTTTTTTAATTATTAAAAAAAAGGGGGGGGGGGGAGGGTGGACAGGACAGACACTGGGATAGGGAGCAGCCGGCCCATGGATTTATTTTCTCTCCTTAATGTGCAACTGGGCCTACTAAACCCAAGCAGCTCCACGTGCAGATGCAGAGCGACGCGGAACGTCGCTGCAAGGAGCGCGTTGCTGTCCCCCCTGCAGCAGCACAACCGACAAAAACCAGGTATTTTTCAGAGTTGAAATCGGAGGCACAAACTTTGGCCAAGGCAGAGCACGGAGTTGCATCCCCGTCCTCTGCAAACTCCCTCCGCTCCCGTTCTCCTCCTGCCTTTAATCAAGGGTACGGTTTTTAAGCCAGGTGGAGTTTCGTGGCTCCGCCAGCCTGGCTTCTCCTGGCCGAGCACCCCAAAATTTGGGGGAGGCTGGGGAAGGAAGGGGGGACCGCGGCGATGGAAGGGGACGAAACTTTTGCAGCTCTTGAGGGCTGCCTGGGGAGCTGCCTCCCCTCTCTCTGCATTTCCTCGCCTTTTTCTCGACGGAAAGAGCCTGGAGAGGCTTTCTCACCGGGAGAAAAAAAATATTCAAATTAAATTAATAAGAATAATGTAGACAAAATCTCCTGCAGGAGGAAATAATCTGGGGTTTGAGTCCACCACAAAGCATTTCCTCGTTAAACCATTACATATCCTGCTAATTGAAGGTGTGTAATTTAGCGTCCTGCAGCAGCGTGCGGGGTAAGGGGGGGGGTCGGGCAGCGCTCCGCGGCCGCGCAGCTCGGGGGCACCGCGGGTCGGACACCCCCGCTGCTTCCCGCCCCCGCGCAGCCCCGTCCCGCCGCAAACGCGGGACGCAAAAGTTGCGCCGAGTCCCGCGGGGGGCCCGATCCGCGGGCGGGAGGGTCGCGGAGTGTGTGTGCGGGGGGGGGAATCACGACACACGCGGGACAAGTTCGCGGGTGTCCCCCCCCTTCCTCTCCCCGCTTGAAGCGGCCTCCGCGGGGCTGCGCGGGTGCGGAGGACACTCCGCACAGGGGCGGCTTGCGCCGCACCGCGAGACCGCACTCAGGTGCGGGGGGACGCTCCGTCTCCGCGTCCGGGGAGGAAGCGCGGAGCCAGCCGGGTCGACCCCCCCCCCCCCGCCCCGCCCCGCCACCGCGTAACCCCGAGTGCGGAGCCGTGCGGGGGGTGCGGGCCGTGCCGTGCCTGGCGCCCGGGGCTGGGGAAGGCGCAGCGGCTGGCAGCGCTGCCCGGGGCGCGGAGCGGCGGTGCGGGGCGCGGGCGGCGGCGGCGGCATCGATCGCGGATGACCAAGCACGGCGGGGCCGTGCGGGGCGTCCCGCAGCACCGCGCGGCTTCCCCCCGGACCCCCTCAACCACCACCCGTCTTATTAATTAAACCATTAATAAGTAGGCGCCATTAGCCATGTGCCGATACAAATGGCCGTGCGGGAAGGGGGTGGGGGGGTGGGATGCAAGCGAAAGGCAACAAAGTTAGTTTCGGCGAAGCTGCGTTTCTGCCCCTTCCCCGGCGCGCACACACGCACCCCCCGCAGCGCCGGCCCCATCGCGCCCCGGCAGCCGCTTACCTGGGTGAGACAGAGCGGAGAATACATGACTGCTGCGGGGGGCTGCGGTTTGGAGGTGTGCGTGTGCGGGGAGAGAGGGAGAGAGAGAGGGGGAGAGAGAGAGAGGGAGAGGGAGAGAGAGGAGGGGAAAAAAAGAGAGAGAGAGAGAGGAGAGGAGGGGGAGCCCCGAGCCTGCTTCTTGCTTTCACATTTCCAACTCTGCCAAACTGCAGCCAGCGCGGAGCCGCTCCATGAGCTGAACTTTAACCCCGCCTCGACTTTCCCGCACTACGCGCTCGGCATGCCTGCCCTGCGCGCCGTTAAAGGCATAGCGCACGCTGCGCGCCCCTCCGCGGACCCCCCGTTCCGCGCCCCTCCGCGCCGCTCTGCGCCGCGCCGCCCCGCTCAGCGCTGCTCCGCGCCGCCCGCCCGCGGGGGCGGGGAGGGGCGGGGAGGGGGCTGCGGCGCCACCGCCTCCCTCCGCCCCGCCGCCCCGCAGCGCGGGCAGCCGCGGAGGGACGAGCGGTGGTGGGCTCAAAGTTCTCTCGTTTGCGGGTTTGTGTGTGTGTGTGTGTGTTATTATTTTATTATTATTTTTTTTTTCTTTTCGTGGCGGCTGCGGCTCCGCTCGGCCCTTGGCCGGGGAGGCAGCGGGGGCGTGGGGGACGGGGGGAGCGGCGCTGCGTTCACAACTTTCCCCATCCCCTTTGGCACTTGTCATTTTAAATCAAGCGCTTTATGGTCAGGGGTGCTTATTCCACTTAAAAATAATAATATAAAAACGCAGTAATACATAAATCAATATGCACGCCGCATCGCCCCTTCCGCCACTTACTAATAAAATCACTCCTTAAAAGTGAAGCGCTTACAATTAAAAATACACCCGCGCCTCCTGCCACTTCTTCAGCGCATTGTTTTGGCACCGGCAGCGTTTGGGTTTGGGGTTTGGATGTTCTCCAGCCCGCTCATGGGGACTCGCAGGGTGTCCCGTGTCTTGTGTCCCCCCTCCCCACCTCCTTGGGAACAGCGTTTTCCACTGATGCTGGAGGCGATTTAGGCGCAGCCGCATCGCTGCGCGGTTATCCGCGCAGCGGGGGCACACAGGAAAAAATCCCATGCATAGGAGGACACGGGGAAAAATCCCTCCAGGCAGCTTGGGTTTCGGTTTTGGTTTTTGGGGTTTTTTTTGGGGGGGTGGGTTGCGCGGGAGCGCTTTGCGCTCCCCTCCGCCCCTGCGCAACCCACCTCCCCTCCCCCGCCGTCCGCGCTGCACCGTTCCCAACCTTTTGCGGTTTGCAGCATTATCTTTGAGTAACTTTTGGCGCCCTTCGGGAGACTTTTGGCCGCGGGACGGCTGGTTGCGCCCTCTAGGCAGGGGCCGCGGTCAAGTGCAGCCCCTCCGCAGCTGCTGACACCCCCCCCGAAACAAAACAAACGGGGTTGGGACGAGAGCAAAACCACCTTCTCCTCCCCAGCCGCGGTATTTTTCAGCGTTAAACGGGTGGACGCGCAAGTTCTTATTTTTTCCCAACTCAGCGTTTTGCTGAGCACGCTTTAAAATAAATATTTTTTTGTATTCTTTTTTCTCCCCCCCCTCCCCCCGCCCTTGTTTTTTTTTTGGGGGGGTGCTAAATCCGGCGGTTTCCGCGGCCCCGTCCCCGCGGGGCGCCGCCAACTTCAGCGGAAAAGGAAAAAAAAAAAAAAAAAAAAAAAAAAAAAAATCCCGAAAAAAAAGAGAGAAAAAAAAAAGGCGCGCCCCTCCCCCCGGGGGAGTTCAAACGTCGCAACACCCACCCCCGCCGCTGATTGGATAGCCCCTCAGCAACGTCACACCGCCCCGCCCCGCCGATTGGCCCCCGCCGCGGTCCGTCACACCCCGCGCCCGGCCGCGTTTCTTTGTGCGCGGCCGCGGCCGGAGCGGACGGCGCGCACGGAGCCGGCGCGCACGTACGGGCGGAGGGGCGGGGGAATCTGTCAAGCTCAGCGGTTTTCTCAAATCCCTGGGAAAAAAAAAAATTAAAAAAAAGAGAAAAAAAAAAAGCCAACTCCAGTGCAGACACCCGCGCTCCTTCCGCGCTCGGACCCCGCGCAGCTCCCGCCCAGACAATAACTGCTGCCCTCTGCAAAAGCGTGGTAACCATTTAAAAAAATAAAGTTTAAGAGGCGCCACGTACCATGGACAGGCATGAAGAGTACGTGAGAAACTTTACGGGGCCCAGACGATTGGCTCCGACTTTTTTTTAATAGCTAAAATAAACTTGCAGCCGTTGGGAACCCGGAAGGGAATAAACGCCGCAGCCAATTGCTGCCCGCCGTTAGGTGGTGATTGTTTTTTTTTTTTTTTCCTTGGGTTTTGGGCATTTTTGTTTTGGTGTTTGGGTTGTTTTGGCTTTGGTTTTGTTTGGGTTTTTTTTTTGTGAGTGCGGCCCGGGGCGGTTTCGCAGTGCGGTCCCGCTGCCGGCGCTGCCGCCGCCTCTCCCCGTTGTGCCGGGCGGGCTCCGAGCGCCTGGGACTTTGCAGAAGTTACGAGCGATTCTGCAGCCGCCCGGCTGCCGCCTCCTCCCCTTCCCCTCCTCCCCCCGCGCCCCCCCCCCCTTATTTCCGCAATCGCCGCAATTTGCATAGGAGCCCCGCACCGGGGCGAGGGGCAACGACGGGGCTCACGGACATCCCCTACCCCCCCCCGCCCCGCCCCCGCCCCCGCTGCTGGCCCCCAGCACCCCCCGCCCAGCCCCTTCCCAGCCGCGGCTTCTCCGCAGGGCTGCTCTGCGGGAATGCGGCGGGGCGGGGGGGTTGCTGCGGGCAGCTAGCGGCCCTTGCACGGGTAACCCCCCCTTGCACGGGTTAACCCCCTCTTGCACAGGTCCCCCCGCCTCGCACGAGTACCCCCCCGCATCTGCACCCCCTCGGCGCAGGGAAACCCCCCCCCCCCCCCCATGCCTTGCTGCAAAGCTCCTTTGCTGCACGGGTGAACCCACCTGGCACGAACACACATACACCCCCCCCATAAGTTTGCACGGCCATCAGCCCAGCTTTGCACCCCCCCCGTGATTTGCACACACCGCCCCCCCCGCTTTGCACACCCCGGGTCCGCAAACCCTCGGCAAGGGGGGAGGAACTTTCCTCCCAGCAGCTCGGCCGTGTCTGGCAGCAAATGCAGCAGCCGAGCTGCAAAGTCTCCAACTTAACACGGCACCCCTAAAATAGTCCTGATTTCATCCCTGAAAGGATTTCCTGGCTTTGTGTGTCTTAACTAGCCTTGGCCATTTTTGTAGAATAACCCTATTATTCACAGCTCCGAGGGTACAATCTGCTAAAGTCACTTAATAAAAAAAAAAAAAAAAAGCAAAAAAAAAGCAAAACCTTCAAAGGGCGTGAGAAATAAAGGCAAACAAACAATTGTCTGTAGCTCTCAGCTCCCCTTGATCGTGGATACCCGCTTCATTAACAGCAGAAGCATTATATTCTTAAAACTGGAAGCCTCAAGATGCGTGATAATACTGCAAAATTAATTTGGGGGGGTGGGGATGGGGGAAAGCAAGTGGATTTGAAGGTTAATTACTATTTTTTTACAACCAAGTGAGACTTTTAACTCACACAACTTATCTCATAACTTAACGAGTGGCACAGTTATCCCTCCGAATTTACTGCTTTTAATCAACTCGAGTGGGTATTTCGAGACTCTGGCATACTGAGAGAGGAAAAACAGAAATAGGAAAGAAAAAAACCCCTCAGATAGTGATTTTCAGTTCCAAGTTCGGGAGCCTCAGCGCTGCGCTGCTGCCAGCGCGGTTCCGTACCCGGCGCGTTTCAACCTCCCGGCAGCAGCTCTGCTTTCTCGGTTACCTCCTGGTGACCCCTCGAAGGAACCCGCCGATTCCCAGCGGTCTGGAGACCACAGGTTGGAAACCACTGGTTTTGCATAAACTTCTGTTATTCGGCGCAGGCTTAGGTTACGAGGGCTCCTCGCAGCAAATTGTCGAAGGATGATGTGTGCTGCATAAATTAAAACATCATGTCCCCCTTGCCATGTGAAAGCATTATTAAAAGAAGCATAATAAGGGATTTCCACCATGTTATCAAGCGTACAAAGAAAACTCCGAATGGGAGGGATGGCTGTCATCGGGGGAGAACAAGCTGGGATTTTGGAGAGGCTTGAGAAGCGCTTTGAATAGCCCATCAGTTGGACAAGGATCAGCCCTGACAATAGCCGGTCTATACATGGTATGGCCTGTTAACATCCAGCAGCAATCATTAAAGGCCTGATCCTGATAACGGGGCTCTTGGGGGCCCTGAGCGATGTAGGTGGCTTTGGGGTCCCGCCCCTGGGGGCGGCTTCGCCCCACTGAGAACCAGAAACCCCCAAAATAACCATGGGCTCAGTCCTAAACCCCCTTTCATCGACACCTTGGAGCCACACGCTGCGATGACCCGCATCTCCAGAACTATTTGGAGACTTAAATCCCATTACAGTTGATGGAACTCAATGCCCAGATGTTTCTGTGTCATCCCATGACCCGCTATGGAATTAGCTACAAATCCCAGGAGAAACATGGTAGAGGAGCCATCGGTTAGTGCCATGTCTAACCCAGCCCTGAAAGTTATATATCCTGAAGATACTAAAAATGAGAGTCTGTAAGACTCTCTCCAAGAGACTGCTTTATTATTCAACACGTACACAGAGAACTGAGCATAATGGGGTTTTCTTCCTCACTCTGAAGGCTCCAAATCCTGATGGAATATGAACACCGTGGTCGTGCGAACGCTATGTCACCCTTAACCAGGAGGGCAGGTGGGCAGAAGGTTCCATTGCCAAGCTCCAAATTTCAAGGTGTAGTTTAAATAAGCAGACTAATGCATTTGATGGAAAGTCTCACCTTGCACCGCTAAGTGTGAATAATTATGGTTTTGCACACAGCATTTTCTGCCCATCACCATGATTCCCAACAGGAGAGCAAGGAGGATGAAGAGGTGTTGTGGTCCCCATCTGACAGATGAGGGCTGCTGCACCAGAATTTGGGGGTTGGGCCACAGGTGCATCACCAAAGCATCATACATGTGGGGATGTAGTTGTGCTAAGCCTAAGTGGGAATAACTGCACTAAAAATGGGTCTATCCTATCCTTTATTCTGTGAAATCTCCTACTTTAACCATGAATTACTGGAGGCATCGCTGCCTGGCATGGCCGTACAAGGAGTGCTGGATCTGGAGCCCAGCGTATCGCAGAAATGTTGTGTCTATGAAATAACTTCCCAGAAAAAGTGTGCAGAGTACGGAAAGGAAGCAAACAGAACGGAGACAGGCAGGATAAGCAGCATTCTCCCTTTTGTTTTGCTGTAGATCTTCTAATGGGGAGCATAATACGTGGTAACTCTATTTTAGTATAAATACCCCTTCGCAAACAGAATTTAGTTGAAAAAACGAAATACCGCAAAGAGAAGGTTCCCCGCAAAAGTGACCGCAGTTTGATAAGTGAGCTGTGATTTACCGATGGCCCTAAAAGTCTCTGGCCACCACGTTGGCACCTCCATCCAGCTGGATAAACCCCCCTGTTCACAACTGGGAAAGGATGCGAATACACAGAGTTACCCCCAGATATATTTTATTTGTACATGGTCCCGCGGTGTTATTGCTGCTGGAAGCTGATGGGCACCTCTCACAATGGTACAAAATCATTCTCCAGCAACACTGGGTGATTGCAGGGTACGGTACTGATATTGCCATCGTCCTAAATCCAATGGTTTACCAGGTAGTTTGGCATAAACACTTTGGACCTAATCTTGCACACCTCGATGGAAGTTGTGTTTGAAGAAAGTTGCGCAAGGGTGATAAACATGGTGTGGCAAATAATGTTTATATGCCCATACACACGCACATGAATTATTTTAGTCTATTATATAGCTGCGCATTGCTATATTTATGCAATATATTGCTCAAAAGGAAAGTATGTCTTTTGTCGCTGTTTTTCATATGAGAAAATTTCACATTTAGGGTTTGCTCGTAATATAAAAGCTGAGATTCAATATGTGGTGTGAAAAATAAAGCTTAAGAATTGCTAACTGGACTTCGTAAGATTCAGGGAAACCCAAACTGAGGTATGGTACAAAGAAAAGTTACGTCTAAGAGAAAACAGGAATATGGTGCAAAAATGCCAGCAACCAGCTACACTGTTTACAAGCAGCAGTGGAATTTTAGCCCTAATTAAAGCGCATTCCCCATTGCCTTTGCTGCACGCTTTTCTCTGGGCTCTGTAACTTTTAAAATGAGCTGTGCATTATTTCCCAAAGTAAATAAATAAATAAAAATCCAAACAGCAATCTGTGTAAGTACCAAGTCATTTTTCACATTTCTCATCTATGCTAAAGTTCTGGGAAGGAAAAAAAAAAAAAAATCTGAGCGGCCTTTTCAAAGAAAAACTCAGACAACTTTGTACCTGGGTTAGGGACTGGTGAGGAGGGCCCGGTAACAGGTGCAGGTTTATTGCTGCTTTTCTGGCATTGTGTGCGCATGTCGCACATAATTCATCTGCAAATCTCTTCCACAATTATTTTTTCAAAATAGTTTCAGCCCTGCTGACCCAGAGCGCTCATGAGGTCTGATTGCTTTCCTTGTGGAAATGGAGCAGTAAAGTTTTCCATCGCAAGTTTTGCTCTTTTCTGCTTTTTTTTAAAAAAAAAAGGACAAAAAACCCCACCACCTTTTCAGCCTTAAATTAGGTATTCTGTAAAACATGGTAAAGTCTATATTTTTGATAGGAAGGACAGGAGCTCTCTAATGTAGATATTTTAGAAAACTCACTTTTATCACATAAACCTTCAACTAAATAAAATTTCTGGGAACAAAAAGTAACGCTCTTCCACTGTGATTAGTAACTTCTTACTTCTCCGCCTTTTCTAATTTTATAGACCACTTCATAAGGTGCCAGGGCTGAGTCATAAAAGTCGTGTGTATGTCACAAAGGCTGGTTGTAAGAACTCAAACCTGCACAAG